>NC_139605.1:7888450-8423075 GCF_964270895.1 Podarcis filfolensis | reverse complement strand
CCAAAACCCCTCACCTGCCCTTCCCACCTGCTCCCTACCTCTTGAGGCCTCAGCAGGAAGGCTTCTGCCAGGTCCACCGCCTGGTCGCAGGTCTCGGGGCGACCATCCCTCACCCAGGTCTGGATCTCCGGCGGCAGGACGGCCAGGAACTGCTCCAAGACCACCAGCTCCAAGATCTGCTCCTTGGTGTGCCTCTTCGGCTTCAGCCAGCCATAGCACAGCTCCTGGAGCCGGTCGCAGGCTGTGCGAGGCCCCTCGGCCTCCCAGTAGCGGAAACCCCGGAAACGCTGGCGCTTGGCCTCCGTGTCGATGTTGCCTCCGCTCGGGACATCGCCCTTCCCGTTTGGGTCTCCTGGTTTCAGGGTCCTGGAGATCTTCCAGTCTCCGTCTCGGAAGGCCGGGACGTGCTTCGCCCTCCCCTTCCCGGCAGGCTCCCGGCGGACGTCCGGGATAACCGGAGGGGTCTCGTCCCCCGACGGCCGAGCGGCATCCCAGGTGGAATGAGAGGGTTCGTCTCCCGGAGGGCAGCCCTGCCACTGAGTATCCCAGGAGTGCAGAGGCCTTTCCTCTGGCTCCACCTTGATCTCCTGGGGCTCCAGGTGAGGTGGGCTGTGGTGAGGAAGACCCTCTTCAAACACCTCCGTCTTGAAATCTTCCGAGCCTGCGGCAAGCGCCTCTTTCATTGTCGTCCTTGGGCAGCTTAGCGGCCTTGCGTACCAAACTTCATGAGGCCTGGGTGAGAAAGGGCGAGACGGGATTCAAGGCTAAGTGTGACACGATAAAACATAAATAAAATTTATAGGGAGTGGGTATTGTTTTTATTTTGATTACAGCGGCACCTTGGTTCTCAAATGCCTTGGGACCCAAACACTGCAAACCTGGAAGTAAGTGTTCCGGTTTGCAAACTTTTTTCCAGAAGCTGAACGTGCTCCGTTCTGAGTGTTATGCTTCTGATCTGAGTGCCACACTTCCATTTTGAGTATTACGCTGACGTCTGTCTCTTTTTCCTACGCTGTCATATTTCGGGCTGAAGTAGCTTCAGGTCAAGCATTTTCGGGTTGCGCTCCGTGGCAACCTGGAATAACGGAGCATGTTACTTCCGGGTTTCGCCACTCGCGCAGACGCTCAAAATGATGTCACTTACATGCGCGGAAGCGGCGAATCACGACCCGCGCACGCGCAGATGCACGGATGCAGGCTGCGTTCACTTCAGGATGCGAACGGGGCTCCGGAACGGATCCCGTTCGCATCCAGAGGTACCACTGTATATTTTTCGGTTTTGCAGTTTTTATTTTTGTGATTGTGTGGAACCCAGTTCAGCTACTGATTGAATGACTGTGTAACTGCAGTACATTGTTTATTGCTTTCATTTTATGGAGCAATGGTCTCATTAGATAGTAAAATTCATGTTAAATTGCTATTTTAGGGGTTGTTTTTAAAAGATTAATCCATTTTGCATTACTTTCTGTGGGAAAGCGCACCTTGGTTTTGGAACCAACTTCTGGAACAGATTGAGAACCAAAGTACCACTGTATATATTTTGTGGTTTTATACTTTGATTTTGTTCTGTGAACCACCCTGAGACCTCTGGGTATAGGGCGATATAGAAGTTCAATTAATAATAATAATAATTTTTAAAAATTATTCTTTTATTATTTTTAAGGCTGTGTGACACATGGCTTAGACAGGGCACAGTAAGCTGCATTATCCAGAGCCAGACCATTACCCCACCTAGCTCTGTGCCGCCTGCTCTGGCTGGCAGCAGCTCAGACAGGTGCTTCTTCATTACATTCATTATTCAATAAATTATCTTTCCACGGATATATAATTTTATGTTATTACTCCAAAAAAAGTGGTGTTATGAGCCATCATTGCCAAAACAAGATGACACCTGATTGGATCTCTAAACACTCCTTTTTCTGGTTATTTGGCTATAACGTTTGATAGAATACAGATAACTGAACAAACTTTGTGGCATTACATTCTTCATTAAATTATATTTCCATTGGTATATAATTTTCTGCAGTGTTTTTTTTCCCCTGAAAAAAAGCTTAGGGGTACTCTCATTTTGGCTGAAGAAAATTATAGTTCAAATTGGGAACCATATTATAGTTCAAACTGGGAAAAATAAATACAGTAAATGGAGAAAAGTACAAAGATTCACAAAATGTTTAGGGGTATGCGTACCCCTGCGTCCCCCCAGAAAAAAGCACTGATTTAATGGTATTACTCCCCCAAAAAAGTGGTGTTATGAGCCATCAAACCTTGGAAATAGACTTTCCCCAAAAGGTTTCAACAATTTTGGCCACTAGTGTAAAAACAATACTGTAGATGATAAAAACGGAAATGTCATTTTTTTCCTTACCTGCAAAGTTGATGATAGTCCCCTTCAATAATCACAAAAGGTGACTGCTGTTCAAGTGTCCTGTAGCCCTCTTCCAGAATCCCTCTAGCTGATTCCCGTCCTGCCATGCCTTCCCTTTTTACACCACTGACACCTGGTTCAGACTCAGCGGATCTTTTCCGTTGTTTTAAAATTTGTCTAAAGTGAGACATAGCGCTATCATTGAACGTGTTGGTGGCATGACTTACAGCAGCGGCATCAGGGTGATATTTTTCAACAAAGCTTTGCAGTTCAGCCCATTTCGCACACATTTCTTCGATCAGGGCAGTAGGAACGCTTTCTCTTCTCTTCTCCTCCTCCTCCTCAGACAATTCCTCAGTTGCCGCCTGTTGCTGCTCCATCAGAATGTTCTGGAGTTCTTCGGTGGTGAGCTCCGTCTTGTGGTCCTCCACTAACTCCTCGACGTCCTCCCTGCTCACTTCCAAGCCCAGGGACTTTCCCAGAGACACAATATCCTCAACGACAGGGGCATCTTCTCCAACATCCCCAAATACACCTTCAGGAACAGCTGCCGGCCACAATTCCTTCCACGCCGACATCAGTGTTCTCTGAGACACATCGCCCCATGCTTTGTCTATGAGATGTAAGCAATGTAGGATATTGAAACGGTTCTTCCAGAAGTCTCTGAGGGTTAGCTCTGGGTCCGAGGTCATCTCAGAGCACATCTGGAACACTGCTTTGGTGTAAAGCTTCTTAAAATTACACATGACCTGCTGGTCCATGGGCTGGATGAGGGGAGTCGTGTTGGGGGGCAAAAACTTGACGCTGATAAAACCGAACTCTTCCATCAACTCGTCCGCCAATCCTGGAGGGTGGGCTGGAGCATTATCCATAACAAGCAGGCACTTCAGTGGAAGATTTTGGTCCTGGAGGTATTTTTTCACGCTTGGCCCAAACACTTTGTGAACCCACTCAACGAAAAATCGCCTGGTCAGCCAAGCTCTGCTGTTCGCCCTCCACATCACAGGCAATTCGCTTTTGATGACATTGTTTTTCTTAAATACCCTGGGGTTCTCCGAAAGGTAGACCAGCAAAGGCTTCAACTTGAAATCTCCACTTGCGTTCGCACATAATAAAAGGGTCAGCCTGTCTTTCATGGGCTTGTGTCCTGGCAAGGATTTCTCCTCCTCTGTTATGTAGGTCCTCTTGGGCATTTTCTTCCAAAAGAGGCCTGTCTCGTCACAGTTGAACACTTGTTGGGGAAGGAAACCCTCAGCCGCTACGTAATCTTGAAATTCCAAAACAAATTGGTCGGCGTCTTCTCTGTTGGCAATGGCAACGTCACCATGTCTCGCCGCAATGTGTATCCCACTTCTCCTCTTAAAATTATCAAACCACCCCCTGCTTGCCTTGAAAATCTCACCCTCACTTGCTCCAGGGGTGTTTCTGACGAGGTCAGCATGCAAACGTAAAGCTTTTTCACAAATCATGCTCTCAGAAATGCTGTCACCAGCCAGCTGTTTTTCAGTTATCCATATGAAAAGCAATTTTTCCACTTCCTCAATGGTCTGCGTTCTTTGTTTTGTAAGTGTTTTAACACCTCTTGCCACGTTGGCTCCTTTAATGGCTTTTTTATTTTTTAAGATGGTACAAATTGTCGATTTGGCTATACCAAACTGCCTTGCCAGGTCACGTACACGGGCACCACTTTCATGTTTGGAAATAATTTCCTTCTTCACCTCTATGGTTGTTCTGTTAATGGTTCTCTTGGCTTTGCAGCTGTTATCCATTTCTCACAGCAAGGGGTGATTGGCAGAGGGATCCTGAGATGAGATGAGCAGAGATTTGATTGCACACAGTCACAAAAACAAATCGGTTGCAAGAGAGTCACCAAATAAGCCCAAATATCACCTCCGTGCTCAGGACTCAACAGCCGGCAGCTAGGCCTCAGGATCTTGCACTCAGCAGAAGCCGCGCGGCATGTTCGACTTCTGAGGCGTGTTCGAAAACCGAAGCATTTACTTCCGGGTTTACGGCGTTTGTAAACGGAGACGTTCGAAAACCGAGGTACCACTGTACACCGCTCAGTTGTGAAACAAACAAACAAACAAACCCTCACACCTTTGTCCTAAGGTCCCAGGGCGGATCACAACAATTTAAAACCCATTGAGGTGTAACAGTTAAGAGTGTTGGGGCTAGGACCTGGGAGACCTGGGTTCAAATCCCCACTCAGCCATGTGACCTTGGGCCAGTCCCCATCTCTTAGCCTAACCCACCTCACAGGTTGTTGAGAGGATGGAATGGGCAAGAGGAGAACCAGGCAAACCAACTTGAGTCCCTTTGAAAATAAAGGTGGCCATCAATGTAATAATAATTTAAAAACCCAACATTGAAAACAAAATGAGCTAGTGGAAGTTCCACAAACGTGCCTACGCCCAAAATTGACCCTTTAGTCTTCAAAAGGCTCCACACAAGACTCACTGCTGTCGGGCGACAGTGCGAGTCTTACAGACCCTCCAAGCGTCCCTATTTTCCGGGGACAGCCCTGGATTTGCAAAAGCTGCCCCCGTTTCTGATTTGAACCCACTTTTCATTGGGACGCCCCTATTTTCAATGGTGGAGAGTAACAGAGTTTTGCGACCCCCTCCCCAGGAGCTCAGTAACTATATACAACCTTTAGAAGACATTTGAAGGCAGCCCAGCACGGGGAAGTTTAGAAATGTTTTTTTATGTATGTTGGAAGCCGCCCAGTGTGGCTGGGGAAACCCATAAATCATAAAATGATGATGATGATGATGGAGGGATATTTCCATTGGAGAAATGTTGGGAGGGTACGAGTGTCGGGGGTTTGTTCCTGCGCCAGATTAACCCTGCATTAACCGCATCGCGGCTGTTTCAAGTTGTGTTCCCGGCCATCTCGACCGCCCTTTCCGCCTCTGCTTTGCGCCTGAGCCGAGCTGGGGAGGCGAGGGCGCACCATTGTACCGCCCCGACCCGGGGACCCCATTTCCAGCCTCGCCCCCCTTCCCAGCCCCGCCAGACCCCTCCTCCGCCCCCCCGGCCCTCCTTCCGGAGACCCTCACCTGGGATACCACCGGCGATCGGGCTTGGGAAAGCGCTGCTTCTCCGGCGGAGGCAGCCCCCTGCGTTGGGAAATTCAAAATCCAGTTTCTCGAGGAAGAGGTGGAGCCTCGCCGGCCGTGCGAGCAGAAAGGAAATGGCTCTCCAGCCCCCGCCGCCACCCCGCCCACCCTCGCCGGCTGGAAGCGCACCCAAAGAACCCTGGGAACTGTAGTTTGCAGAGGGTGCCGGGAACTGTAGCTCCGCCAGAGGGAGAACTACAGTTCCCGGGATTCCAGCTGCCGGGGGTGGGGAGAGCCATGCGCTTTGGAGGCCTGCGCTGCTGCGCGCAGCTGCGCTCTCTGAACTTAACTCGGGTCTGGCCAAGAGTTGGATGGAGAGGCGGAGGAAGATGCCACGGGCCGGGTCAGATCGCCAGTCGGAGAAGGATCGAGTTTGAAGGGATCCCACCGGGTCATCTAGTGCGACCCCCTGCAATACAGGAATCTGTCGCCCAACGTGGGGCTGGAACGCGCAGCCCTGGGCATCAGAGCCAACTTCTTCTTTTTTTAATTAATTTATTTGGTTTTTCGGATTAAAGTTTTACAGTCACATATCCAACATGCAGCATAACAACAAGATTCCAAGGAATCTCTTGGAATTCCCTCCTCTCCTTTGTGGGTCCTACTGTTTATCATTTCCTCCTGCATCTTTTATGATAATCCAAATCTTTTAACCTCTCCATTGTTTCCAAAATTCACCATTAAACTACAAGCGATATTCCAATCCTACTAACGATTTTAACTGTTTACAATGGTCTTTTAAGGTAAGTTATAAATTTCCCCCATTCCTTAATAAAAATTTTGGTCAAATCTTTTTTATTAAGTTTTGCATTGTAAATTTACGTTCGAACAGTAAACATCAACCTCATCCTTTAGGATTCCCTGAATCCTTCGACTCCCCTCCGTCCTTCCATGGTTACCACTATCAATCTTTTTAAAACTGCTTCTGTTATTTTCTCTATTTTTCTTAAGTAATCCATAATTTTTTGTACATTCCAAGTGTTACTCAAATCCTGCCAAAGTTTTTAGTTGTTTACAATGTTCTCTTAAATACATCTTTAAATTTTCCCACTCCTTAAAGTTCTTCTCTTTCTGGTTTCTGATTTTCCCTGTCAATTTCACCATTTCAGCATCCGGTCTCCCCCACCCCACCCCAGCAATAATATATTTGAGGGCCCTGGGCCCCCCCAAAATATACCTTCCAACATTTTTCTGAGGAAAATAGGGACGTCATAGTCTATTATTATTATTATTATTATTATTATTATTATTAACCCCCTGCCCATCTAAATGGATTGCCCCAGTCACCCTGGGCAGCTTCCAGCATGTATAAAAACATAATAAAACATCAAACATTAAAAAGCTTCCCTATTCAGGGCTGCCTTTAGATGGCTTCCAAAGCTTGACTAGTTACTTACCGTATTTTTCGCTCTATAAGACGCACCAGACCACAAGACGCACCTAGTTTTTGGAGGAGGAAAACAAGAAAAAAAAATATTCTGAATTTCAGAAGCCAAAACAGCAAGAGGGATCACTGCGCAGTGAAAGCAGCAATCCCTATTGCTGTTCCAGCTTCTGTGATAGCTGCGCAGCCTACATTCGCTCCATAAGACGCACACACATTTCCCCTTACTTTTTAGGAGGGAAAAAGTGAGTCTTATAGAGCAAAAAAAACGGTATCTCCTTGGCGCAGGGGTTCGCATAACTTTACACTCTCCAACATTTCTTTGACAGAAGAAGAAGAAGAAGAAGAAGAAGAAGAAGAGAATAATAATAATAATAATAATAATAATAATAATAATAATTTATTTATACCCCGCCCATCTGGCTGGGTTTCCCCAGCCACTCTGGGCTGCTTCCAACAAAGTATTAAAAGACAGTACAGTGGTACCTCGGGTTAAGTACTTAATTCATTCCGGAGGTCCGTTCTTAACCTGAAGCACCACTTTAGCTAATGGGGCCTCCTGCTGCTGCCACGCCGCCGGAGCACGATTTCTGTTCTCATCCTGAAGCAAAGTTCTTAACCTGAAGCAGTATTTCTGGGTTAGCGGCGTCTGTAACCTGAAGCGTATGTAACCTGAAGCGTATGTAACCCGAGGTACCACTGTAATCTGTTAAACATTAAAAGCTCTTCTATAGAGGGCTGCCTTCAGATGTCTTCTAAAAGTCTGGTAGTTGTTCTTCTCTTTGACATCTGGTGGGAGGGCATTCCACAGGGAGGGCGCCACTAACAAGAAAGCCCTCTGCCTGGTTCCCTGTAACTTGGCTTCCCGCAGTGAGGGAACCGCCAGAAGGCCCTTGGTGCTGGACCTCCAAGGCTGGACAATGGGGATGGAGATGCTCCTTCAGGTCTACTGGGCCGAGGCCGTTTAGGGCTTTTTTTTTTTTTTTTTTTGCAAATAAGTTTTTATTGGAATTTTCACAAATAAACAAATAACTGTATACAAAGTTCATTTGAGTATTTTTTACATATTATGTCCACCAAATTATACAAACGCAAACACCTTATTTTAGGCTCTGCCGAGCTTTTGACTTCCCTCCACCCCTTTGATAAGTGTCAAATAACTTCTGTAGTCACGTATTTTATTTTCGCTCTTAAATAATAATCTCTTACTGTTAGAGTTGTTCTACCCCCGCTAGTGCTATCTACAAATTGATTCCAATATACATCCAGTATTTATTCCAGTCATCATGAAATTTCTGTTCATCTTGGTCCCTTATCCTTGCTGTTATTCTGGCAAGCTCAGCATAGTTTACCATTTTAACCTGCCACTCACTTATATTAGGTATAATTTTCGTTTTCCAGTTTTGTGCTAGCATAGTTCTTGCGGCTGTGGTGGCATAAAGGAATAGAGTCTTATCTTCTTTTTTAATTTCTTTACCCATCATTCCTAACAGAAAAGCTTCAGGCTTTTTGGGAAACGTATATTTAAAATTTTTTTTAAGTTCATTGTAAATTGATTCCCAAAAGCCTTTCACTTTGCTGCATGACCACCACATATGATATAAATCGCCTTCTGCTTCTCCACATTTCCAGCATCTTTTGTTTTTTAACCTATACATCTTGGCCAATTTCACTGGCGTGAGATACCATCTATATATCATTTTCCAGAGGTTTTCTCTCAATGCCGTACATGCCGTAAACTTCATATTGTTTTTCCATAATTCAGTCCACCTTTCAAAATCTATATTGTAGCCTATATCTATCGCCCATTTGGTCATGACCTCCTTTACCTCCTCATCCTTCGTATGCCACTCCAATAAGATATCATACATCCTAGACAGAGTTTTATTCTTGCCTTCAATAATTTCCACATTAAACGGCCTTAATGTGGAGGCCGTTTAGGGCTTTAAAGGTCAGCACCAAGACTTTGAATTGTGCTCGGAAACATACTGGGAGCCAATGTAGGTCTTTCAGGACCGGTGTTATGTGGTCTCGGCAGCCGCTCCCAGTCACCACTCTAGCTGCCGCATTCTGGATTAATTGTACTTTCCAGGTCACCTTCAGAGGTAGCCCCATGTAGAGCGCATTGCAGTAGTCCAAGCGGGAGATAACTAGAGCATGCACCACTCTGGCAAGACAGTCTGTGGGCAGTTAGGGTCTCAGCCTGTGTACCAGATGGAGCTGGTAGACAGCTGCCCCGGACACAGAACTGACCTGCGCCTCCATGGACAGCTGTGAGTCCAAAATGACTCCCAGGCTGCGCACCTGGTCCTTCAGGGGCACAGTTACCCCATTCAGGACCAGGGAGTCCTCCACACCCGCCTGCCTCCTGTCCCCCAAAAACAGTACTTCTGTCTTGTCAGGATTCAACGTTATCCCTGAAGGTGCAACGTTTCTTATGGAAGCACCCAACGTTTTTTGCGTCAGTAGTCCAAGCAGGAGATAACTAGAGCATGCACCACTCTGGCGAGACAGTCCACGGGCAGAATAGGGACGTCCGAAGGAAAAGCGGGACTTCATCTTCCGTGGAGTACAAAAACCATGCTCCTTCCCCACCCCCATATTTTACAGCATCCTGTGCTGGAGTGCTGATTCTGGTGAAACTGTAGTTTTACAGCATTCGACTACTGCATATGGAGGCTCTACATAACCAACATTTCTTAAGAGCATAGGGGAGAGCACTGCTGTGCTTGCAAGCTTTTCACATGCACCTGGTTGGGCTCTTTGAGAACTACATAAGTCAATGGCCTGAACCAGCAGCCGGGCTTTTTTTGATGTTCTGGGTTTTTGTTTTTTTAATGTTATTGAAATATTTTGACATAAAATACAATCAGAAGCAAACTAGCCTACAAAACAAGAATTTGAAAAAGAACCAAAAGATATAAAAGCAAGAAGAAAAAAGGGGGGGAGAAAAAGAAGGGGGGGAAAAACCCCGTACAAGGTCCTTCACTATATTTATATGCTATACTGTATTTCCTTAAATAAATTGGAGTTCTTGTTATTAAATATACCAAGAAAAAAGCACACCAAGAACTCAGGACAATGTAAGTTTCAATAGTGGGAGTGGTCCCTACTTGCAAATCAATAGTCAATTGTAACAAAAACTAATCCATTCAAAAATATGTATTCTGAAAAGGATTACAAACTCAAATAGAGATTATAAACTCTAACAGAGATTACAAACTCAAACTCATAAAGATATGTATAACACAATAATTCATTACCGTATTAAAGATAAGAGTTTATTAGTAGAGATATGTTCATGTTAGCCCATAGTCAGATTCGACGTGGAGGTCTTGGTTTCAATCACTGAGCAGATTTCAATTATGGATCAGAAACCAGGACAGGGCCCTGTTTTGATGTATTCACCTTCATCAGCTAATTTTTAAAGGGTCATGTAAGTCTGAAGACTTTTGGATAAATATATCCTGTTATTTTCTACGTTTCTCAGGGATAAGAACTGAAAATAATCAATATTAATAATAATTACATGTGTAGAATCAAATTAAAAACTCTAAGGCAGCATATAAGCATACTGTACTTCCTGCCATTTATCCACATACAGAGATGTTCATGCGGGGCGGGGGGGGAGGATAACAACCTGTAAAGAGCTACCATATTTTTTGTGATTGCATTTTTTAAAATTCTGTTTTCAGTGTTGTTGTTGTTTAGTCGTTTAGTCGTGTCCAACTCTTCGTGACCCCCTGGACCAGAGCACGCCAGGCACTCCTGTCTTCCACTGCCTCCCGCAGTTTGGTCAAACTCATGCTGGTAGCTTCAAAAACACTGTCCCACCATCTCGTCCTCCGTCGTCCCCTTCTCCTCGTGCCCTCCATCTTTCCCAACATCAGGGTCTTTTCCAGGGAGTCTTCTCTTCTCATGAGGTGGCCAAAGTACTGGAGCCTCAGCTTCAGGATCTGTCCTTCCAGTGAGCACTCAGGGCTGATTTCCTTCAGAATGGAGAGGTTTGTTCTTCTTGCAGTCCATGGGACTCTCAAGAGTCTCCTCCAGCACCATAATTCAAAAGCATCAATTCTTTGGTGATCAGCCTTCTTGATGGTCCAGCTCAGTGTAATAAATTAAAATAACAATAGCAGAAGAAATCAGTATTGGAACTCCCTGCCTTTTGACATCAGGCAGATGCCTTCACTGTAGAACCTTTATTTTTACAAGCCTACCCAGATATGAAGGATGCCGACATGTATTTGAATCTTTTTTTAAAACTTTTTGCTGTTTTTAATTATTTCTGAACCTTTTAAATAGCTGTTTTTCCTGATTTAAAAAAAATAAATAATTTGTATTCTTTCTGTAAAACCACTTTGAGGCTGGTTTAAATGGTAGTTAAGCGGCACACAGATTTTGGTGACCTGAAATAAATGGTGGGGGGGGGCGGAATACATCAATAACAAGTGAGGCCACTGTAACAAAATGTTGCAGTGCTCCTGTTGAGGGATGGGAGGCATTCCGTTCCCATCACCCCATCTCTCTTTCTTTCTCACACACCCTTAGCATCTTTGGGATGTGGAGCCTGCTTTTTTTATCGTTGCCTGGAAAAGGGGAAATTATTATTAATTTTCAGTGCGGCTGGGCAAGGGTTAAAGGCAGCGAGCCGCGGCTCCTAGAGAGGCGTGGGAACTGGGGTGGGCAGCTGGGGGTGGGGAAGGAAGGGAGGAACTTCCTTTTCCTCCTCTTCTTTTTTTTGCACCCAGAGGCAGCACTTTGAGGGTGAGGAGGGGTGAGAGCAAAGCTGGGGGGCATTTGGGTTGCAGGGGTAGGGGGTTGAGGTGGTCCTAAGGCAGGCAGGCAGGCAGGCAGGGGGAGAAGAGGCAGGCAGGCTGGTGTTGCCTGCACGGGCTGGCAGCAGCTCTCCAAGGTTTCAGGCAGTGGGGCATCCATTCCCAGGCTGGCCTGGAGGTGCCATTGGGGGTTGACATTCTGCATGCCCAGCAGATGCTCTGCCACTGAGCCACACTGGTTGGGCAGAAAAAGGGATCTGGGCAGAACTGGGACGCCCTTGGCCGCAGCTTAGGCTTGGTGGTTTGTTCTCTCAGCTGGTGAAATTCCCCCCTTTAAGAGGAAGCCTCTATCCTCCTGCTTGCTTGCCTTAAAAAAAAAAAAAAAACTAACTCAAACAATGCCTGAGTATGTTGCTGATTCCCACCTCTACCATGTATAACTCTATGGTGAGATTCATAGAAACGTACATTTGGAAGGAACTCTGAGGATCATCTAGTCCAGCCCCCTGCAATGCAGGAAGGTGTAGATGTCCCCATGCGGGGATTGAATCTGCAACCTTGACATTATCAGCACCACGCTCTAACCAACTGATCCCGCATTAGATTTGAGCATCTGATTTGAACATTTGGGGTCAGGTCCGAGCAAGAGCATGCCTTGCTTTTTGCTGTGTGGTGAGAGTCTGTTTGTTTAAAAATGTCTGAAGTTTTATTTTATTTTTAATACAGTGGTACCTCGGGTTAAGTACTTAATTCGTTCCGGAGGTCCGTACTTAACCTGAAACCGTTCTTAACCTGAAGCACCACTTTAGCTAATGGGGCCTCCTGCTGCTGCCGCGCCGCCAGAGCACGATTTCTGTTCCCATCCTGAAGCAAAGTTCTTAACCCGAGGTACTATTTCTGGGTTAGCGGAGTCTGTAACCTGAAGCGTATGTAACCCGAGGTACCACTGTATTCTGTTCGAAGCCGCCCAGAGTGGCTGGGGAAACCCAGCCAGATGAGTGGGGTATAAATAAAAACATAATTATTATTAATAATATTATTATTGTATGTTCTCATTGTACCGAAGGATCTAAGCAAACGTTTCCATGTTCAGAGGTAGTGTACTTCCGAATACCAATTGCTGGGGCAGGGCACTGCTGCCTTCTGGGTCCTGCATGTGGGCTTTCAAGATTGGTCCCTGTTGGGCAAGGTGTGATGGATATTTGGCCTGGTCTTTTGTT
This sequence comes from Podarcis filfolensis, assembly GCF_964270895.1. NCBI lineage: Eukaryota > Metazoa > Chordata > Lepidosauria > Squamata > Lacertidae > Podarcis > Podarcis filfolensis. The sequence goes on along the minus strand of NC_139605.1, from coordinate 8,410,209 downwards.
GATAATAACAATAATGATAAAACAAAATTATTTATACCCAGCCCTTCCTGGTTCAGAAAACCGGGCTCAGGGCAGCTAACAACAAATTTAAAACACTTAATTGTAGAAGCTGCATAAAATACAGTATAAAAACATGAATAACAATAAAATTCAAAGTTCAGAAATCAGTTTGGGGAAAATCCATCCAATAAGCATTAGATAGTCACCAGGGCTAGCTGGCTAAATTAGTCCTATTTGGGCCAGCGAGGAGGCCAGGGGAGAATTAGCTGTGAGGTCTCAGAGCGGGTAATCTTCATAAAAAGGGGAGGGGGAGGGAAGGAAGGGGAATAAAAGATCAGGCTGAATTCAAATTAAAGGCCAGGCGGAATAGCTCTGTCTTACAGGCCCAATGGAAGGAGGTTAAATCCTGAAGGGCCCTAGTCTCATGGGACAGAGCATTCCACCAGGTTGGAGCCATCACTGAGAAGGCCCTGGCCCTGGTGGAGGATAATCTGACTTCCTTAGGGCCCGGGACCTCTAAACTATGGTTATTCATGGACCTTAAGGTCCTCTGCGGGGCAGACCAGGAGAGGCGGTCCCGTAAATGTGAGGGCTCTAAGGCTAAAATAGCATTTTGCTGCTGCATTACACCGTTGGCTCATGTCCAGCATGTGGTCTCTCTGCTTTCTACTTCCTCCATAATTCTTCCATGCATAATTCTATACATTTCAGTAGTGTTGCCTCTTACACCTCCTTTTTCTATACAGTGGTACCTTGGTTGTCAAACGCCTTGCTACTTGGAACGTTTTGGCTCCTGAACCCCACAAACCTGGAAGTGAGTGTTCCGGTTTGCAAACGTTCATTGGAAGCCAAACGTCTGACACGGTTTCTGCGGCTTCCAATTGCATGCAGGATGCTACTGCAGCCAATCGGAAGCCATGCCTTGGTTGTTGAACGTTTTTGGAAGTCGAACAGACTTCTGGAATGCATTCCGTTCGAAAACCAAGGTACAACATTACTGAAAAGCCTCAAGTGCAGTAACCTTTCCTTTCTGAATGTGTACATTCAAATGTAAGATAAAATATATGCAAAGGGACTTGACAGGAAGTCAAAGTTCAAGAAAAGATTTTGGAAGATAAAAAGGGAAAAAATATTTACTTTCATTATTATCATTTTGTGTGCGGGTGTGGGTGTCTGCACATATGTGTGTTGTTGTATGCAATGCTTGGGAGGAAATAAGACGGTAAATAACAAATAACAACCTAAATATCGATGTATGTAATTTTTATTTCTTAATTATATTTAGTGGTAGTATGGCTGTATTGTTTTTTGTAACATAAAATCATTCAATAATTTTTTTTTTTTTTTTAAAACCTTTCCTTTCTGTTCTTCAGGAAAAAAACGAATCTTCCAGTGTGGGGAGAGAGCTACCTGTGTAGCTGAGGGGTTTTGAAACGTCGCCACCTCCGTCTGGTCCGCTTCTCAAAATTGCCCAAGGCTTGATGGTTGGCATGTAGGCTGAGAGTGATGCAACAGCGGAACTGTTTGAACCAAGCCCAAGGACAAAATGGCCGCTGAGCAAAGGACGGCGTCCTGTTTGGCTCCCCACCCGTATGAGGCTGTGGTGGAGAAGGAAGTGAAAATGGAAGAGCTGGACCCAGCGGGGTCCACCCCACCAGAGGGGCCAAAACGTTTCAGAAAGACCCCCCAAGGTGGGACCATTGGGGAATGCCTCAGCCGGGCCATTGCGAAGCAAGCCGAGTGCGAACTGGACGATGGGTTGTTGTCCCATTGCTGGGAGGCCCAGTGGCAGGAGTTCCTGAAGACCGTACAGTCTCCATTTTCCGGGTGGACCAGCTCTCCGCAGCTCCCCGTTCCACTGGCTCTCTCGGAAACGTCGGCCGGGGTTTGCCAGCGCCTCGTGCAAGAAGCGGCAAGCGGGCTTCCTTCAGGCATCAGAGAGGGGTTCCCCAGGACAGACGCCTTGGATGCACAGCCCAGAGAGAAAGCGGGTTGCAGGGCTGTGAAGGGGGAGACCCCGCATGAGGGAGAGACTGCCGGCGCCGAAACGCGGCGCCGACGTTTCCGCATGTTCTGCTACCAGGAGGTCGAGGGGCCCCGGGAAGTCTGGGCCCGGCTGCGGGAGCTCTGCTGTGAGTGGCTGAGGCCCGAGCTCAACTTGAAGGAGCGGATCGTGGATTTGGTGATCCTGGAGCAGTTCCTGGCCATCTTGCCGGAGGAGATCCAGAGCTGGGTGGGCGAGGGCAGGCCGGAGACCTGTGCCCAGGCGGTGGCCCTGGCCGAAGACTTCCTGCTGAGGCAGCAGGAGGCAGAGAGGTGGAAACAGGAGGTGAGGATAATTCCCACCATCCCACACTCGGAAGGGGTCTCAATTGGGGGTGGCAGCGAGTGCTTTGGTCCTGTCGCATCCCAAGTCGGGTAGGAAAAAAAAGCCCCAGTAGATCAGCAGATGCTACAGAAAAGAGCGTACAGACTTGGATGATGACTACTTCATTGTTGTTTATTTCATTTGCACCTCCAAGGAGCTCAAGGTGGCAGGCATGGTTCTCTCCCCTCCCCGTATTCTCCTCGCAAAACCCTGTGAGGTACGGTAGGCTGAGAAGCCGCGACTGACAGGTCCAAGGTCACCCAGAAAGTTTCATGGCCGAGTGGGGATTTGAACCCAGGTCTGCTGAGGTCTAGTCCAACTCTCTCACTGCTGTAGCACATGGTTTAGTTGAGATGTTCCTGCCAGAAGGTGATAATGATGGTTGTCATAATAATAATAATAATAATAATAATAATAATAATAATAATAATAATAATAATATTTAAGATTGTTACTCATGGAATCCATAATAATTGGCCATAATAAAGCAATAGGCAAGTACAGTGGTACCTCTGGTTGCGAACGGGATCCGTTCCAGAGGCCTGTTTGCAACATGAATAGAATGCAACCCACAGTGGCACGTCTGCGCACGCGCAGGTTGCGATTTGCGACGTGACGTCATTTTGTGCGTCTGCGCACGCACAAGTGGCGAAACCCGGAAGTAACCCTTTCCGGTACTTCCGGGTTGCCGCGGGACGCAACCTGAAAAAACATATCATGAAGCAAATGTAACATGAGGTATGACTGTATTGCTATAAAAATTAATGATAATACAATAGTAGTAATTAAAGTTAATAACTAACTTGTTATTTTTTTATTGTGTCATGTTAATAGTACAATTGTGAAGAAGAAGAATGATGCTAAATAAATTTTGAATTTGTTATTTAGTGATAAATACACATTAATAATAGTAACAATAAAAATCAGACACTAGTAGTACAGTGTAATTGTTGATTTATTGTTTTAAAAATAGATTAATGACAAGCTAAGTTATTATAGAAGTGGGACCTGCAACAAAGTGTAAAGTGCTTGTGTTCACGGTGCCAAAGTGCCATGCTATCTGTCATGGATGCTTTCGCTGAGATTCCTGCAATGTAGGTGGTTGTACTAGATTACCTGAGGGCTGCTTCCAACTTTAAGCTTTTATGATTCTATGCCCCTCTTTTCCAGGATACTCCATTTCATTATTTGCTTCTCCTCCTGCACTCTCCAGTTTCCAAGTAGAATAATAATAATAATCCCACCCATCTTGTCTGGGTTTCCCCAGCCACTCTGGGTGGCTTACAGCATATCTAAAAACATAATAAAGGTAAAGGGCAAAGGGACCCCTGACCATTAGGTCCAGTCGTGGATGGCTCTGGGGTTGCGGCGCTCATCTTGCTTTACTGGCCGAGGGAGCTGGTGTACAGTTTCCGTGTCATGTGGCCAGCAGGACTAAGCCGCTTCTGATGAACCAGAGCAGCGCACGGAAACGCCGTTTACCTTCCCACCAGAGCAGTACCTATTTATCTACTTGCGCTTTGACGTGCTTTCAAACTGCTAGGTTGGAAAAACATCAAATTCCCAGTTCCCTGCCTCCTCAGCCTGTTTACAAATATATAGTACTTAGTTATTTAAACCAATAAATATGAGTTAATTCTTTAAAAAGGAAAAGTGAACCCTATGTGAACTGACCGCTCAAGTCACACTGCGACGCTTCGCTTCCAAACCTCTGGCTTTTTGCGTTTCAGGTGCTGGGAGAATTTGAGGAGGTGGCGATGAGTTTCTCTCGAGAAGAGGACGCTGGAGAGAGGCCCCACCCCAGGGACATCAAGCAAGAAGGCCAGGAGGGGGCCATGTTGCTGGGTAAGCATCTTTCCCTGTAGCAGTGGTTTCCCCGCCCCCCTCCCCATATTGTCTTGCTATTGTTTGCCGCCCTGGACTTCTTTGAGAGGAATTTTTCAAAATTTCAGAAACAATTTTCCTCCATTGCAAGGGGTTCGACTTGATGACTTTTGGGTCCTTTCCAACCTTACAATTCTATGATTCGATGATGATGATGATGATGATGATACAGTAAGATTTTCCAAGAAAATGCTGCCCCTAACAGAACTGAGAAAAGTCTAGAGATGCAAAAATGAGGGGAAGCTGGGAATTCCCCCTCCCCAGTTGTTTCTCAGTCCTTCACATCTTCTTGTCTCCTTGGCTGAATGACTCCTAGGTCTCCACAACAAGAAATGTGAGATTTTGTTCTGTTATTTGTTTCTCCAGCAACTGGTGTTCAGAGATAGACTACTTTTGAACATGAAGGTTCCATTTAGGCTTTCTAAGAAAAGCCCTGATGGATCAGGCCAGCATACTGTCTTTTCCAGGTTCCATTTTTAACAAGCTTCTGTTTTTTATTCCAGCAGGCGATGGCTGGGAGAGCGAGGAAGAAAGGCTCTCATTTGAGGTGCCGTTGGAAAGAATAAAGCCTCGAGACCCAGAAGAGCACTTTGGAGATCAAGACGGGACGAGGCAGGAAGAGAGAATACGAACAGACAAGAGTCAGAGTGATAAATCCATCCTTTGCCGGAGTGCTGAATCTGGTGAAACGGTAGCACAACGAAGAATTTCCACAGGAAAGCGACAGTATGTGTGCAATATTTGTGGGAAAGCTTTTACTCAGAAATCAAACCTCAACAGGCATCAGAGAATCCATACAGGAGGGAAAAAGTATCAGTGCTTTAAGTGTGGGAAAACCTTTAATTGGGAGACTAGCTTTACTAGACACCAGAGATTCCATACGGGTGAAAAGCCTTACCCGTGCTTAGAATGCGGGAAGAGCTTCAGTCGGAGTGCCAACCTTATCATCCATCAGAGAATTCACACAGGAGAGAAACCGCACCAGTGCGTAGACTGTGGTCAGAGCTTTAGTCATATCTCCAACCTCGTCAGACACCACAGAGTTCATACTGGAGAGAAGCCTTATAAATGTCTGGAGTGCGGGAAGGGTTTCACTCAAAAATCAAACCTTATCAAACATCAGAGCGTGCACTCAGACGACAAACCACACAGGTACTCTTCTTACGGGACGAGATTCAGTCAGAGGCCAAACCACAACAGACTCGAGAGGATTCCGTTTGGGGAAAATGCATGCAAATGCTTCAAGTGTGGGAAGGTCTTTTCCCGGAGAGGGAACCTCCTCAGGCATCAGAGCATCCACACAAAAGATAAGCCGCATAAGTGTTCAGAATGTGGGAAACGTTTCAACCAGAGGACAAACCTTAATGCTCACCAGAGAATTCACACCGGAGAGAAGCCTTACAAATGTCTGGACTGTGAAAAATGCTTTCGGTGGAGAGCACACCTCCTCATACACAAGAGACTGCACACAGGGGAGAAACCGCACAAGTGTGGTGATTGTGGGCAGAGCTTTAGCCAGAGATCCAACCTTGTGAGACATCACCGAATCCACACTGGAGAGAAGCCCTACCGATGCTCAGACTGTGGGAAGAGCTTTGGTCAGAAATCAAACCTGATCAAACATCAAAAGATTCACACTGAAGACAATGCTCTCAATCCGAAACCAAACCATATTCGGCATGAAAGAATTATCACAGGAGAAAACCTGTATAAGTGTTTCAGATGTGGGAAAGCATTTTCCCGGAGAGGGAACCTTCTTCGACATCAGAGCATCCACAGCAGAGAGAAACCACACAAATGCGCTGACTGTGGGAAGAGGTTCAGTCAGAGAACGAACCTCATCAGCCACCAGAGGATTCACACAGGTGAGAAGCCTTTCAAATGTTCGGATTGTGGGAAGAGTTTTCGTCAGAGCCCACACCTTATCAAACATCAGAAAGTCCATACAGAAGAGGAGGCATCATACAGAAGTTCAGGTTGTCCAGAAAGTGTAGATCCAGGGTTGAACCCTGGCAGACATGAGAGAATTGAGGTGGGAGAAACCCCGTATGAATGCCTTAAGTGTGGGAAAATATTTAATTGGCAATCAAACTTTATCAGGCATCAGAAAATCCATGCTGGTGAGGAGCCTCACAAATGCTCTGACTGCGGGGGGAAATTCAACCGAAGGAAAAACCTCATTGCCCACCAGAGAATCCACATGAGAGACAAGCCCTACAAATGTCCAGATTGTGAACAGAGCTTCACGTGGGAAGCTCACCTTATCATCCATCAAAGAATCCACACGGGAGAGAAACCCCATGAATGCACAGAGTGCGGGCAGAGCTTCAGCCAGAGGTCCAACCTTATCCGGCATCAGAGAATCCACACGGGTGAGAAGCCCTACAAATGTACAGACTGTGGCCAGAGTTTCAGTCAGAGAACGCACCTTGTTGTACATCAGAGAACGCACACGGGAGAGAAACCGCACAAATGCCTGGACTGTGGGCAAGGCTTCAGTCAAAGGGCGCACCTTACAGTACACCGGAGAATCCACACAGGGGAGAAGCCCCACAGGTGTGTGGACTGTGGGCAAGGCTTCTGTCAAAGATCTAATCTTATCAGGCATCAGAAGACCCATTCCTGCGAGAAGAACAAAGAAGAGATGCTTCCATTGTAGCCCGTGCTGAGGACAGGGCCAAAACCATTATATAGCACAGGCTGAGAGAGTGACACTTTTACAAAAACTCCAGTCTTGCTAGGCATCTTGGCAGGAACAGAGACTAGGAGGCACTACCTGTACGCAGAAAGTTGGATGGGGACACGAGACCTCTCCTCCAGCTCCCCTTGCTTCTTCTAAGCCTTGCAAAATAGCGACAGCAGCCAGTGACCCGCGATGGACCAGCTAGACTTGAAAAGCATCTGGAACCCATTCCGACTTGGGGGAAACACCCGAGGCAAAGACTGGTGAACCCGTGGCCCTCCCAGATCCTGCCGGACTCCGACTCCCATCAGCCCCAGCCAGCGTGACCAAAGTTCTTGGGGAATGATGGGAGTTGTAGTATTGATGGCATCTGAACGGCCAAAGGTTCCTTATTCCTGGCCTAGGCAAGGTGGGGGATTCTCTGAATTGGATTCTTCATTCTGTTCTACCCGCCACCTCCGTCTGTCGTCTCATCTTTCAGTTCAGCTTTCTGGTTCTATTAAACTCCTTGTGAAGCCGAAGATCTTAGTCTCCTGTTCTCTTTTTTGCTTCCTCTTCCTGGAATTCTAGGGACACAGGTGGCGCTGTGGGTTAAACCACAGAACCTAGGACTTGCCGATCAGAAGGTCGGCGGTTCGAATCCCCACGACGGGGTAAGCTCCCGTTGCTCAGTCCCAGCTCCTGCCAACCTAGCACTTCGAAAGCATGTCAAAGTGCAAGTAGATAAATACAGTGGTACCTCAGGTTAAGTACTTAATTTGTTCTGGAGGTCCGTACTTAACCTGAAACTGTTCTTAACCTGAAGCACCACTTTAGCTAATGGGGCTTCCTGCTGCTGCTGCGCCGCCGGAGCACGATTTCTGTTCTCATCCTTAAGCAAAGTACTTAACCCGAGGTACTATTTCTGGGTTATTGGAGTCTGTAACCTGAAGCGTATGTAACCTGAGGCACCACTGTAGGTACCGCTCCGGCGGGAAGGTAAACGGCGTTTCCGTGCGGTGCTCTGGTTCGCCAGAAGCGGCTTAGTCATGCTGACCACATGACCCGGAAGCTGTATGCCGGCTCCCTTGGCCAATAAAGCGAGATGAACGCCGCAACCCCAGAGCCGTCCGTGACTGGACCTAATGGTCAGGGGTCCCTTTACCTTTACCTGGAATTCTGTGTCTCCTCCTGATCCAGCCTTCTCAGATACCCAGTACTAGCTTTTCCCAGACAGGACTCGTCTTTGCTTCCTGTCCGCTCCTCCCCAACATGCCCTTCTTTCTCTTAGAAGGTAAGGCTGCGGGCAGGAGATTGACTTTTCTCTTTTGCACCATTGTACAGCACCTGGCACATAGAGGCCCCTTTACAAAACAGCAGACCTAAGAATAAATGCATCGTGCTTAGAAGGCTGGAGATTGTTCAGTTACTCAAGCAAGGACTGTGCAGGTGAGCTCACTGCTAAAAGTGACAATGGTTTAGGGATGATATTGATATTGAAATACTTTATTGTCACTTGTACAACTTGTATACAGTGAGATTACACGAGCACCCCTCACTCAGCTCTCGGAGGTGGACCTCGGTGTCCGGGCTGAACGATTGTTTATCCTCTACTGATCAGGACACATTTGGATATAGCAGCCAAATTTTGCACAAATCAAGATGGCAGGCTGAACCTTTCAAAAATGAAGATGCTCCTTCAGGTATACTGGGCTGAGGCCGTTTAGGGCTTTATAGATGAGCACCAACACTTTGAATTGTGCTCGGAAATGTACTGGGAGCCAATGAAGATCCTTTAGGACCGGTGTTATATGGTCCCAGTGGTCGCTCCCAGTCACCAGTCTGGCTGCCACATTCTGGATTAGTTGTAGTTTCCGGGTCACCTTCAAAGGTAGCCCCACATAGAGCGCATTGCAGTAGTCCAAGGGGGAGATAACCAGTGCATGCACCACTCTGGCGAGACAATCTGCAGGTAGGTAGGGTCTCAGTCTCAAACCAGACAACAAATACGTGACTTTCAGTAATAATAATATTTTTTAATTTATACCCTGCCCATCTGGCAGGGTTTCCTCAGCCACTCTGGGCGGCTTCCAACAAAAGATTAAAATACAATAGTCCGTCAAACATTAAAAGCTTCCCTAAACATGGCTGCCTTCAGCTGTCTTCTAAAAGTCTGGTAGTTGTTTTTCTCTTTGACATCTGGTGAGAGGGCGTTCCACAGGGCGGGTGCCACTACCGAGAAGGCCCTCTGCCTGGTTCCTGTAACTTGGCTTCTCGCAGCGAGGGAACCGTCAGAAGGCCCTCAGAGCTGGACCTCAGTGTCCGGGCTGAACGATGCGGGTGGAGACGCTCCTTCAGGTATACTGGACTGAGGCCGTTTAGGGCTTGAAAGGTCAGCAACAACACTTTGAATTGTGCTTGGAAACGTACTGGGAGCCAATGTAGGTCTTTCAAGACCGGTGTTATGTGGTCTCGGCAGCCACTCCCAGTCACCAGTCTAGCTGCCGCGTTCTGGATTAGCACCACTCTGGCGAGACAGTCCGCGGGCAAGTAGGGTCTCAGCCTGCGTACCAGATGGAGTTGGTAAACAGCTGCCCTGGACACAGATTTGACCTGTGCCTCCATGGACAGCTGAGAGTCCAAAATGACTCCCACGCTGCACACCTGGTCCTTCAGGGGCACAGTTATCCCATTCAGGACCAGGGAGTCCTCCACACTATATATGACACACTATAACCAAAGATTCTCGAGTGCGCAGGGCAGATTACCACGAGAAGTTACCCCCAAAATAGCATTTACACCAAAGATGCCAATCTCCCTTTCTCCTTAACATTACACCTTTCCAAAAAAGATGCTCTTTAGGGTTTCGTAGAATTGTTGAACTGGAAGGGACCCTAAGGGTCATCCAGTCCAACCCCCTGAGACAGGGTAATCCCAGCTCAACCTGGAAATGCCAAGGATTGAACCTGGAACCATATCAAATTGGGGAGAAGGGTCTGCTTCATCCTCAGGTAACATGTTCGCAAAAGAGTGCAGGCAGGATTGAACAATCACCGGCTGATGGGCAGAGACTTCAATCGTGCTCTTGGGGGGTTAGGTCTGGGTAGCATTTCACCACCACCCTGATCATTGTTGTTGTTGTTGTTTAGTTGTTTAGTCGTGTCCGACTCCTCGTGACCCCCTGGACCAGAGCACACCAGGCCCTCCTGTCTTCCACTGCTTCCCGCAGTTTGGTCAAACTCATGCTGGTAGCTTCGAGAACACTATCCAACCATCTTGTCCTGTCGTCCCCTTCTCCTTGTGCCCTCCACCTTTCCCAGCATCAGGGTCTTTTCCAGGGAGTTAAATCCTGCTGCTCTGGCAGGTGGCCATGGCATTTGGCCATGGAATTGCAGGTCAAATCCAACCCACTGGTGGTTCAAATTTTCCCCCACTTGTATCACTGTAGGGAGCCCTGGGAGATCACTAGAAAAACAACACTCGGGTGGAGAAAGGGGGAGGTAGAGTGGGCTTAGTTTTATTAAATTTACATCACGCTTCTAGCTACAAATAACCCCAAACTATTTACAACCAAAGTAAAAATGCAATTATAAAAATCACATAAACATTGATATTCTAGGAGACAATATGGTGAGTCCTTGACGTAATTTGCCCCACCCAGCCGAAGGTCTTATTGCCACCGTAGATCTAAAGCATCGTACAGCTTTAAACAGTTGTGGCTACCCCCAAAGAATCCTGGGAAATGTAGTTTGTTAAGAGTGCTGAGAATCGTTAAGAGACCCCATTCCTCTCACAGGGTTACAATGGCCAGAGCTGTTTAACAATCAATCCTTCTTCCCAGGTTTTAACACCTACCCCGAGTGTTAAAATGATTGGACTTAGTTGAGATGGCAAAGACGACATGTTTAATCAGAGAAAAATCGTCAACGATATTTATGAAAGATTGGAAACTTGTAACAGACACTTTATGTGGAAAAGAAAATGAACTTATGAAATCTAGGTTTGAGCACTGAAGGAAATATTGATTTATAGAAAGTAGAATTCATGGGTGTTGGGCTTGGAGTGGATGTTTTGAATAATTTTCTGTATATAGTTGACAGACGAATAGGAAGGTCTCCTTTTTCTCTCCCCCCCTTTTTTTCTTCCTCTTTTCCGTTTGTGTTTTTATTTAGTTTTTTACAATTTTTGATAAAAGATAGTAACCTTTGAATATTTTCTTTCAAACTTTAAATAACATTTATTGGGGAAATAAATCCCTCTTCCTGGGGAACTCTGGGAACTGTAGCACTGAGGGAAACAACTTTCAGCACCCTTAACAAACTAAACTACAGTTCCCAGGATTCTTTGGGGGGACCATGCCTGTTTCAAGTGGTACGATATGGCTTTACGTGTGTCGCGCAGATGGGGCCTACGTTGAACACTAAAAAACAAGACAAACATATCACTAGTGCTGCCCAGGAAAACAAAGACGCTTTGCTGAGGCAATGACACTGTTGGTGGGCCTCCCTAGGGAAAGCATTCCAGAAGGGGCCAATACAGAAAAGGCGCCGTTCTCTTGCTCCCACCCTCTGGGGCCTGGTGAGCAAAGAAGAAACTTCAGATGACAAACTGACCGTCCTGGCAGGTCTGCAGACCTACCCCCAAGTGGAGAACATTGGAAAGTGAGGGGAAAATGGATTATTATTGCAAGAAAATGATTGGAACGGAAAGGAGCTAGGCAACAAGGAGACCTTTGTGGTTGGGAGCGGAAGACACGTTTCGCATGGCCAAAGAAATTATCGGCCTATTAGTTGAGAAGAATGTATGGAGTTCTACTTCTTGGGCAAGGGAGGAGCCTTTCTTCAACTCGAGGGCCACATTCCTTTCCGGGCAACCTGCCAGGGGCCACATACAAGTGCTGGGTGGGGCCAGGTGCAAAAGTGGGCAAAGCAACAAATGTCCATTTTTCTTCTATAGAACAGGCCACCTCCTACAGCCACCCACCCCTCGATCCTGCCTCCAGGCAAGCAAGAGGTGCAGTCACGAGTTCGAGGATGCGCCCTGGCCAGACCAGCACACTTGAGGATGCTGCAAATAGCCAATGAGGGGACCTGGCCTGAGAAAGAGTCTTCAAGAGTCAGATACAGGGGCTTAGATGCCCCCAGTCACAAGGTTCTCCATCTCTGTTCTAGGGGGTGGTTTTCTCACAGGAACAGGCTGCTGGATCAGACCCGTTCAATGCAGCATCCTGTTCTCACATGAGCAAGCCTGCAAGCAGAAACTTAGCCCCACAGCAACTTCCCCCCGTCCTGCTTTTTCTAGCAACCGATATTCAGAGACGTTACTGCATGGAAATTGAATTGAAGAATTTAGGACAGTGTTTCCCCAACTTGGGGCTCCAGCTGTTTCTTGGACTACAACTCCCATCATCCCTAGCTAGCAGGACCAGTGGTCAGGGACGATGGGGATTGTAGTCCACAAACAGCTGGAGACCCAAGTTTGGGAAACACTGGTTTAGGAGAACATTCCAACAGAATATTTATCTAACCACGGTGTTGGGGGGAGCAGCTAAGGCATAGAGGCCAAACTCTTCTTGAGCGTTTTTGCCTGGTTGGAATATGTCCTCGAGCTCTGATCATCCCAGAGGATGCTGGTCCATTTGGGCGGACGGGGCCCCTGCTCCACCAATTTACTCTGCCCGCAGCCTGCCCTCGCTTGCCCTGCCTTCTTACCTGAAACCCGTGCAGAGGGTGGCATCGCCCGCCCACTTCCTCCGCCTGAGTCTCGGGGTCGCCCCTTGGGCAAAACCAGAATCGGCTGGCTCTGCCTGTCGTTGGCTCTCCGGCGCCACCTACTGTCAGGCTCCCTTCAGTCCATCCCACCAGTCCCAAGGGGCATAACCCCTCTGTCAAGGGCACTTCCCAGGCAAGGAATGCATACAGCCGATAGTTAAGTATTTATTGTCAACGATAACACAGTCGCTTCTGCAGCTCTGGACACCTGCGCACCCCAATCTAATGGTTAGGCAGCTATTTCAAGGAGCAGTTGCAAAACCAGTTCCCCTCCACCAGTTTATGTATCTTCCCCCAATGGCTTGCATGCACGCAGTCGGAGACTATGCCTGCAATTTCCTCTGCTCCTCCCTTTTCAATCCCCTCTTGGTTCTGGGGGACAGTGACACAGGAGAGGGTGTGTGTGGCTCCCTGCTTCTTTCTCCTCCTGAACCATCCCGTGCTCCAACTCCTGACACTTCCCCTTCCTCCGACTCTTGCCTCCTGGCTGGTACAGATCCCCACAACCACTGTCCCTCCTCTCCCGAGTCAGACTCCAGCCCCCACATTCCCCAGTGCACAGTCGTCATTGTCCTGTGGGTCCCTGACACCCTCTGACTTTTCTGGAAGGAGCACAGGGAGGGCTGTGCGAGACCCTATCAAAGCCACCCCACTGTACAATGGAGAATTTCCACATTCATCCCTCCAACCACTGTTGCAAAAACGAGGGGGGAAGTATTTTGCCACCTTAAAGGCTCAATCAAGTTATTGGGTTTTTTTGGGTGGATTCCAGTCTCACAAAAGCTTACGGTGCAGTAAATGCATTACTCCTCATGGTGGCGCCATAAGGCGTACTAGGCTTTGGTGCCTCTCTAGTCCAACATCTTGTTTACCACAGTGGCCAACCAATGGGAAGCCCACAAACGGGATACGGGCTGCCTCCCTAGCAGGGTATAGCGTCATCATCACTAGTAACCAAATATATTCTCTGATTTCCAGGGATGCTGGCTTCTTTCCTGAAGCCTTCCCCACCATCGGAGCCTTGGGACGATCTCCGCTCCGTGTGGATTTTCTCGTGGTTTGTTAGGATTACTCTCTGGTTAAAGGTTTTCCCACAATAGGAGCATTTATACGGCCTTTCCCCTGTGTGGATTCTCAGGTGTCTCTTGACGCTGGATTGTGTCGTGAAAACTTTCCCGCACAGAGGGCACTGCCTGCTTCCCCCTCCTTTGTGCAGTCTTTGTGGAGCCGGCGTTTGGCAAAGGTCACCGGCTGGAATAGCCGTGGGGTTCATCTTCCACCCCTGCACCAGGTCTTTGGTCCACCTCTCCACTCCCTCTTGTGGGCCGCAGATTCCTTCTTCGTTCCAACGTCCCGATTTCGTCGGGGGTGCCCCCAAAAGTCTAGCACCTCCTGGAACAGAGATGAAATCTTTGTCAAATGGGAATCTCGGAAATAGGGAAATGATAAACGGCTGCCAGCCTGGAAAGGGGAGTCCTGCTGGTATAGAAGAGGTGTCAAAAAAGGTTATTTATGTAGGCTGCTACTGCGGCCCGTGTTTCATTAGCCCCAAAATGGAAAACGAGCAAAGAAGAAGAATGGAAACTTAAACTGATGGAATATGCGCAGCTTGCGGACCTAACTTAAAGAATAAGAGAACAAGAAGAACATGCGTTTGAAGAAGATGTTTACTGAATATATGGGAGGAAATTGTGTGCACTTGAAAACGTTGGCAGCATTAAGATAAATTCAACAGTGTAAATGAGTTTTGATGGATGTAATAATGGAATACTGAATGGTTTAGTTGATATAAAATATGCAGGGATTTATGTTATGCAAAATGAACCATGGAAAGGGAAGAAAGGAAGTCATTGATATTTTAAGGTTGTTTAAATGAATATTCTAAATTGTAAAAGAGAAATATTTATATATGAGAAGAGGTGCCATCAGTATTGGCATTCCACCGGCTCTTGAGGACATACCTGTGTAGACAAATGTTCCCCCAATCTCCTGATCCGAGCTTCCTTCTTTAACAGCTGCTTCTAGCTGCTGTACTGTTTCGATGGGGGTGTTTATTTTAATATTTTGATGGAACTGCTTTAGCACTTATGGGTCTTCCTGCTTTCTACCCTACCAGGCCTAATGAAACTCACTAGTCACTGCTCTGCGTGTCACCGGACTACAACTCCCATCATCCCTGGCCATCAGGCCACGCTGGCAGGGGCTGATGGGAGTGGGAGTCGGCCAGCATGTTCCCCATCCCTGCTGTGGCCCTTTGGTCATTACAACGTCCCCCTTGCGCCAAACGCATTCTCCTGTGAGGTTCCCCCAGCTCTATGGCAAATCAGTCTCAAGGTTTCTCCTTCTCACCAATCTCCGCTGTGAAGGTGAGGCTCTCTCGGGATCCTCCTGGCGAGATCTCAAGCACGTCTTCTGAGCGAGGACCTCCTAGCTGAAAACCCTTGATGGTGCTGTTCTCTTCTGGAGACAAAGGGAGATGATACTGAACGTAAGAAAAGCCTGCTGGATCAGGCCAATGGCCCATCTAGCTCAGTATCCTGCTCCCACAGTGGCCAACCATAAGCCACAAGCAGGATTCGACCACAAGAGCCATCTCCCCTCCTGTGGTTTCCAGGAACTGGTGCTCAGAAGTGCCTCTAGCCGTGGAGGCAGAGCAAAGTTGTCGTGGCTAGTAGCAACTGACAGCCCTGAATTTATCTCATCTTCTTTCAAAGCCATCTAGGTTGGCCATCATTGACTCCAGTGGGAGAGAGTTCCATAGTCTAACTAGGCACTTCAAAAAAATGTTTGCTGGGAGATCAACCACTGGGCTTCACCAGCAGAAGTCTCACTTGGGAAGGAGGAGAAACAGGTGGAGGTTTGGGGAAAACGCTCTATAATGATTATGTTGTCAACGTTTACCTCCCGAAAAACACTTAGAAGAAATTTGCAGCCGAGAACTGGTGCCTGCTTTTGCCATCGCTTTCCCCTCCTCCTGCCCCATCTCTTTTCCTTTTGTGTCGTGACTTTTGGATTCCTAAGCCTGAGGGGCAGGGACCATGTTAATATCGGTCGCCGTAAGCCCCTCTAGGAACTTTTCGGGGCCGAAGAGCAGAATTTTAAAAACTTGCGGTACCTCGGGTTAAGAACTTAATTCGTTCTGGAAGTTTGTTCTTAACCTGAATCTGTTCTTAACCTGAAGCACCACTTTAGCTAATAGGGCCTCCCACTGCCACCGCGTGATATCTGTTCTCATCCTGAAGCAAAGTTCTTAACCCGAGGTACTATTTCTTGGTTAGCGGAGTCTGTAACCTGAAGCGTCTGTAACCTGAAGCATCTGTAACCCGAGGTACCACTGTACATTGAATAAATCATACTGGACCAACCGCGTTTTCCTGTCCAAGATGCCAGGCTTTCTGTGAGTGGGAGAAGCCCCAGGCAAAACCAAGGACTGAGGAAGTCTTACCCAGTTGGCTGGCCTCTCGGTCCATGAGGGAGTCAACTGCTCCACCATCAAGTTCCTGCTTGGGCCTCCTCAACTCCTTGGCACCAGACAGAGCCTGTTCTTCTGCTGGAAGTGAGGCGACCACTTCTGCCACAGCCTGGAAAAATAGCAAGGATGGAGCCATTTAGGAAATAAGGAGAAAAGGCTGCCAAGGGGTTGGGGGGTTGGACGGTTTTTCCTATTCACATCTCACCAATTTCAATTTCTTCTGGAAGAGTGGCATCTGGTTGAGGGCCTGCGGCAGGAGCCTGAGAAATCTCCTCTGGTTTTACATTAAGAGGGTGTCTCTGGCACGTGGCCCAGTCTCAGAAGCTGACCCGTATTATAAGGTTGTGCAAGGGCCACAGCGAGCCCGATACAGTTTGCCCCGGTACAGTGCCTCTTCCTTCCCTTCAGAGGAAGTTGCGACACTTAACATCTACTCTGAGGAACTTTTGGAGGGCCTCGTTTCACTTAAGGATGCAAGAAGATGCCAACCAGATGGGCCAGCTGCCCATCGAGTCCAGCATCCTGTTCTCACAGTGGCCAACCAGACGCCCATGAGACATTTGTGGGCAGGATCCGAGTGCAATGGCACCTTCCCCTCCTGCGGCAGCTGTTCATAGCCTTGTTCTCCACGAAGCTGTCCGCTTTCGAACCTAGACCACAACACCCCCCTCCAGAAACCTTTACTCCTCCCTCTTCCTTTTCCCAATTCATTTACAGTGGTTAAGAACTTAATTCATTCTGGAGGTCCGTTCTTAACCTGAAACTGTTTTTAACCTGAGGTACCACTTTAGCTAATGGGGCCTCCTGCTGCTGCCACGCGATTTCTATTCTTATCCTGAAGCAAAGTTCTTAACCCGAGGTACTACTTCCGGGTTAGCGGAATCTGTAACCTGAAGCGTTTGTAACCCGAGGTACCACTGTATTTTATATGGTTCATTTAAATTTTGCCTCATCAAAAATTCACATCAACAGACAGCAACGGCATGCGTGCTTTTGCTTGAGACGCAAATCACTTTTGCCGTTTCTCTGATTTTTATTTTTTTTAAATGACGAAAATGGTGGCAGAATTTAACACTCTGTCCTTTTTCTCAGTCTAACTTGTCTCTCCAGAGTGCTCCCCGGGCAGCAGGAGTTTTGGATATGCTGGGTCCCAGCTCCATTTGTGTCTACCTAGCAAACCAAATGAGACCCACTCTGCTTTATTTGGCTGTGTTACAATTAATTTGGCGTGCATTTCTGTGTTTCTGATTCATCACTTGCATTATGTTATGCAAAAAAATAATAGAAACAAAATTTGTTTGTTTTTTAAAAGAGAAGGGCATCCAATGGTGAAAAGGAGTGAGTGTGTGCTCAAATAGCCCTAATATTTAATAATAATAATAATAATAATAATAATAATAATAATAGATAGATAGATAGATTCTTTATTGTCATTACACACGTGCAACATTGCACAAGTGCAACGAAATTGGATGCCATCCCTTAAAAACAACAAAAGCAAAACAACAACAACAACCCACAAACCACATTCCAGCCACACCCACACCCACACCCATCAATCTCCCAAGTCACACTATCGAGTTACAGCATTCAAAAGGGCCACAGCTCTCGGGTAGAAACTGTTTTTCAGTCTATTTGTCCTTGACTTGATGTTTCTATATCTCCTGCCAGACGGCAGTAGTGCAAACAGACTGTATCCCGGGTGAGATGAATCCTGCAGGATGTTGTTTGCTTTCCTAAGACAACGGGAACCGTACAATTCTTCCAAGGATGGGAGAGGTTGACCAATAATCCTTTGTGCTGTGGTTATGACCTTCTGGAGCACCTTCCTCTCCCTAGCTGTACAACTGGAGAACCAAGCACAAATACAGTATGTAAGAATGCTCTCTATGGAGCCTCGGTAGAAGGACACCAGCAGTCTCTCACTCAGATTGTTCTTCTTTAAAAGTCTGAGGAAATAAATTCTCTGCTGGGCCTTCTTCACCAGAGCAGTGGTATTTGCGCTCCAAGTCATGCCCTGATCGATAGTTACTCCCAAAAACCTGAATTCCGCCACCCTCTCCACCCGTTCCCCATTGATATGCAAGGGCTGAATGTCCGCCTTTTTTTTCCTGTAATCCACCACTAATTCCTTGGTCTTAGCCGTATTAAGAGCCAGATTGTTCTCTCCACACCAAACACAGAGCCGCTCCACCTCGTCCCGATAGGCGGACTCATCCCCTCCTGAAATGAGCCCTACCACCGTAGTGTCATCAGCAAACTTGATGATTTTGTTGCTGGAATAGATGGCTGTACAGTCATACGTATAGAGAGCATAGAGCAGGGGACTCAACACACAACCCTGTGGTGAGCCGGTGTTAAGGCTAAGGGCTGTGGACATATGTGACCCTACTCTAACCCTCTGAGAACGTTCTGACAAAAAATCCAAAACCCAGAGACAGGTGGAGTTGGAGAGTCCAATCGCCTCTAGCTTGGACACCAGTCTATGGGGGAGAATAGTGTTAAAAGCTGAGCTAAAATCCACAAACAGCAGCCTCACATAACTCCCCGGCTGCTCCAGATGGGACAGAGCAGCATGGAGAGTGGTGGTGATAGCGTCCTCTGTGGATCTATTTGCCCTGTATGCAAACTGGTAGTTGTCAAAAGTTGATGGAAGACAGGAAATAATATGACGGCGCACCAGTTTCTCAAAACACTTCATGATGATTGGAGTCAGTGCAACTGGTCTGTAGTCGTTCAAACTACTGATTGTGGATTTTTTGGGCAGAGGGACAATAGTTGACGACTTCAGGCAGGGTGGGACAATAGACTGGTGTAAGGACTTGTTGAAGATCTTAGTAAAGACCCTCGCCAGCTGATCCGCACAGCCCTTCAACACCTTTCCAGTGATGCCATCAGGTCCAGCCGCCTTCCTCGGATTCACCATCCTCAATACCTTTCTTACCTCATGCTCCTCTACCGTGAATGAGGGGCCCCTAAGGGCTGGTGGCTGTAATACCGGCGTCTCAGGTGGCTCCTTCTCGAAGCGAGCAAAGAAGAGGTTAAGCTCCTCCGCCAGCAAAGGGTCACCGTCGACAGCACCAAGGTTAGGTTTGTAGTTGGTAATGTGCTGAATCCCCTGCCACATCTGTCTTGTGTTGTTGCTCCTTAAATTATCCTCAATCCTCAGCCTATAATCCCGTTTTGCCTGTCGAATACCCCTCTTCAAGTTTGCTCTTGCCACACTGTAAAGCTGCACCTCGCCTGACCTGAAAGCCCTGTTCCTTTCCCGCAACAGGCCCTGGACCTCTCTATTCATCCAGGGTTTCTGATTGGGATAAAACCGGATGGATTTGTTTACTGTGACAGTGTCTGTGCAGTGATTGATATAGCACAGAACTGCCGCCGTGTGCTCCTCCAGGTCTGAACGATCGAAAATATCCCAATTAGTTCTCTCAAAACAGTCCTGCAGCTGGTGAATAGCGCCTTCAGGCCAGATTTTAACAGATTTTAATGTTGTGGGAGCCCGTTTCCTGAGTGGGATATATGCTGGTACCAGGAACAAAGACATATGGTCGGACTGGCCCAAGTGTGGCAGCTGTAAAGCCCTATAGCCGTGATTTACATTCGAATAAACTTTATCTAGTGTCTTGTCCCCTCTTGTGGGACATTTCACATGATAATAATAATAATTCATACCCTGCCCATCTGGCTGGGTTTCCCCAACCACTCTGGGTGGCTTACGGAATAGGGCTCAAGACAGTTCAGATGGTAGAGCACAATTCTTAATCTCAGGGTTGCGGGTTCGAGAAAGATTCCTGCCTTGCAGGGGGTTGGACTAGATGACGCTCATGGTCCCTTCCAAATCTACAATTCTAACAGCAAACTCAGTTTCTGTGGGCTGATCCTCATGTAGGCAAAGTGGTACCACTCAAGCACAAGAGGAAGACATCAGCAGATTCAAGGGTTTTAGGATTTTGCCTGCCCTGTGTACAAACCCTCCCCTTTTAGCATCTTCTGAGATTCACACAATGGTGTGAAGGTTGTAAGAAGCAGAGTGTCTCCTCCATCATCCTGTTCTCGCAGTGGCCAACCAGATGTCCCAATGTGAAGGCCACAAGCGGGAACCTCAGCATAATAGCACATACCCCCACTGGCTCCAACATGCGCTCGGTTCCTCTCCTACCCCAAGATTGCCACAGGCCACATGCCACGCCTCACCTGCTGCTCCCGGCTCCGAGAGGCCGCTTGCTGCACCTGCAGGAACTCCTCGGCCAGGGCCACCGCCTGTGAGCAGCTTTCCGGGTCCTGTCCCCTGACCCAGCTCTGCATCTCCGGTGGCAGGATGGTCAGAAACTGCTCCAGGATCAGCAGCTCCAGGATCTGCTCCTTTGAGCGCCTCTTAACCTTCAGCCACCCCTGGCAAAGTTTTTGGAGTTGGCCGTAGGCCCCCCTCGGCCCCTCGGCCTCCTGGTAGCAGAAGCGCCGGAAGCGCTGGCGCTGCTCCTCCCTGCTCATGGTGTCCCCGCGCAAGATGGCCGCCTTCACTTTCCCATAATCCTCTCTGTCTCCAGCCTCCAGACTTCGAAAGGCCCATTCGGCTTCTCCGCTGAGGGCCGGCTGGAGGCGGGCCACCCACTCATCCCGGGGCCACCGGCAGGCTTCGGCCACTTGCTCAAAGGAGGCCAAAAACCCCTCCGTGTCCTCCCAGGGCGTGGGCTCCTCTGGTAACTGTGGGAGCCCCCAGGCCGAGGAAGGATGAGACTCGATTTTCCTCAGGAACTCCTGCCACTGGGTTTCCCAGCGCTGGAGGGTGGCCTCTCCTGGTTCCGGTTTCACCTGGTCCGCTGGGATTTTGTGGAGGAAGCCCCAAATGCTTCCAGCCTGAAGCACACGTGGTGGCTTCCCAATTCCTGCTCCGGGGCAGGCCGGATCCTGACTCCCCGCTTTGTTCCTGTGGAGTTCCAGAGCGGGTGCGAGCCGGAGGCCAAATCCCGACTTGGGTCCCTGGTCGGCAGCCATGTTGTTCTCTCTCTTGCAAGGAACTAACTTTGCCTAGCTCTGAGATGCAATCTCCCAAGCGCCGGTCGCGAATGATGCTGGGCCGATGGACCGCTCAGCATCCAACATCTGACTTTCTTTGCTCACAATTGGGCCAGGCTGAGCTGCAGAGCTCAGGAGATTTCTCCCTGCGGGGAAATAAAAAGGGGGTGATTTCAGGATTGGAAGAGACTATGCACTTCTGACGAAAGAAGAATGGCAGACGAAATTAATGGACTATGCAGAATTGGACAGAACGACAGGACCAGAGATTTACAGAAGATTGGAAGAAGTATATGAATTATCTGAAGAGCAACTGTAATCAACAAATTACGCTAGTAGGACTACAAGAAGTTTTGTAAGGAGAAATACACGAAGTGTTACAAAGTAGAAAAAGAGATAATGGTTATGAGTTTGAAATGTAATAGGGAAGATAAGAAATGCATACTGAGAGATTAGATTGAAAAATTTTCACACAGGATTGATGGAAGTCAAAAATTTGAATAAGATGTAAAAGTATGTTTAATTACTGTTGAAAATGATATGTTAAAAAAACTAATAAAAAATTATATGTATATATAAAAAAAGGAAGAGACCATGCACAATATGAAGCAAGTCGCCCCTGTGCCCGTACAACACTGATACGGCGCTCGAGGATTGGGAGAGGCCCGTAGCTCAACGGTCCTGCTTCAGAGGGTCCCAGGTTCAAATCCTGGCAACTCCAGGCAGATATGGAACAGGCTCCCTGCCTGAAACAACGGAGAACTGAGGCCAGTCAGCGCTGCCAATATTGAGCTAGATGTGTTCAGTATAAGTCAGCTTCCTAGGTTTTTACTAGAGAGCAGAATCCATTGAACACGGTGGGGCTTCGCTCCCAGCAAATATAGAATCATAGAATTGCGAGGGTCATCTAGTTCAACCCCCTGCTATTCAGGAATCTTTTGCTCAACAAGGGACTCGAACACATGTCCCCGAGATCAGGAGTCCTGTGCTCTACCTGCTAGTTTGGTTGTTTGTTTACACAGCTCCTAGCTGACTTTTCCTCTGGAGTTTTCAACCTTTTTAGGTCCACAGCTCCATTGACCAACTACAGTGGTACCTCTGGTTGTGAACAGGATCCGTACCGGAGGCCTGTTCGCAACATGAATAGAACGCAACCTGTAGCAGCACGTCTGCGCACACGCAGGTTGCAATTCGCCGCTTCTGCGCATGCACGTGGCATCATTTTGCGCATATGCGCATGCAGCGAAACCTGGAACTTTCTGGTACTTCCGGGTCGCCACAGGATGCAACCTGAAAAAATGTATCATGAAGCAAACGTAACATGAGGTACGACTGTACATTCTTTCTGTGGCACCCGTGGGGCTCAGGAGCCCAGTTATATCTCCCCTCATCCCTTTTCAAACTCCCTCCATTGTGGAGCGTTCCCTCAGCCTTCTCTCCTCTCCCCTCTCCTTGGGAGTTGTCTGGGCAGCCACCGCCACCGCCCTTGGTCTCTGAGCTGCCCCCACTGCCCCAAAGAGAGTTGCTTCCTCACACTGCCCCCCAGGGGCCTGGGAAGCACCCCCTGGCCAGCCCCAGAGGCACCATTTGCCTGCAGACCTTGTAGCCAGGGCTGCTGCAACAAAAAACTGCAAGCCTTTGGGAGGCAGAGATGCGAGAGGGCATCAGACGAGGGAAAGAAAGGAAGGAAGGAAGGAAGGAAGGAAGGAAGGAAGGAAGGAAGAGGGATGGAGGCCAGTGTTGCCCACAGCACCATAACCATCATTCAAGGCACCCCAGCGACTGGCCCAAGGTAACCTAGGTAGCTTCGCGGCTGAGTAGGGATTCGAACTCTGGTCCTCTCCCCCAGTTCCACCACCCTGGGATTTCAGCTTTGAGACATGAGTATCGATATGGTGTAATGGTGTAATGGGAGAGCTGGGTTTGAATCCCCACTCAGCCATGCGGCTCACTGGGTGACCTTGGGCCAGTCGCTGCCTCTCAGCCTAGCCTACCTCACAGGGTTGTTCTGAGGATGAAATGGGGAAGAGGAGAACCACGGAGACCACCTTGAGCTGTGTGGAAGATAAACGGTGGTTTATAAACGTAATAAATAAATATAAATATATACACCCCACGTTGCCCTTCAGCCATCCCACCCCCGCCTGTTCCTGATTCTCCTAGACGTGCAGGATCGACCCCTTCTGGACTCACCCAGATCCAAAGCCACGTGCTCCTTCCACGCCGCAAGGAGGGGTCCCCAGACCCCAAAGCAACAACGTGTCTTGCGGGAGGAAAGTGAACATAAATTCCTTATTTCTCCCGGCACAGACCCCGCAGATGCGTCTCGCTGCCCTTCCAGAGCAAAGCCAGCAGCCGATCTCCCGGCGGCCCGATCCTTTGTGGCTTTACGCGGAAGAAAACGCCCTGCAAAAACTGCTGCTCGGAGTGCGTGACTTTCTGCTCAACTCCTCTCTTCCAAACCCCTGATCTGCACCCTCCTCTCTCTTTCCCTTGCCTTGTGCATTGGCTTAAAAAAATAAATGAATAACAATTAGCATTATTAAAATAGCCGCGGCCGCTTTAAAAGGGGACGTCCGAGGCAGGCACTTTGCAAAAGCTTCCTTGGGAATGGTAGTTCACAGCAACAAGGAACTGTAATACAAGTCCCAGGATGCATTGCGGGCCTGGCAGGAAATGACATCACATCTCCCTCCCTGTTGCAAAGTTTTGAGCAAATCGAATAGGTAGGGCAGAGGGGGGATTTGAAATAGGGGTTAGGAGGGGGGAAGAGAGTGCAAAAATAGAAATTCCCTTTGTTTGAAGGAGATCAGGCAGCAGGAGCTCTGTGCTGAGACAGCTTGGAGGGAGACTGGGGGCTTATCTCCAGTATATTATGAGAAAATATAAATATATGCAGTGCTTTTTTTTCTTAAAAAAATAAGTTTAGGGGTACTCATTCCCTCTGAGACTCAGGAAGCACCGTGACTGGAAATGAAGCCCCCATCAGGGGTAGCAGTGGAACTGACGGTTCACCGTGCTAGAGAAGAAACTAAATTTTTGAAATTTTAAAGTTTCTTCTCCCATTAGATTCACAAAATGTTTAGGGGTATGCATACCCGTGTCCTCCCAGAAAAAAGCACTGAATATAATATAATATAATATAATATAATATAATATAATATAATATAATAGGAAAATATATATACAGTCATACCTCAGGATAAATGTGCTTCAAGTAAAGTATTTTTGGGTTGCGCTCCACGGCGACCTGGAAGTAACGGAGCGCGTTACTACCAGCTTTCGCTGCGTGCGCATGCGCAGTCAAAATGACATCACACACATGCGCAGAAGCGGCAAAACGCGACCCGCAGATGCGGGTTGCGTTCGCTTCAGGATGCGAACAGGGCTCCGGAATGGATCCCGATCGCATCCCAAGGTAGCACTGTATATTCTCCAAATACTTCTATTAGTTTTCAGTATAGCAAAATACAGATTCGACCAACATAACTTCTTAGAAACGATGGATAAGTAAAGTATGCATGTTTTGCAAAAAATATAACCTGCACTACATATTTAAAGCAGCATCATACTGCTTTAAGCAGCCATGCTAATAGCCCCCGCCAAAGAATCATGGGGACAACAGTTTCTGAAGGTGCTGCCTTTCCCCTCCGAGAGTTCCCTATAAAGGGGGATTTATTGTTTAAACCACTCTGGGAATTGTAGCTCTAGGAGGGGAACAGAGGTCTGCTAACAGCTCCCTTAGCAAACCACAGCTCCCATACTTTTTGGGAAAGAAGCTACAATATGGAATCATAAGTATTATGGAGTTGGAAGGGAACCCCAAGGGTCATGTATTTCAACCCCCTGTAATGCAGGGCAGTTTAAAACAGTATCATGTAACCAAGATGATGGAATATGCCGAAATGGCAAAGATGACTGCCAGGATCAGGCACCAAGACGACAAGAAATTCAGTCAAGAGTGGAAAAAGTTTATAGAATATCTTAAAGACCACTGTGTATACTTAAAAATGTTAGCGGGATTGTTGCAACACTGATAATGTGAGTTAAGGTAAAAAATGAGATAAAATGGATTAGAAAAATTGGGGGGGGGGAGTCCAATGTGAATGCATAATATTGTTTTTTAAATGGAAATAAAATATTTCTTTTAAAAAAATCCGTATCATGGTGTTTTAAAGCTATGCAGCCAATGCCTAAAATGTCAATGGCACTGGGGCAGTCTCTAGCCAAAAAAAGTTGGCAACTGTACTGGGTGGCAGCCACCTAACCTCTACTTAAAGAGTAGACCCATTGGAATTAGTGTGCCTAAGTTAGTCCTACAACCTTCCAAACTGATTTTCCTGCCCTTTCTGCCTCCTTTATTTCTGCTTATAGGGTTGCTAATCGTTTTTAACTTGTCCCAAGTTAAACAGGCACACTGACAAATAGAATTTAAACAGATGGTGCATATGGCTTGTTACACCTGCCGCTGCCTTACGCAGAGCCAGGCTATAGCTCCATCTAGCCTAGTGATGCCAACTCTGACTGGCAGCTGCTCTCCAGGGTCTCCTCAGAGGTATTCCACAATACATCCTATGCCATTCTTTTAAGTCAGGGACAGGGAATTGTTGCCCACCAGATAACACCAAGACAGAAACAGGATCCTGGGTGGTGGTGGGGAATGAAAATGTAGGAATGAAGGTAAGAGAAATAATTTCCGTTTGGGAGAAAACTCCAAAATCCACAGCTGAGCCATACTTATTTATTAGGACCAACCAAAAATGTCACAAAACATACGGAAGCTTTTGAGCTCTCCAGACTCATCAAGGAAAATGTTTGAAAGATTGTGGCTCTCGAGGAATTCTCTCCAGGAGTTTTTTCCTACCTCGATATTCCAAGGATTGGTAAAGGTAAAGGACCCCTGGATGATTAAGTCCAGTCAAAGGTGACTATGGGGTTGCGGCGCTCATCTCACTTTCAGGCCGAGGGAGCCGGCGTTTGTCCACAGACAGCTTTCTGGTTCATGTGGCCAGCATGACTAAACAGCTTCTGGCTTAATGGAACACCGAGACAGAAACCAGAGTGCATGGAAACGCCGTTTACCTTCCCACCGCAGTGGTACCTATTTATCTGCTTGCACTGGTGTGCTTTCGAACTGCTAGGTTGGCAGGAGCTGGGACAGAGCAACGGGAGCTCACCTTTATGAGCCTCCCAGACTTGTAGGCTCTACAAATCACCATACAGACAGCCATCAACAAGAACAAGGCTAATCGTACTTTGTTAAAACCTGTTTAATGTGCCGTACTTGCGAAGCTCTTTCACAAAGGTACCTGAACTTTGTAATATTGGTCCCCACCCACCCTACCCTCAGTAACTGTAGATATGCCTCCTTGTTCCATGACAGTGTTCTCAGTATCCAGGACAGAAGGCCGAAATCTAGTATGGACAGCCAACTTAAGGCTTGCCCCCCAACTAAAGGATTTCAGATGACCCAATTCAAATCACTTTAGGCCTCAATATAGTGTCTCTTTGGCTTTCAAGAGACCTTGGGAAAGGCAAAAACTAGTCCTGTCTTTCTCTGTACCAGAGCTTTCCGAACTGTGTGTTGCGATGTTTCAGTGAGTCGGCTGTGGTGTGTAGTTGTGTCGCACGAACATTCCCCATGCTCCTCCCAGGGCTGGAAAGGGGTTAGTTTAACCTCCAGTTTGCTAGCAAAACTGAATTACTGTGTCACAAAAGGATGCATGTCTAAAAAGTGTGTCACCAACGTTAAAAGTCTGGAAAGCTCTGCTCAACACTATAATAAAGGTTATATCCGTTGATAAACCTTTTCTAATTTTATTCACTATGTATGTTTCAGTGGAGCAGATGAGAACAAGCAGATGATTTTCAGAGTTGTACATTCTTTGTGGTGTAGCAAGAGTTGTCTTTTTGCCAAAGCCGTTTCCCAGTTGTAAGCATTGACGGCACAGCATTTTTCTTGCGGTTCCTCCCTCATCTGCAAATTTTCTCGTGTGAAATAAGGTGCGTGCTTTTGGCAAAAAGCTCTTTCCACACTCTGGGCATTTATATGGTTTCTGCCACGTGGGTTTTTTGATGGGAAATAAGAGAGTCACCCCGGCCAAAGCTCTTGTCACACACCGAGCATTTATAAGGCTTCTCCCCTGTGTGGATTCTCTGGTGGGATGTAAGGTTGCTGCTCTGACTGAAGCTCTTTCCGCACTCCAAGCAGCTGTATGGCTTCTCCCCCGTGTGGGTTCTCTGATGTAAGGTGAGGTGGGCACTCCGACTGAAAGTCTTCCCGCACTCCGAGCATTCAAATGGTTTCTCTCCTGTATGCATTCTCAGGTGTGAAGTAAGGTTCCCGCTGAAATTAAAGCTCTTCCCACACGCCGGGCATTTATGCGGCTTCTCTCCAGTGTGGATTCTTTGGTGTGAAATAAGATGCTTGCTACAACTGAAGCTCCTGTCACACTCTAAGCATTTGTATAGTATCTTGCCTGTGTGGATTCTTTGATGTCTGGTAAGGTGTGCTTTCCGAATGAAGCTCTTTCCGCACTCTGAACATTTATATGGCCTCTCGCTTGAGTGCTGCGTCCTCTTATGTTGCATAAGTCTGGACTGGTCACAGAAGCTCTTGCTGCAGCCGGAGCATTTATACAGCTTCTCCGCTAGGTGGATTCTCTTATGTGAAATAAGGCGTGTGCTTCGATAGAAGCCCTTCCCGCACTCTGAGCACTTATAGGGTTTCTCCCCTCTGTGAAGCCTTTGGTGCAAAATAAGGTAGTCGCCCCGACTGAAGCTCTTTCCGCACTCAAAGCATCGAAATGGTTTCTCTCCTGTGTGAGTTCTCTGATGTCTGTTAAGGTCCGATTTGCAGCTGAAGTTTTTCCCACACACGGGGCACGTATTCCCGGCATCCTCAAATCTTTCCACAGACGCTTCGCTTGGTTCCTCCTCATTTTCAGTCTTGCACATATCTGCTGGTGGGAGAAAGAGAGAAATCTTACCCAGTGGAAGTACTGGTTACCTGGAGCAGTTATTAGACCCATTATTTCCCTTTTGGCTATACTGAGTTGATGGGAGGCCAAACCCAACCATTTCTTGAAGGCCACAAATTTCCCACCCTTACCAACTTTTATTGGCTGGAACCAGAGGTGGGTCTTGCTCAGCACAGGGGCCTAACCTGCCCCCTGAACCCACTAGTTTGGCTTGCAGTGGTGAAAATATCAAATGGGACTGGGATGGGTGAAGAGGTTTAAATCTCTTTTCCCAGCCTGGTAGGAAGTGGGAAAGAGGGTGGCGGGGTGAGCGGCGGCTCAAAGGTGCCGTGTGCCCAATAAACACAAGACTGGTGATACCTACATAACCTGCTTAGAGATTTTTATTATGCTAAGCGGTATCATTGCTTTTAGAAATGGATAAACAAATAAACAACTCTCAGCCAGCTCTTGAAATCCTCTTGGAGAGCACCTCAGACTGCCTTCCACCTCGAGGCCTTCCTCCACCACGATTCCTCTCACAGCCCAGTCTTCTTGGGAGGAAGAGAAATGCCTTCATTTTATTAATTTAAAACTTTTGTATCTCATCTTTCCTTCTGCCAAGAGAGCTCAAGGCAGAAAGCAGTGGCAAAACATGAAATACAATGAAGCAGTTTGTGAAGGGTGCTGGGCATTGTAGCTCTGCGAGAGATATAAACTACAGTATATAGTTATCTCCCCCTTGGACTACTGCAATGTGCTCTATGTGGGGCTACCTTTGAAGGTGACCCGGAAACTACAACTAATCCAGAATGCGGCAGCTAGACTGGTGACTGGGAACAGCCGCCGAGACCACATAACACCGGTTTTGAAAGACCTTCATTAGCTCCCAGTACGTTTCCGAGCACAGTTCAAAGTGTTGGTGCTGACCTTTAAAGCCCTAAACAGCCTCAGCCCAGTATACCTGAAGGAGCGTCTCCACCCCCATCGTTCAGCCCAGACACTGAGGTCCAGCGCCGAGGGCCTTCTGGCAGTTCCCTCATTGCGAGAAGCAAAGCTACAGGGAACCAGGCAGAGGGCCTTCTCGGTAGTGGCGCCCGCCCTGTGGAAGGCCCTCCCATCAGATGTCAAAGCGATAAACAACTACCTGACATTCAGAAGACATCTTAAGGCAGCCCTGTTCAGGGAAGTTTTTAATGTGTGACATTTTAGTGTATTTTTGGTCTCTGTGGAAGCCGCCCAGAGTGGCTGGGGAAACCCAGCCAGATGGGCGGGGTACAAATAATAAATTATTATTATATTATTAGTTTCCAGGATTATTTGGAGAGGGAGAAATGAGTTTTAAATGTATGGTGTGCACACAGCCTGAGAAAAAACAACAAACAACAATGGAATAAAAAGCTGAGAGTATTCAAGTAGTGCCTAAAACCAAATTAAGGGTGCAGTCTTGTACATGTCTACTCAGCAGTAAGACCTGTTGTGTTCAGTAGCACTTACTCCCAGATAAGTGGAGACGAGGAAAAGATGCCGCTCCCCCAATTCCATATAGCACAGGCTGACTGGATTGGCAGTTGAATCTTATTTTATTTTTATTTACTAGAAGCCTGTGTACCCGGCATTGCTCAGGAATGCAAAAGGTGCCGTTTTGAAAGGTTCAGCCCGCCATCTTGATTCAAGATGGCGTCCATGCACAACACCCTGCTCTGTCCTTGCAGGAATTTTGCGCAAAATTTGGCTGTGATATCCAAATGTGTCCAGATCGGTAGAGGATAAACAACTTTCCAAAATGTATAGTAGAAATAAAAAAAAAAGTAGAAATAAAATCATTCAGCCCGGACACTGAGATCCAGCACCGAGGGCCTTCTGGTGGTTCCCTCACTGTGAGAAGTGAAGCCCAAGGAACCAGACAGAGGGCCTTCTCGGTGGTGGCGCCCGCCCTGTGGAACGCCCTCCTGTCAGATGTCAAGGAAATAAACAACTATCTTGACTTTTAGAAGACATCTGAAGGCAGCCCTGTTTAGGGAAGTTTTATCGTGTTTTTAATATTCTGTTGGGAGTGGATGGGGAAACCCAGCCAGATGGGTGGAGTATAAATAATAAATTGTTGTTGTTGTTGTTGTTGTTGTTGTTGTTGTATACTTTCCCACTATTCTTGAAAGAATAACATTGACTAGACCACCTCTTTCCCTACAGACCCTCTTGTGTGCTGCGAGCAGAAAATGGAGCCCTGTTGGTAGTGCTAACACCCTCAGATAATAATAATAATAATAATAATAATAATAATAGGATATTCTATATGGGCAGTTGAATCTTAGCCATTCAGAACTGGCAATGGGAAAAGGATGTTAGAAAAGGGCTGCTGGATCAGACTAGAGGCCCATCAGGGACCTGGGAATATGGAGGAGCCTCAGCTGAGCTTAACCCAGGCAAGGACTCGAGCTCAAAGAAAGGCAAATGTCTCCTCACCACATGGGCTGGCCTCTCCATCCTCAACTTCCTGCTTGATTACCACACACAGGTGCCCCTCTTCGGAGTCCCATGGAGATTGCCCTGCATCCGAGAAATTTGCATCTTCTTCCTCCTCCTCCAACGCCACCTGGAACAGCAGAGAGCAATCCCTCTTTTTTTTACATTATGGAGCCAGTTTTTAATTTTTAATTTTTTTTATTTTAATAAAGAAATAATCTTAAATAAATAAGAACAAAAATGTGCACCCCACCACTGAGACCATTCCATTGGAACTATCCAACCTCCCAAAATTTCAACACCTCTTGCGATGGTTTGACCCCTTTCTGTTTTAACAGTACAAATTCTACAAACACCTTCCATATCTCCTCAAAATCATTTCTCTTGCATATTCCCCGTCTTACCTTAACGGCACATGTTCATTTATCATTAATAGCTATATCCCACATTCTTCCATTTTATATTCTGCTTGCCCCTTCCACTTCCTGCCCATCATAACTTGTGCAGCTGTCAATAAATTTGTGAGCAAGTCTTTCATAGCCTGCAAACCTTCCACCCCATCGTAAATTGATGATAATGCTACCTCAGGATTTTCGGTCAGCTTTAACCCAGTGATTTCTGTTATCTCCTTAAACACCCTTTGGCAAAAAAATTGTACATATTCACACCCCCACCACAGGTGAACGTAATACCCGGTTTCCTGGCATCCGCTCCAACATAAAACCGAATATTCCTTGTTTATTTGATTTAATCTGACTGGCGTTAAATACCATCTCCAAACTAATTTATAATAATTTTCTTTTATTCTTATTTATTCTTAACAGTAAGAATAAGAATAATCCTTTCAGACTTGGATGCTTCCACAAAAAACGTCGGGTGCTTCCACAAGAAACGTTACACCTAGCTTGGCCTTCAGGGATGGCGGCTAACAGATTGAGGTTGAATCCTGACAAGTCAGAAGTACTGTTTTGGGGGGACAGGAGGCGGGCGGGTGTGGAGGACTCCCTGGTCCTGAATGGGGTAACTGTCCCCCTGAAGGACCAGGTGCGTAGCCTGGGAGTCATTTTGGACTCACAGCTGTCCATGGAGGTGCAGGTCAATTCTGTGTCTAGGGCAGCTGTTTACCAGCTCCATCTGGTACGCAGGCTGAGACCCTCTACCCATGGACCGTCTCACCAGAGTGGTGCATGCTCTAGTTATCTCCCCCTTGGACTACTGCAATGTGCTCTATGTGGGGCTACCTTTGAAGGTGACCCGGAAACTACAACTAATCCAGAATGAGGCAGCTAGACGGGACTGGGAACGGCTGCCGATACCACATAACAATGGTCTTAAAAGACCTACACTGGCTGCCAGTAAGTTTCTGAGCACAATTCAAAGTGTTGGTGCTGACCTTTAAAGCGCTAAATGGCCTCAGCCCAGTATACCTGAAGGAGCATCTCCATCCCCATCGTTTTGCCCGGATACTAAGGTCCAGCGCCGAGGGCCTTCTGGCGGTTCCCTTACTGCGAGAAGAGAAGTTACAGGAAACCAGGCAGAGGGCCTTCTCGGGAGTGGCACCCGCCCTGTGGAACGCCCTCCCACCAGATGTCAAAGACACCAACTACCAGACTTTTAGAAGACATCTGAAGGCAACCCTGTTTAGGGAAGCTTTTAATGTTTGATGTATTACAGTATTTTGATATTTTGTTGGAAGCTGCCCAGAGTGGCTGGGGAAGCCCAGCCAGATGGGCGGGATATAATTTTATTATTATTATTATTATTATTATTATTATTACAGCCAAGGAAAACGAGGCACAAGGCGCAGTCCATCAACAACCCCAAGCTATACTTCTCTCTCATCCCTGGCTCTGTGCCGCACATAGGGAAATAGTTTCACCTGTTTCTCCTCTCTCTTGGCCTCTTGCCGCCTCAGCAGGAACTCCTCGGCCAGGGCCACTGCCTGGGAGCAGCTTTCCGGGTCCTGTCCCCTGACCCAGCTCTGGATCTCCGGCGGCAGGACAGCCAGGAACTGCTCCAGGACCAACAGATCCAGAATCTGCTCCTTGGTGTGTCCTTCGACCGCCAGCCACCCTCTACAAAGTTTCTGGAGTCTACAGTAAGCCCCTCTCGGCCCCTCGGCCTCCTGGTAGCAGAAGTGCCTGAAGTGTTGGCGGTTCTTCTCCCTCCTGATGGCGTCCTGTCGCAAAATGGCTGCCTTCACCTTCCCATAATCCCCTTTGTCTCCGGCCTCCAGGCTGCTAAAGGTCCTCTCGGCGTCTCCTCTGAAGACAGGCAGGAGCCGGGCTGCCCATTCTTCCGGGGGCCACCGGCAGGCTTGGGCCACTTGCTCAAAGGAGGCCAGGAAGGCCTTCATGTCATCCCACGGCGCGGGCTCCTCCGACCACTGTGGCATTTTCCAGCCTGAGTGAGGAGACTCAACCATCTTCAGGGACACCTGTCAATCAAAACAGATATTTCAAGCCATGGGACTCCATAGTGATGAAAAAGGAAATTCACCTAAGGGTCAAAGCCACCGTTGCTTGGCAGTGTTTTCCAAACTTGAGTTGCCAACTATTTTTGGACTACAACTCCCATCGCCCCTAGCTAGCAAGACCGGTGGCAAGGAATGATGGGAGTTGTAGTCCAAAAACAGCTGGATACTCAAGTTTGGAAAACACTGGGTTAGAGTGTTGGACTAGGACCAGAGTTCAAATCGTCACTCAGTGATGAAGCTCACTGGCTGACCTTGAGGGAATGCAATTAAACGTAACTAAGAAACCCTTCTGAATAAGTTCAGGATGTCAGTAACCCCTCTAGTCCGTCATCCTTAAATAGCTCAGTCAGTAGAGCATGAGACTCTTAATCTCAGGGTTGTGGGTTCAAGTCCTGACGTAGGGCATACGATTCCTGTATTTCAGGGGGCTGGACTTGATGACCCACGTAGTCACTTCCAGCTCTAAAATTCTGTGATGTATGCGACAACGGCCGCAAGATTCTGGTAGCACAAGGATGGAAGACTGAAGAAACCCCAGCTAAAGAATCATGGCAAGAAAAATGGATTATGCAGAACTGGCAAAATTGACATATAAGCTACGGGACAAGGATAACTGTGACTTTAAGGATGAATGGGAACCTTTCACAAAGTATTTGAAGACGCAACAAAGCGAACTGGACTCCTTGGCAGGTTTTGAATAAACATTCACAATTTTTTTACCGATAATAATCAGCTAAACAGTTTGAGGATCTATACAACTTTGTAACATGCAGAAAACAGCATTATTAGAGAAACCAAAGACTTGGAACTGAGGGAAGTCGGGGGGTGGGGTGGGAGTTCTGTGTGGGAGGGGGGAGGGAGGAAAAATGGGGGAGGGGGAATAAGGATATGTTTTTGGATAATATGTCTTGTTATAATTTTGAATAAAAAAAAATAAAATAAAAATAAAATTCTGTGATTCTTTGATTCTATCCTGTTATCACAATGGCTAGCCAGACACCCCCAAGGAAAGCCCCCAAGCATGACTTGTGGCTTCAAGCAACTGGTATTCAGAAACATACTGCCTTTGTCCATGGCAGTAGTAATGTAGTAGTAAGAAATATTTAAAAAATAGCTCTATGCCGCACACAAACATTGCAACCCATGGGTGTCACCTGTTTCTCCTGCCCCTTGGCCTCTCGTGGCCTCAGCAGGAAATCCTCTGCGAGCGACACCGCCTGGGAACAAGCCTCTGGGCCTTGTTCTTTGACCCAGCTCTGCATCTCGGGCGGCAGGATGGCCAGGAACTGCTCCAAGATCAGCAGCTCCAGGATCTGCTCCTTCGAGAGCCTCTCCACCTTCAGCCACCGGGAGCAAAGCTCCTGGAGTCGGGTGTAGGCCCCTCTGGGCCCTTCAGCCTCCTGGTAGCAGAAGCCCCGGAAGTGTTGGCGCAGTTTCTCTCTACCGATGGCGTCCCTTTGCAAGATGGCCGCCTTCACTTTCCCATAATCCTCTTTGTCTTTGCCTTCCAGCCCACTGAAGTCCTGCTCAGCATCTCCCGTGAGGGCCGGCAGGATTCGGGCCGCCCACTCTTCCCTGGGCCAACGGCAGGTTTTGGCCACTCGTTCGAAAGAGGCCAGGAAAGACTTTGCATCGTCCAACGGCTCCTCGGGCAACTGTGGCTTCTCCCACTCGGACTGAGGCAACTCCATTTTCTTTAGGAGCTCCTGCCATGGGGCTTCTGTCGGCTCCTCACCTGGCTCCTGCTTCACTTGCCCTCCTGGAAACCTATGCAAGAATTCCTTGATGTTCCCATCCTGGAGGAAACCTGTGCTTTTCCCTTTTCTCCCTGGTGCCTCCCGCAATGTGTCGCCTGTGGTGTCCTGATTCCCCATTTTCATTCTCGAGCGGCTTCACAAACGTGAGGGCATGTTACGGACAATTCTAGAACAAATCCATAGGCATCCTGAGCTTCTGCCTAGAGAATGAAAAGGGTAGAAACAAAAGAGAAAATGAATTCACAAGAGAACAGAGAGCTCTAATATTGCAGCCACTTGCGCATGCTAAAAAATGGTAACTGCATGCAAGTTATACTCAAAAAATCTGCATTTGTTTTTACTCTTTTGTAGTTTTAATACTATCACCTACTAATAAAGGAGAGACTAAGTCCACACCATACATTTAAAGCACATGTCTTCCCCTCAATAATCCTGGGAACTGTAGTTTGTTAAGAGTGCTGGGAACTGTACCTATGCAACTACATTTCCCAGGATTTTTTTTTTTTTGGGGGGGGGGGAACAGTGTCCTTTAAATGTGTGGTGTGCACGAAGCCTTTGCAACCATACCCCAGTGAAAATGTCCTGGTCCCTGGTCCTTTTTCTTCTCTGTATGTATTAAATTTCCACCTTTCCTTTCAAAGGAGCCCGGGGCCACAAAGAACAGCAAGCAATCCAAGATAACAATCAAAACGTTTTGAGCATCTAAAAAAAACAACAACCTAAGCACACCTATAATACTTTTAAAGAGTCACATGTGAGCCATCCTCACAGATTATATATATATTATATATATTTTAAACAGATAATCATTTCAAGGCTGTGAGGAGCAACATCTTTTCAGCCATCAAATGCCTGGGTGAACAAGAACGTTTGGTGTGCACACACACACACACACACACACACACAGTGCTTTTTTCTGGAGGGGACGCAGGCATACCCCTAAACATTTTGTGAATCTATGTACTTTTGTCCAGTTACTGTATTTTTCCTGATTTGAACTATAAAATGGTGATTTTCTGGAGTCAAAATGAGAGTACCCCTTAACATTTTTAAAGTAAAAAAGCACTGTATACCATATTCAAGAGGATCTATCTATCTATCTATCTATCTATATCTATCATCATCATCATCTCTCTCGTGAATGTTGATAATGAATGGGAATTCCCCCTGCCGGAAACCCTGGAGAGCTGCTGCCAGCCAGTGTTGACAATACAATGCTAGATGACCCACTTTACCTAGGTATAGATCTGCATCTGTACCTATATCTTTCCTTCCTTCCATAGAGGGGTCCTGCCTCCTTTTCCAGGTCTAGACGGAGCTGAGAGGGAAGGATCCTGCTGTGCCAGGATCCGAAGGGTGGGGAGGAGGGAGCTATGGGGTGCCCCTTTCCTCCTCCGCCCCCTCTCCCTGCAGCCCCTCCATGCTCACCCCTCCATGGTGCACACTCTTTCTTCTTCTTGCAGGAAAAACAGGATCTTCCCAGGCGCCCCCTCCTCCCACGACAGGAAAAGACCCTTTGCCTGCTCCCCCCCCCCGCCCCATAAATCCTCATCTCTCTCCCTCTCTGCTGTCTTTTCTAGGAAGCAAAGCTCGGTTGGTTTAACCCCTTTTGAGCTCTTGCTCCGGGAAACGTCCTTTTCCCCCTATGGCTGGGAGGGACGTCGCGAAGGGGCCTTTTGCGCAGAATCAGAGAACCGTAAGACGTTTGGGAGGGGTCCCCAGGGGTCATCTAGTCCAGCCCCCCGCAGTACAGAGGTGGGAGCAATGGGGTCGGACTAGATGACCCTCGAGGATCCCTTTCTACAGTGCTATAATTCGGAGAGCAGGCTGGCTTCCTGCGCCTCAGCTGCAGCAAGGCTGGAGCCAAATGGGTGGGAATCGCCGGGAAAGGGCAGATTGCCGTGGGGGGAAAATCTGGGAGGAGCTGTCCTCTCTTGGAAGTGTTTCACTGGGAGCCGGAGCAGCAGACGAACCTGCCTTCTTCCGAGTCAGACCAGGACGTCTGCACTGACTGGCAGTGCTGTCCTGGGTTTCAGGTCGGGTGGCGCTTTCAGTCCTATGGAGATGCTATTGAAACGTCTGCATGAAAAGATTATGCTCTTCCACTAAGTTGTTGGGCGTTTCCATCCTAGGTTTTACATCTATCTGTCTAGGATCCTTATGGAAGTGAGAGCTGGACCATAAAGAAGGCTGATCGCCGAAGAATTGATGCTTTTGAATTATGGTGCTGGAGGAGACTCTTGAGAGTCCCATGGACTGCAAGAAGATCAAACCTCTCCATTCTGAAGGAACTCAGCCCTGAGTGCTCACTGGAAGGACAGATCCTGCAGCTGAGGCTCCAATACTTTGGCCACCTCATGAGAAGAGAAGACTCCCTGGAAAAGGCCCTGATGTTGGGAAAGATGGAGGGCGCATGGAGAAGGGGACGACAGAGGACGAGATGGTGGGACAGTGTTCTTGAAGCTACCAGCATGGGTTTGTCCAAACTGCGAGAGGCAGTGGAAGACAGGAGTGCCTGGCGTGCTCTGATCCATGGGGTCACGAAGAGTCGGACACGACTAAACGACTAAACAACAGTCTACGATCCTGCACTGGGCAAGGATTGGGCTTAATGACCACCAAAGCCAATAATTAATGCTGTACAGTATAGGGGTATTTTTTTAATGTGTAATACTTTACTGTGGTTTTATAAATTGCTGGAAGCCACCCAGAATCGCTGGGGCAACCCAGTCAGATGGGCAGCATAGAAATATTACCACTATTACCACTCCTACTATTACTTGGGGCACTTGACAACTTTTTTTGCCCAGATTTTGTTTTTAGATGTGTAGGTTTTGCCTGTTTTTTTCAGGCGGGGGGCACTGAGGTCATCAATTTTTCTTCTGGCTATTTTGTGGTGCCCACAAGTGTCTTAAGAGTTCCAAATGTGCCCCCCAACTTCCTTTTGCATGCAGAGGAGTCCATCCTTAACCAGTTAGCTGCCTGATAACATTTGCATAAGCTTGCTTATGAATAGGCCCCCCAAGAATTCTGAAGCAAAAGACAAGCTTTCTTCCTGTGTGTGTGTTTTTTTATATGATGCAGGCAGGTTTCGCATCATGTGCAAGAGAGGGAAGTGCCGCTTTGGGGATTAAGCTTGCTGCTGCAGTTTTTGCATTTAAAAAAAAATGCATTTTAAAATTAATCAAGAGGATGGATCAGTTCTGCTATGAGGAAACGTTAGAAAATTTGGGGCTTTTTAATTCAGAGAAAAGGCAAGTAAGAGGGGACATGAAAGAGGTGTAAGCATAGCATGGAGCAAACAAATGGAGACATTTTTATCTCCCATGATGCTAAAACTTGCAGACACTGAGTTTTCCACTTTGGCATGGTGGGGGTAAACTGGGAAGGATAATTTGTCACTGCAACACAACTGAAATATGACTACAGCTCCTGATCCATTCTCAAGTTGGTGTTCAGGATTTTTAGTTTGCCACAGAACTCTTTCCAGCTTAAATGTGTTTGGCTATCGGCTGTGGAAGATACCCGGGCCATCTTTTTTGCAGACTCCACCACATTCTTGGGTTAATCTGGGTTCACTATGCACCTCAGCTGAACCAGTGACAAAGACAACAGACTCCAAACTAGCTGAAGCAAATTAAATATTTTATTGATATACAGTGCTCAACGGAGGATTAGTAATGGGTAGGTGGAGAATCATTGGTCTACAGTACACCATGAGCAGTAAAACACAATGGAAATAATCTCAGTGATCATATACATAAAAAAGGTAAAGGACCCCTGGATGGTTAAGTCCAGTCACAGACGACTCTGGGGTTGCGGCGCTCATCTCGCTTTACAGGCCGAGGGAGCCGGCGTTTGTCCGCAGTTTTTCCGGGTCATGTGGCCAGCATGACTAAGCCACTTCTGGCGAACCAGAGCAGCGCACGGAAATGCCGTTTACCTTCCCGCCGCAGCGGTACCTATTTATCTCCTTTCACTTTTGACGTGCTTTCGAACTGCTAGGTTGGCAGGAGCAGGGACCGAACAATGGGAGCTCACCCCGTCGCGGGGATTCAAACCGTCGACCTTCTGATTGGCAAGCCCAAGAGGCTCAGTGGTTTAGACCACAGCACCACCCGCGTCCCTTATATACATAAAGAACTCATTAAAAATAGTGGCATAATAATGAACAGACTTACCCAAAGCGAAGTGACTCATCAAAGCAATTTGAATGCCTGCCTCTCCCTTCCAAAAATCCCCTCCAGCCCATCTAGGTTTTTTTAGTTGTTTTTTTATGTGCAAATACAGACTGACAAAATCAACCTGAGATTCAGGAGTCACAAGAAAGACATCTCAATATTTTTTGTTTGTATGCTAACATATCATACAAGCACTTGTTTCAATCTCATAAAATCAGGTGTTGAACACCAGAGAGAGGGGAAACTGATCTATTTGCTGCCCTGTTTAAATCTACAGTGATAATTTATTCAGTCCTCAGTTACACAGAATTGGACCATTTCTTTATTTTACTTCTTATCCTTTTGAAAATATTTTATGATATTTTAATGTTGTAGATTAGAAACTCCATTCCATTTTGCACTGTTACTGCACAACTAATGGTTCCATCTGTGCTTGAAAAAATCACCATCAGGAGATGTGATACCTGCACTGGAATGCCATTTTTTTACATTAAAGCATTTGTATGTTGCTGTTTAGCTTAAAGGGACACCAGAGTAGCTTACAAAAATCAGCGGTAAAAGTATGTGACATAAACACCATGGAGACAAGGAAGTGGTACTAAGTCAGCGGCGCAAACACCTTCACAGTAACAGCAATAAATACGATGGTACATACTCAATGGAAAGAGAAGGCACTTTGCACACGCTTAAGAGCAAATGACATTTACAGGAAAGACGCGTTGCCTGGTCCAGCGTCAGCTTTCTAAGGCAATACCAGGACATGAAAACGGGCAGCAGCGTCTTAAAAACTACGATCTAGTAATCCCCAACAATGGCTCCCCTAAAGCGCTGTCGCGGTCTTGGTGTACTAACAGCACTGCGAACCTGTGGGATAGGGTAAAAGTCCAAGTCCTTTTAGCAGGAATTTCATCGATAATCACCCAGAATAAACAATTTATTTGAGGGGCGATTGTATGGGAGGTGGGGCGGGGGGAGATCCCAGTAACCCGAAATCCGAAATGAATGCAATGAGAATTAAACGATCTCGTAAGGTGACTCCCAACCAAGTCAACCCCTCCTTCGCCCCCCTTCCCAGCTGCTTCGACTCTGGTCCCTCCCTCCCATCACAATCCCCAAACTTCCTCCGCTCGCCCCCGGCCAGTTCCAGGAAAGGCGGGCGACTCTTCGCTCAGCTTCCGTGGGAAACAGAAACGAAATGAGCCTCCAGCCCATCTGGTTGAAAGTGCCCTAACCCCCCCCCCGCATGACTTCCCCAGCCGTTCTATGCTGCTCAACGTTCTGGAATAACGTTCAGAGCTACTACCTACCCAGTGCAATGGGTCTGTGGCTCTCCCAGCAGAGTTAGAACAGGGAGGAAGGGAGGAACAAAACAAAGAGAAGGAAGAATAGAAAAAGGAAGTTGGTCCTTGGACAATACATTCAATATTGATCAGAGATGGGGACTTCAACCCTCACCAAGTTCCCAAACTTTCCTAGGGCAGAGGGAACTTGTGACCCTCCAGATGACTCCAACTCCCATCAGCTCTGGCATCCAGCATGTCATGTGGTCAGGGATGATGGGAGTTGGGGGTCCAGCAACATCTGAAAGGCGAGAGGTTCCCCTTGCTCTGTTGCAGGAGAAAGCAGCATTGCCACAGATGCTTTGCCTGTGCTTGCTGAGCCCCAACCACCAGCAGTTTGCCGTTCGCAAAGGGCTGAACAGCAGGTGCCAACAATCAAGCAATTGGCAGGGGCCTGCAAACCTCCTGCTGGCCTATCTACAACGCCTCCTGTCTGGGCCGGAGGTTCCCCATTGCTGGTTTGCTGGTTCTCGCCTGAGAAACACACATTTCAAAACCAGTTGAAGTAAATTCCTGCAAAGAGAAAAAGCTGGATCCTGTATCTATTTATATATAAAAATATCGGATGCTGAAAGCCATAGAAAAAAAGGGGTGTCTCCGTCGAGCGGCAAAAGCTATGTAATTGTGTCCTCAGACACAACCCCACAGTGGGGGAACTCTGCAGCTTAGGGATGTCAGAGAGAAAACCCTCTTCTGAGCCACCGCCCTCCACTCAAAAACCTCTGAGGGTGTGGAGCTACCAAGGCCCCCCCCCTCTGTCAAGGTCAGCACCCAAAGGTGCACAGGGAAGGAGACAGCCCCTTCAGATATCATTTCCTCGCCCTGTGGAGGTTTCTATGCCATGTGGGTTTTCTCATGTTTCATCAGGAGCCA
This sequence comes from Podarcis filfolensis, assembly GCF_964270895.1. Classification (NCBI taxonomy): domain Eukaryota; kingdom Metazoa; phylum Chordata; class Lepidosauria; order Squamata; family Lacertidae; genus Podarcis; species Podarcis filfolensis. Next base: position 8,368,978 of record NC_139605.1, on the reverse strand, counting down.
CTGCTGGCTGAATCGCCTCCAACAGTAGGAGCATCTGTAGGGCTTCTCTCCCGTGTGAGTCCTCTCGTGCCGCACGAGGTCCGAGCGCTCGAAGAAGGTTTTCCCGCACGCCGAGCACTTGTGGGGCTTCTCGCCCGTGTGCTTCTTCTTGTGCTTAATGAGGTTCCAGCTGTACACGAAGCTCTTCCCGCAGGTGGAGCAGGGATACGGCTTCTCCCCGTCGTGCGTCCTCTCGTGCTTGAGGAGCAGCGAGTTGCGGCTGAAGCACTTCGCGCACGCTGAGCACTGGAATGGCTTCTTCTCGAAGTGTGTGGCCCTCATGTGGGCGATCTCGCAGAAGGCTTTCCCGCAGTAAGAGCACATGCGCGACTTCTCAGGTCTCAGAAGAGGGCTCTCCCCAGCGTCCTGAACCTGTCCCCCGCCATTTTGGGTTCTTTCAAGTTGGCCAAGCCTGGAGTCTTTGCCGAAACCTCCCTCTGGAATGGCGCAGGGCTGTTCTTTAGGCTTTGAGGGGCGTTTGCCAAGGGCCTCGTCTGCCACGCCAGGAACGGATCCTCCTGCCCGTTTCCTCTGGCGGTTTCTTTGCTGCCTCTTTGGGGTATGTTGGCTTCTGCCCGTTTTGCCCACCTCCTCAGCCAGGGAAACGGTCACAGTTGCTCTCCTGTGGAACGCCTCAGGCTCAGAAGACTCCAGGATTTTCTCTCCACCTTTGCTCAGCTGCACATAGCCTTTCAGAATGAAAAAAAAGGGGGGGGAGAACCAAATTAACAGAACTGACAGCAGAATGTATATTTTTTATTCCACTTTTTTTTAGCATCTTGATTTATTAGGAATATTGGCCTATGATCCTGGGTCCTTCAAATCTTTTCCTGATTTTGGAATTAAGATAATTATTGATTGTTCCCACGATGGAGGGATCCTTTCACACTCTATTACTGAATTATATAATACTTTTATTTTAGGAATAAATATATTTTTTAATACTTTATTCTTTTCCCAGTCCATCTGCTCCTGGGGCTTTCCCCCCTTTTAGCTTCTCTATAACTTTCTCTATTTCTTTTTCTGAAATTGGTTGTTCCATAATCTCTCTATCTCTACTTTCTAGCTTTATCTCTCAGTGTGTCTCGATATATTCTTTCATCTTCCCCATAGAATTGTTACCTGCTGAATATAACTCTTGGTAGAACTCCCGAAATACTCTCAACTTATCTTTCATCAAATTATTTATTCCACCTCTAACCTCGCTCCCAAAGGAGCCCATGGCCACAAACACACCAGTGATCAAACAACACAATTAAAAAAAGAAAATCTTCCACTATATACTTCAGGAAGTTTTGTCTGGACACTTCTTAAAATATTGAAGCTAAATTTCGCACAATAGTTCCTGGAATCCAGGAGCAGGAGAAATTAGGCTTACCCAGCACCCCAGCACCCAGATCCTGCTTGGTTTTCTTCATCTCCACAGGGCTGGAGGGAGATGGTTCAGTCTTTACAGAGCACACCACCACCTCCTCAAACTTTCCCACCTCCTGAAAAAGCAACAAAGATCCTTTTTTTTAAGAGCAGGGAGACAGGAATATATGCTGAGGTACAAGTACCATAAAGGGACGCAGGCGGCGCTGTGGTCTAAACCACAGAGCCTAGGGCTTGCCGATCAGAAGGCCGGCAGTTCGAATCCCTGTGACGGGGTGAGCTTGGTCCCAGCTTCTGCCAACCTAGCAGTTCGAAAGCACATCAAAGTGCAATTAGATAAATAGGTACCACTCCGGTGGGAAGGTAAACGGCGTTTCCGTGTGCTGCTCTGGTTCACCAGAAGCGGCTTAGTCATGGTGGCCACATGACCCGGAAGCTGTACGCCAGCTCCCTCGGCCAGTAAAGCGAGATGAGCGCTGCAACCCCAGAGTCGACAACGACTAGACCTAATGGTCAGGGGTCCCTTTACCTTTAAAGCACTTTAAACATATGGTTTGAATTGTGTCAGAGCTACCTTCGCCCTAGCCGGTGCCAACTGAAATTTAGGAGAGGCGGCCAAGAGGCGCAGAGCTCACTTGGTTTCCTGTTTCCCTCTGGCTTCCTGTCTCGCCCCACAGATGTTGCTGGACCGGAGGGTTAGCAAATAGTCAGGCAAGGGGGAGCTGCAGTCCCAAAGCTGGAGACCCAAAGGTTGAAGGATATTTATTCTATATACAACAGGGGTGGGGGACCTCAGCTTTGTGGGATATATAGCTGTCAATCAAGTCCAACATTCCGAGAGAGGACTAACTGCCTCTATGCGGCAGGCAGTTTTGTCAGTTGGTCGGTTGCTGCAAGGAGTGTTAACTGGTAACTGCTCGGATGCAGTCTTCTCATGACTCACTACTATCTAGTATAGTGGTACCTCGGGTTAAGTAATTAATTTGTTCCAGAGGTCTGTTCTTAACCTGAAACTGTTGTTAACCTGTAGCACCACTTTAGCTAACGGGGCCTCCTGCTGCCGCTGCCACACGATTTCTGTTCTCATCCTGAAGCAAAGTTCTTAACCTGAGGTACTATTTCTGGGTTAGCGGAGTCTGTAACCTGAAGCGTCTGTAACCTGAAGTGTCTGTAACCCGAGGTACCACTATATATAGTTTATCTGTTATGTAACCTAAGCCTGCCTTCAGGAACAACTCTGTAAACCTGAATGAATCTGATAGTAAAGTAAAGGTAAAGGGACCCCTGACCGTTAGGTCTAGTCGTGGACGACTCTGGGGTTGTGGTGCTCATCTCGCTTTATTGGCCGAGGGAGCCGGCGTACAGCTTCCGGGTCATGGGGCCAGCATGACTAAGCCGCTTCTGGCGAACCAGAGCAGTGCACGGAAACGCTGTTTACCTTCCCGCCGGAGTGGTACCTATTTATCTTCTTGCACTTTGATGTGCTTCCTAACTGCTAGGTTGGCAGGAGCAGGGACCGAGCAACGGGAGCTCACCCCACCACAGGGATTCGAACCGCCGACCTTCTGATCGGCAAGCCCTAGGCTCTGTGGTTTAACCCACAGCACCACCCTGGATAGTAAAATAGTTTATGTTAATATGATTCAGATTCATGTGTGCTTTCTTTAAGAGGGACAGAAAGGGGTTATCAACCAGGAAGGCATAATTATTGATAGGACTCAAACAAGTTAGCAACCTGCTTGTCACTGCAGAAACTCAAACCAGGGATCGTTTAAGCTCTGCTAAATTATATAAACATTCCCACAAGCCTGTGGCCCTCCAGGTCTCTCAACTTGGCCCTTGGGACTCTTCTCAGACCATATCCTCTCCTCCGTTTTCCCCCTCCTGGATGAAATGTGTCCTTGAACTGCAACACTCTCTTGCTTGTCTGGTTGTATGTGTAGGAACCTTCAATTCTGGCATGGCTGACTTGCAGCTTCTTATACAAACAAGCATGTGGCCCCCCAGAAGGGAATGTGGCCCTTAGGCCATCAACGGTCCCCACCGCGTGCTGTTTGTACAAGGATAAAACACTCTCACCTGCACTTCCCATCTCTTGGTCTGCTGCTGCCTCTGGAGGAAGTCCTCGGCCAGGGCCACCGCCTGGGAGCAGGTCTCCGGGCCGCACTCCCTCACCCTGCTCTGGATCTCCGGTGGAAGTACGGTCAGGAACTGCTCCAGGATCAGCAGCTCCAGGATCTGCTCCTTGGTGTGCCTCTCCACCTTCAGCCACCGGGAGCAAAGCTCCTGGAGTCGGGTGTAGGCCCCTCTGGGCCCTTCAGCCTCCTGGTAGCAGAAGCCCCGGAAGTGTTGGCGCAGTTTCTCTCTACCGATGGCGTCCCTTTGCAAGATGGCCGCCTTCACTTTCCCATAATCCTCTCTGTCTCCGGCCTCCAGCCTGCTAAAGGCCTGCTCGGCTTCTCCCCGGAGGGCCGGCAGGAGTCGGGCCACCCACTCCACCTTGGGCCACCGGCAGGCTTGGGCCACTTGCTCGAAGGAGGCGAAGAAGGCCTTGGCGTCGTCCCAGGGGGTGGGCTCCTCCAGCTGTGATGCCCAGCCTAACTGAGAAGCCTCCACCTTCTTCAGGAAGTCCTGCCACTGGGTTTCCCAGTGCTGCAGCTGCCCCTCGCTCGGTTCCTCCTTGATCTGAACTTCTGGGATTCTCTGCAGATCTTCTCCGATAATCACAGCCTGGAGGACGTCAGGAGCTTCTCTGTCACTTTGCAAGACAGCCTTTTGCCTACGACTCGCTTGCTCCTCCATCTCATCCCAGAGTTAAACTCTTGTATAGAAGCTTCTCTAGATTAAAACCAAAATATATACAGTATTGGCTGTGGTGGCTGCTTTGGCAGAAGGCAAGGAGCCCCATAGTAGGTGCAGCCTTTGCAAGATGGCTACCTTCACTTTCCCATCATCCTCTCATAATCCCAGAGCCAGTGGGAGAAGGAGACAACTAATTTTGATTTTTTTTTTAATCCCATCCCATCCTCCTCCCTGTTGAATTCTGGGGAAGGGATACAACTTAATGACAAAGCAAAGCTCTATCACTGAGCTGCAGCCCTTCCCCATGGCTTAGAGCATGGGTAGGCAAACTAAGGCCCGGGGGCCGGATCCGGCCCAATCACCTTCTAAATCCAGCCCATGGATGGTCTGGGAATCAGCGTGTTTTTAAAGAGTAGAATGTGTGCTTTTATTTAAAATGCATCTCCGGGTTATTTGTGGGACATAGGAATTCATTCATCCCCCCCAAAAAAATATAGTGCGGTCCCCCACAAGGTCTGAGGGACAGTGGACTAGCCCCCTGCTGAAAAAGTTTGCTAATCCCTGGCTTAGAGTTTGACCCACCCTGCAGCCTCTGGTCCCACGGAAAAGGAATCAGCCGCAATATCTCTGGAGACCCCAGAGCCAGGATCCTTTTCCTACAAAGGCTGGATCAACAAACCCTTTATCAGGGCATAAGTGTCCAGGCATATGGAAGACTTGGGACTAGTTGTTCACACAGAATGTGCCTGACCTAGAGAGGCAAAAGTTGGCCCATCTACCCAAAGACGTGAGCCATCAGCAGGCTTGGGGGAAACCCAGAGGTTCCCAAAAGTAGGGGGCAGGGAAGATCTTCCCGAAAACATCTCAATAGAGACTGAGCATTTGGAGTGGTCATGATACACTGAGGGGGCGGGGAAGAGTGAAACCACAAGCGGAAGGCGGAACGGAATAGAGTATCCTGGAATGGGTGAGCTGAGGGTGTGTGCGCACCATACTCTTACAAGCATATTTAAAGTGCAGTTCCTGTCCACCAAATAAATTTATCCTAACTTTCTACCCCCGGAAAGTATCGAAGCAACTTAAGGAAGTTAGAAAGTTGACACCAGTCTTAAATCTCTTTTTCATCTACTGTCGTTTTAACTTTTTGAACATCTTACGTTATCGCTATACATTTTCCTCGGCGGAAATTTTATCCTTTCAACTTTTATGCAAAACGCTTTGAGGCTGTTGCTTTTCACAATCATGAAATAAATAAATAAACAGAGAAAATCAATTAAAAGCCAAAAAAAGTGGGTAGGAACCCAGACATGCAATACAGCGTGCTTAAAATGCTGGCGCCACCCGCTCACAAGAGCAGAGTATCCTCAGGGCTCAGGGAAACCCCACGATTTGCAGAAGTAGGGGGGCCTTAAGGGGGGAACCCCCCCAAAAAAACAGCCCAGGAGAACTGAGCATGCTCAGTAGCCATGGAATGCTGGCAGAGTGTTGCGGAGGGTGGGAAGCAAGGATGGAATGGAGCGCGGAAGGCGCTGCCTTGCTGTGAAGGGGGTCGCAGGTTAGAAGCAGAGAAGGTCAGGGGTTCTAATCCCAGGAGAGACACCTTCCCTCCTACCTCCTAAAACCCTGGAATGCTGCTGCTGGTCATTGCAGGCGGCCTTGAGCTTGACAGACCAATGGTCTGACTCAGTTATAAAACAGCTTCCAATGTGTGTGTGTTTGTGTGTGTTTGGGGATGTGTCTCCTCATGGAATCAGATCCAGTGCTTTTTTCCTGAGGGTACGCAGGGGTACGCACACACCTAAACATTTGGTGAATCTAAGTTTGGGCTCATTGAGGGGCAGTATTTCGCTATGAGTACCCCTAGCCCTAAACATTTTTGAAGGAAAAATCACTGACCAGATCTATTCCCCCCGCCCCCGCTACTCCATTTCCCTGCATTGCAAAAACAAAAACACCTCCACCTTCCCGAAAAGAAAAGCGTTACTGCGGGGAGGATCCATTCTCTGATGTGGAAGGAAATGAGCGCGAGAGATTTTGCTGGGGTCAGAGTTAGACCTCCCGGGATCAAAGCACAGGGGCTGGAGATGCGTTGCCTTCCCCCAACCCCCCAAAAAGTCACTTCATCTTCTTCTGCGCACACCACCTTTGGAGATCCGCCTCTGCCCTCCTGCAACTCACCTCTTCACGCACTGATATCTTTTTCCCCTTCCTTCCTCCTCCTGTTTTTTGTTGGTTTTTGGTTGGGTTTTTTTTTTGCAGTGGCGAATTCAAAACCAAACCCCACCCCCAACAGGGAAAAAACCTCGAGTGTTTTCCATCCAGCCAAAAAAAACACACACAGCACTTTATTTGGCCCCTCTAGCAAACCAAGCACTCGGTCACTTTAACCCTTTGATGCATTTGAAGACGGTCTGATAAGCATGTTTCCCTTTTACAGGGTGGGGATCCCGAGGGCCGTATTCCCTTCTGGGCAGCCTTCCGGGGGCCACATGTCAATGATGGGCGGGGCCTGGGGCAAAAGCGGACTGGGGGATGAATGAAAACTTCACCTCTCGACTGGTAGGCTAGTTTCAAAGGTGGCTGGTGCCCGCTGGGGCTGGTAGGGCGGAAGCCGAGGAGCCCAACAGTAGGTGGCGCCAGAGAGGCAGTGGCAGGCAGAGCCAACCAATTCTAGGGTTGCCCCCATCCTCCTACCTGCTGAGTTCTGCAAGGGGCAACACTGAGAGGAGGAAACCGACGGACAGCGGTTCTCTTTGGCTTGGTTGCAAGGAAGAAGGCAGGCAGGTGGGGGCCACCTGGCACTGGTGGGGCAGTGCCCCATTTGCCCTCATGGACCAGCATCTCCACAGAGGGGTGCAGTCTGGGAAGAGTCCTGAGGGCCAGAGAGGACTGGAGGGCCAAATTTGCCTGCAGGGCCTGAAGACATCCCCCCCATCCCAGCATGACGTAAAAGTATTTCATTTTTATTTTTTTAAAGTTCTAATCTAGAGAAAAGCACAAACGGTGACATAAAAAAAGGAATGGAAAATAGAGAAAACGAGGGGAAAGAGAAAGAAGTAATGGGAGAAAAAGAAGAAAGAAATGAAAATAAAGAGCTTGCAATTCCGTGTCTATCAGCTATTTGTAAACTCAACCATACCTAACAAAACCACTTTCTATAAACCAACATGATATCCACCGCTTCCTTCCTTTTTAAAAGCTCAAGGAAAAGGGAGGGCAGGCCTCCCTTTCATGCTCCAAGGTCTGGCCAGGAATTTAAGGCCTGGTTGCAGTTACTCAGTGTAGTCTGTTCACTCCAGGCATTTGGTGGCAGAAGAATATTCCTCTTGGCAATTCCGTGATCGTTAGTAATCTAACCTTGAGGTTACGAGAGCATTGACAACAGTAGTTAGGCTATTCCTCTGGACCATCTGTTCAGCTTTCATTCCAGTCTGCCCATAGAAACACCAATTTGTCCCAAAAGCTTTTGTTACAATCTGAGCCTGTATAATAGGGTTGGCGAACTTTTTCAGGCTCAGGGGGCCAAGTTCCTTGGCAACCTTCCAAAGGCCACATTCTGGTGTTGGTGGGGACAGAGGCAAAAGAGAGCAGAGCAGCGAATGCCCATTCTACCTAGGGATGGGAGGGTAGTTTTGGCACAAACAGCCTCTCCATCTTTCCTCCAGACCAGCAAGAGACGCTGACAGATTTTAGGGGGGGGGGGAGAAATCAGTTTGTGAAACTCGGCCAGGGAGGAGTAGCAGGAGTGTGGCATGGGGAAAACTTCAAGGACCAGGTAGTGAGACCTGGAGAGCTGTATTTTGTTTCCAGGCCTTGGGTGCCTCACCTCTGAGGTAGAAAAATAATAATTTATTTCTTTGCCCCAGCCACTCTGGGCGGCTCCCAACAGAATATAAAAACACAATAAAACATCAAACATTAAGAACTTCCCTAAACAGGGCTGCCTTCAGATGTCTTCTAAAAGTCAGGTAGTTGTTTATTTCCTTGACATCTAGGGCGGGTGCCACTACCGAGAAGGCCCTCTGCCTGATTCCCTGTAACCTCACTTCTCGCAGTGAGAGAACCACCAGAAGGCCCTCGGAGCTGGACCTCGGTGTCCAGGCTGAATGATGGGGGTGAAGACGTTCCTTCAAGTACACAGAGCAGAAGCCTGTATGCCTTTCCTTCTGCAAAAGTGTCTAATAAGATAGCAACTGTGATTGCCCCATGTCTATGATTGCTCCACAGGACTCTACGCCATGGGTAGGCAAATGAAGGCCCGGGGGCCGGATCCGGCCCAATCGCCTTCTCAATACAGCCCGCAGATGGTCCAGGAATCTGTGTGTTTTTTCATGAGTAGAATGTGTCCTTTTATTTAAAATGCATCTCTGGGTTATTTATGGGGCCTGCCTGGTGTTTTTCCATGAGTAGAATGTGTGCTTTTATTCAAAATGCATCTCCGGGTTATTTGTGGGGCATAGGAATTCATTCATATTTTTTCCCCAAAATATAGTACGGCCCCCCACAAGGTCTGAGGGACAGTGGACCGGCCCTCTGCTGAAAAAGTTTGCTGACCCCTGCTCTATGATGTGAAATGGGGTTGTTATCTCTCTATAAAGCTTTTCTTCCCAAACTCGAAGCGTTCATATCATTTGCTCCCTGCGTGAATTCTCACACACTGACTAAGACCTGATTGATCACCAAAGTTCTAGCTGCCGTCGGGAAGCTGGCCTGATCTTTCCCCGTGTGGATTTTCTGGTGCGAAGCCAGACAGTCCCCCCGGCTGAAGCTCTTCCCACACTCGGAGCACTGGTATGGTTTGTCTCCTGTGTGGAGTCTCTGGTGCCTAATAAGGTCCGAGTTCTGGCTGAAGCTCTTCTCGCACTCCAAGCACTTGTAGGGCTTCTCCCTCGTGTGGATCCTCTGGTGCCGAGTGAGGCTGGACTGAGCGCTCAAGCTGATTCCACAGTCGGCGCAGCTGAACGGCTTCTGCCCTGTGTGCATCCTCAAATGCCGGCTAAGGATCGATTTGCGGAGGAAAGTCTTGCCGCAGTTTGAGCAGTTATAGAGTTTTCCCCGCCTGTGGATTCTCTGATGTGAAATCAGGTTCGCTTTGTGGTTGAAGCTCTTTCCAAAGCCCAGGCATTTATATGGTACTTCCTCATCGTGGTGTCTTTGATGCTGAGCGAAGCTTTTTCCAACCCTCAAGTTTTTATTTGGTTTCTCCTGGGTGGGAGCACAGAGGCACTTGCCGCTTCTCGTTTCTCTGTGTTTTTCCTGCCGGGTCGGGATTTCTTTCAGGTCCAAGCCCTGACAAGCAGCAGGTTTCGCCTTATCCTCCGCCTGAGCCTCACCCTCCTGCATCTCTGAATCACTTTGATCTTGGAGTTTCTCTTTACATCCAAATGACGTCCCACATATTTCAGTCTCGTCCTCAATCTCCCGCAAGCTGCCTTCTGGAATAAACAGGTAAGCCAGAATTAAATGCTCTGTATTGGTGAATGTGTAAGAAAAGAAAGTGTAAGAAAAAAAAATAATTTAAATAGGGTTGAAATGTAAGGTTCTGCACTTAGGCAGGAATAACCAGCTGTACAAATATAATATGGGAGGCACTCAGCTTACTAGTAGTATATATCAAAAAGACCCAGGGGTCTTGGTGGACCACAAGCTTAACATGAGTGAACAGTGTGATGCAGCAGCAAAAACACTAATGCTATTCTAGGCTTCATCAACAGTTTGTGCATGTTACTTTCCTCAATATATATATTTTAATGCATAGTTTACATTAGTTATATGCATTTCTGTACATATTACAGACCCTCAAAGTGTCCCTGTTTTCCAGGGACAGTCCCAAATTTACAAAAGCCATCTTGGTTTCTGATTTGATCTCGGAATGTCCCGCTTTTCATTAGGACATCCTTATTTTTGTCAGAGAAATGTTGGAAGGTATGTAGTTACGCAACTCCTGAGCCAAGGACATAAGTAACTATACAACCTTTAGAAGACATCTGAAGGCAGCACTGTATAGGGAAGTTTTCTTTAAAAAATGTTTAACGTTCTATTATGTTTTTATATATGTTAGAAGCCACCCAGAGTGGCTCAGGCAACCAGGCAACCCAGTCAGATGGGTGGGGTATTATTATTATTATTATTATTATTAATAATAATAATAATAATGGAATAGGATGTTCCTATTTTCATTGGAGAGATGTTGGAGGGTATAACATTACCTGGCTGGATTCAGAGGAAATAGATTCAGTGGAGATAGGTGCTAGCCATCATGGCTAGTAGCGCAGAACCTCTGATCCTGGAGCAGCAACTTGGGGTGAAAGGGGTGCCAATTTGAATAAAATATTCTGGGGGCCCAGGTAAGCCTTGCCTTGCATAATCGATCACATGATGCAGTGCACACACACTGTTTGAAGGGAATGCCCATCAACTATGTGGAGGCCTGGTCCCCTCAAATATTTTATTGTGCAGGCCGAAGAAGCCCCGGCGCATAGGAGTTTGCTCCTATGTGGGGTGGGGTTCCATCAGCACGTTGCCCCCACAAGGTTACCCCACAATTCTCCATCAGCAAAATAGACCTGAAGTACCTACCTGCCAATCCCTCTCCTCCCTCACTGCTCTGAGCAAAGGGATCTTCGCTTTCTTCCAGCCAGGAAACGAAGTTTGGTTTGGGGATCAGAGATCCTCCTGCAGGGGGAAAGAAGAGACACCACCATCAATACATTTTTATTTTTGTCCTGCCCTTCCTCCAAGAAGCTGGGGCTACAATACACGGCCCTCCCCTGTTTTTATCTTCACAACACCTCATTGAGGTAAGTTAGGCAGATTGGACCAGCGAACTTCATGGCTAGGTAAGGATTCAAAGTGGGGTAAACCTGGTATTGGGCTCCATCTGCATTTCCTACAACCTTACGTTCCTGTTTCTGGAAGGAATCCGGCTCAGGGGTAGAGCATTTGCTTTGCATGCAGAAGCTCCTAGGTTCAACCCCTGGCTTTTCCAGGGAGGCCTGGGAACACCCCCTGCCTGAAATTCTGGAGAGCTGCTGCCAATCAGTGTACAGAATACTGGTCTAGGTTGACCAATGGTCTCTGGCTATCACAGAGCGAGTCGGTAGTAAATCACACAGTTCCAAGTTAGAGTTAACAAAAACACAATCTTTGCAGACTTGGCTGCGTGTCAGGCCTAATGAGCACAGCAGCTTATTTCCTGAAGCTCTTATTCCATGAAATCAGTTGCTGAGATTATAGGCCCCTGCCTCCCCACAGCCCTCTAAGTCCCCTCCTCTCCTGTGCTTTTTCCTAGCAACCTGAGACTATGCCTGAGTGAAGCCTGTGAAGCCCATTTCAGCCCTCTTCTGGTTCTGGGAGATGGGGAGAATGGAGTTTTTCACAGCAGGAGGGGTTCCCCAACCTGACTCATCTCTGCCTCTTGGGCTTCCTCCTCCCCTGCTTCAGCTTCTACCTTGACTTGACGTTTTCATCCCCCAAAAAGTTTTTGAGTTTCGGCTGAAATGAGGCTGCATTTTAACGTTGTATTTTAATCTTGTTTTTAAGTTGTATTTCAATCAATTGTTTTATATCTGGTGTTAGGCGCCCTGAGCCCGGTCTTGGCTGGGGAGGGCGGGATATAAATAAAATTTATTATTATTATTTTTATTATTACCTTTGTTTCTGGACTTCTCTCTGCCACAGACTTTCCCAGCTCACCCTGCCCTGTTATTTCTTCAGCTTCCGACACAGCCTCTTCCCCGTCTTCTTCCTCTGACCACTCATCGTTGTCCCACCACACATCCCTGGCCTCTGAGCCTTCTTCCCTTGGGGGTTCCCTGAAGGAAAGTCTTGATTCTGCACAAGACTGTGACATGTTTGGGAAAGTCTTGCTCTCACGCTTCGCTCCTGCACATAATGCTGCACAAACCGTCCTAATACTAAAACATTCCTAGAATGTTCAGTTCACATTGAGTTCGTACCTGACTTGTTCTTAATGCGTAGTTGACCACATCTACGGAAGAATGCTATATCAATCACTAGTAAAAGTTTAATAAGGAGGTTTTCATGCCTGTCCAATTCTGTGTTCCCTTTCCCACCCCTTAATCCATTGGTGATTAATGTAACCTTTGCTTTGTACTTGTGTTAACCAATCAGCAATAAGCACATATGTGGCAATGCTGTAATACTCAATAAAAGAGGCTCCTTGAGACTTGCTCAGGAGATGCCTCCCAGATGACACTCGCTACCTGTCTGTCGTTATTTCAACCCAACAGTTCCCCAGCCGGTTCCTCCCACCATTCCTCTGCGCCCAACCATCCCGTGACATTGGCTCTGTATAAGGGCAGCTTTCAATGTCCCCATGTTCATTTCTTACCTGCCTGGACTGTGGTTTCCCTGGGGGCCTCGTGACCTTCCCTACAAGGAGCGGCTCCAACAGCTCCCTCCACTGGGTGGGTTTGCTGCTGACACCTTGCTCCATCCTGACTTGCCAAGACATTTTCAGGCTCACAACACAGAGGAGGTTCCTCTTCCACTTTCCAGGTCCACGTCCCCTGCAGTCCCACCAGTTCTGAACTGCCTGGTACATATTTCTCCTCCTCCTCATCTGTGGTCATCCGCTCTTTTCCTACTGGAAAAATAACGAGATAATTCCAAACAATTCTGATTTATTGAGCTTCACCCCCCCCCCTCAAAAAATGAAGACTCCTCCCTACTCAACAAGCTGGCACCTCCATCTTCTTGCTTGGTTTCTACAAACAGATGTTTCTCCTTCATGGGAGGTGGAGCCCAGCGTCCCTCAGAAAAGTTCACAGCCGCCTCTTCCGAGGTGACCTGTAAGGACGGAAAGGGATGCTTTCAGGGTACAGTGACAGTCCTGAGAGGTGGCAAAGGAATGCTGTGCTGTCAGTGGCTTCTACTAGCCACGATGGCTATGGTCTACCTCGGCTGTCAGAGGCAGCTTGTGCCTCTGAATGCTGGTTACTAGGACCACAGAGGAGGAGAGTAGCTATTGCTCTCATATCCTGCTTGGAAGCTGGCTGATGCCACTGTGAGAAGCTGTCAGGCAGGGCCGGATTTAGGTCTGATGAGGCCCTAAGCTACTGAAGGTAATGGGGCCCTTTATATGTCTAGCTGTTCTTTGTCAACAACAAATTGTCACTGTTTTTTTGGGTTGAATATATGCTATATGGTAATTTATGGACCTAATAGGTCCATACGCAACACAAAACACTGTTGCTGTATGTAGGTTTTATTTTATTTGTTTTTTATCTTACATTTTGGAAATCCACATAGAGTTTTTCGCCACCCCCTTTAAATCGTTTGGGGGCACCCAAGAGAGTCGTGACCCCCGGACCAGAGCACGCCAGGCACTCCTGTCTTCCACTGCCTCCCGCAGTTTGGACAAAAACTGCTGGTAGCTTCGAGAACACTGTCCAACCATCTCGTCCTCTGTCGTCCCCTTCTCCTTGTGCCCTCCATCTTTCCCAACATCAGGGTCTTTTCCAGGGAGTCTTCTCTTCTCATGAGGTGGCCAAAGTATTGGAGCCTCAGCTTCAGGATCTGTCCTTCCAGTGAGCACTCAGGGCAGATTTCCTTAAGAATGGGGAGGTTTGATCTTCTTGCAGTCCATGGGACTCTCAAGAGTCTCCTCCAGCGCCAGAATTCAAAAGCATCAATTCTTCGGCGATCAGCCTTCTTTATGGTCCAGCTCTCACTTCCATACATCACTACTATCCCCTTCATGGATCACTGCCTTGCCGTGGCAAAGGGGCTTGAATAACTCAGAGAAGCTATGAGCTATGCCGTGCAGGGCCACGTCATGGACAGGTCATAGTGGAGAGTTTTGACCAAACCTGATTCACCTGGAGCAGGAACCGGCAAGGCACTTCAGTATCCCTGCCAAGAAAACTCCATGGACAAAGACAACAGGCATAGCTTGATTAGCTTATATGTAAATCCGGCACTGGTGCCAGGGCTGGAGTTGGCATTGTCAGGAGTTCAGCCTACACTCGAGTAGGACTCTGGCAGAGACACATGCCTGACTGGCATGTTCCCTCCCTCCTGGTCAATTGTTCGGGAGATTCATAAGCTTTCTTTTGCCCGAACATCACAGCGACCAATGCCAACCGACACCGGCACACTTAGAGATCTGCAGACTTTGCGCAACTTGCGCGTGACAGACCTCAGCAACTCAGCATTTTGGCTAATCTACTTTATTTACATATAAACACGCACGGAGCACTGCAACATGGCTCCCCCCCTCTCTAGCATCAGACAGCAAAGAGAGAAAGAACAAAGGACAATAGTCCCACTTCAGGAAACACAGTAACACAAACATCCTGTCTCCGTCACTTCCCACTCTGTGGAGTCAAAACATATACCGTCATGTGATAGACAAAAATCCCCTGACTACAATCATAGATCAGGAATTCTAACAGGCACGGGCCTGCAATGAAACAATAAATCAACCCGTTGGTTGGCATGCATATTTGTGGTACGACAAGGTTAAAGCACATAAAGCATTTAAAAACCATATTGTCAGGAAAGCATTGTTCAATGTCTGGATAAGATACAAAGACTTACTGGAAAATAAAACCCCAAGGTGGTTGTCACCAATGGAAGCGAAGGCTCAGAAAAAGCTCAATATGGAGGTCAAATGGCCGAAATATTGGGAAATATTGGAACAAGAAGGAGACAAACTGAAATTACAGAGTTTTGAGAAATTAAAAGATAAAGTGCGAGACTGGCTTCATTATTATCAAATAAGAGAGGCCTATAATTTGGACAAAAAAATTGGCTTCCAGGTGGAAAAATCGAAATTGGAAACAGAACTGTTAGATCCTAAAACTAAGATACTTTCAAGAATGTATAACTTGCTGTTAAAATGGAATACGCAGGATGAAACGGTTAAATCTGCTATGATCAAATGGGCACAAGATATTGGTTATAACATTATGTTTGCTGACTGGGAACAGTTGTGGACCACCGGTATGAAATTTACGGCATGTAATGCCTTAAGAGAGAATATTATGAAAATGATGTACAGGTGGTACATGACACCAGTCAAGCTTGCAAAAATTTATCATTTGCCCGATAATAAATGTTGGAAATGCAAAGAAAATGAAGGTACATTCTTTCACCTTTGGTGGACGTGCCCAAAGATTAAGGCTTTCTGGGAGATGATCTATAATGAAATGAAAAAGGTATTTAAATATACCTTCCTGAAGAAACCAGAGGCCTTTCTCCTGGGCATAGTTGGCCAATTGGTGCCAAAGAAGGATAGAACTTTCTTTATGTATGCAACAACAGCAGCAAGAATACTTATTGCAAAGTATTGGAAGACACAAGAGTTACCCACCCTGGAAGAGTGGCAGATGAAGGTGACGGATTATATGGAATTGGCGGAAATGACTGGCAGAATCCGAGACCTGGGAGAAGAGTTGGTGGAAGAAGACTGGAAGAAATTTAAAGACTATCTTCAGAAATACTGTAAAATTAATGAATGTTAAAATGATGTTGGATTGAAAATAAGTGGCATTAGCAACAAAGTTAATAAGAATATGCAAAAATGAATTGATAATGGATGAAAATATAGAGTTATAATATGTTAAGATACAGAGTTAAGATAAACGAAAGAGGGTAAGGATTTGCTGATTTGATTATTTAAATGGGAATACAAAAAGGGGAAGTGTGAGGAGGCCAAGGAAATAAGCTAATGAGTTCAAAGTTACAAAAAACGGATTTGTTTTTAATTCTTTTTTAGCTATTTGTCTTTTGTATTTTGTATTTTTATTCTTTTTTCTTTTTCATGTATTTTTCTATGTTCTCTTTTTTGTATCTTTTTCTTTTTATATGACCTTTTTTATTTTGTAAACTTACGTTTTTGTAAAACTTCAATAAATATCTTTTTTAAAAAAACAAAACAAATGGGGACAGGGAAAAGAGCAAGAAAGCAGGGCAGCAACCTGGAAAAGTCTGCTCAATGAAAACATAAAATCAAACATCCTGTCTCCGTCACTTCCCACTCTGTGAAGTCAAAACATATACCGTCATGTGATAGACAAAAATCCCCTGACTACAATCATAGATCAGGAATTCTAACAGGCACGGGCCTGCAATGAAACAATAAATCACCCGTGGCTAAAGAAGTTAGATCTTTATTCAAGAAAACACACCACAGGCCTAGTGGTCTCCAGCAACTCTTTCTAGGTTTTGCCCCACGAAGCAGTTGCAAGGGTCCCTGCCTTCCCTCTCTCAGGCTCCTTCGCCTGGCTGTATGTGCAGAAACCTTTGACTTTGGCATGGCTCACTTGTAGCTTCTGGTACAAAGGTGCCTCTTTTGCCCTCCCCCCCCCACAAGCATGTGGGCCCCCCAGAAGAGAACGTGGCCCTCAAACCAAAAATGCCCCCTCATACTCCCTGTTGTACAAGGTTGAAACACTCTCACCTGCACTTCCCATCTCTTGGTCTGCTGCTGCCTCTGGAGGAAGTCCTCGGCCAGGGCCACCGCCTGGGAGCAGGTCTCCGGGCCGCACTCCCTCACCCTGCTCTGGATCTCCGGAGGAAGGATGGTCAGGAACTGCTCCAGGATCAGCAGCTCCAGGATCTGCTCCTTGGAGTGCCTCTCCGGCTTCAGCCACCGGGAGCAAAGCTCCTGGAGTCGGGTGTAGGCCCCTCTGGGCCCTTCAGCCTCCTGGTAGCAGAAGCCCCGGAAGTGTTGGCGCAGTTTCTCCCTTCCGATGGCATCCCCTCGCAAGATGGCCGCCTTCACTTTCCCATAATCCTCTCTGTCTCCGGCCTCCAGGCTTTGAAAGGCCCACTTGGCTTCTCCGCTGAGGGCCGGCTGGAGCCGGGCCACCCACTCTTCCTTGGGCCACCGGCAGACTTTAGCCACTTGCTCGAAGGAGGCCAGGAAGGCCTTGGCATCATCCCAGGGGGTCGGCTCCTCTGGCACCTGTGGGACCCCCCGGCCCAAATGAGGGGCCTGCGCTGTTCCTAGGAAAGCCTGCCATTGGGCTTCCCACTGTTGGGTCAAGGCTTCTTCCAGCTCCTCCTCCACCTGATGCGAAATTGACCTTCTGAAGATCTCCCCGGTACTCCCAGAATCCACCGCTCCCTCCACGTCCATTTTGCAACCTACGATGCCCAAGTATGGGGCTTTTCCTGTTCCTTCTGACGCCTCGCCTTGTGTACAGCCCGCAGGGTCCTGCTCTTCGATTTTCATCCTTGTGTGAAGCCACAGATGTGGGGCTGGACTGAAGAAAACACTAGAATAAACAACCGGTACCTGAAGACATGTGCACAAAGCTTTTACCTGCATAAAAAAAGAAGAAAAGCCAGAATCAGGGAGAATCAGGGCCAGCATTCTGGGAGGTCAGCCACCCTCGACTCTCTTTGGCAGCGGTGCCAAGCGACAGCAGTGATATATGACTGAGGGGGGCTGCATAGCTGTCAACTTTTCCCTTTTTTTAAGGGAAATTCCTTTATTCCGAATAGGATTCCTTGCAAGAAAAGGGAAAAGTTGACAGCTATGGGGGGCTGCCACTGTTATGTCAGGGGCATTGTAGGAAATTAAAATACTACCTGAGCATTGGTTGATGTGGAATTAAGCCGCAGGGATCAGCACTAGGCCCTGACTGGTGCCCAAGGATGTCAAAATGTGGGGGGACGACCCCAAAATATGACAATGTGGATCCCTGAGTGTGACGGTTAAAATGAACTTATAGTAGCCTGAGAAATTGCTGAGAATTTTCCTTTGCAAGCAGCCGCCCCCCTCCCATGGGGCAGAGAGAAGCTAAATCTCTTATCGCAAGAACACAAGCAGCTATACAACGCAGGTTCACAGCACTCAATACAAAGCACAATAGCTCTTGCAGCAAAATGTATCCATGAGAAGGCCATGCATGTTGACTGTAATCATACTTAAAGCTAATGTCAGCAATACAACTGATCTGTATGCATGGATGCTTATGCTAGAAGCGCAGGCACAAAAATGAAATGCGTCTAAAAGAGAACGAACGCAAAATATGTCAGACACTGTAGTTTGGCAGCATTACCATTATCAATATTATTATTTTAAAAAATAAACATTCTGGCCAAATGGTAAAATTGCAGCCCGCACGTTACAAAAGCGCGTTCATTTCTCTGACAAGCTTCAAGGTGGTGTAAATGGTTCCCCCCCTTCCTGTTTTATCCTTGCAACAGCCCTGTGAGGTAGGCTAGGCTAAGAGACAGTAAGAGACAGTAACCAGCCAAAGGTCACCCCAGGGAGCGTCATAGCTGAGTCCACAGTCTGTTGCGGGTTTTAAATGTGGAAGGGGAGAACTGCCTTGTACACCACCTTAGGGGGGGGGGAAAGCAGTGGGCTAAAAATAAATGCAATAAGCAAAACAAACTGATAAAATAGTGTTGCATTATTGTCCTCCAGAAAGGGCACTCTTGCGCTAGCTAGAGCACAAATAAAGTGGGACGAAAAAGTAGACTGGGGTTTTTGGAAATCGACAGGACATGGACCGAGTATCATCATCATCATTTATTTTATTTCTATCCCACATGCATCACCAACATCATTTATTTTATTTCTATGCCATATGCATCATCTTTTTTGTGTGTTTTGTCCCCCCCCCCTTATGTTTTTATTGTAATTTTACTGGTGTTAGCCACCCTGAGCCCGGCTCTGGCTGGGTATAAATAAATTATTATTATTATTATTATTATTATTATTATTATTATTATTATTATTATTATTATTATATTTCTAAATATTCCTCCGGAACTGCCCTGTGAGGTAGGCAAAGCTGAGCGGCAGCCACTGGTCCAAGGTCACCCCAGTGAGCAGAGTGTCAGGATCTGAACCCAGGTCTCTAACCACGACACCACGCTGGGAGTGAAGAGGCGCGTTTGCCCCGAAACTTTTGCAGGCGCCAAGAGCAGCTAACAGGACTGAAAGCTGGGCTGGCGTCTCACCGCCCAGATTACCTTCGGGGACGCAAATCATAATGAATGCGCAAGAAGGATAAAATGCAGAGGAAGGGGCGCTTCGGGACTTGGAGGAAGGGTCCCCCGTCGCTGTCTCCCTCCTACATTTCCCTTTTCTAAATGAATCTCTCCCGCCCCACAACTCTCACCTTTTCAATGCACCAAGATCGCTTCCTTCATGTTTATGCAGCGGACCTTAAATGCAAAGCCAAACCGGGGAAGGAGGCGCCACTGGTGTGTTTTGTTTTTTTATTCTTCCTCCTCGGTTTGATTATCTTTTCTAGGAAAGAAACGCTCTCTCAATTTAACCCTTTTAAACACTTGCATATGCGCGCGCACACACACACACACACACACACACACACACACACAAACGCACACCATACCTGTCAACTTACAGATTTGAAAATAAGGGGCCAGCAGCCTCGAAAATAAGGGATCAGCAGCCAAAATAAGGAATTTTGCTTGGCTTATACATAAATCCGCCACTGATGGAGCCATGCTGCTTTGGCTGCCACTGACTGTCTTTTGCAGGGGGTTGGACCAGATGATCCTAAGGGTCTACAACTCCCACCAAAGAAGAGTGGCAGACAAAACTGATGAACAACGTCGAGAAGCCAAAGCTTCCAGGCAGAATTGGAAACCAGGAAGAGGACCTCTTTCATAAAGAATGGGGAAAGCTTATAATTTGGTTGAAAAGCTATTGTCAAGAGTTACATACATTGGTAGGACTGACAGAAAACTTGTAGTAAAAATTTGAGCTATGGATGGACAAATGATTTATAAAAATAGAGTTATGATAGGGATGCAGAGGGGGAAATCACTACATTAAGATGCTGCACTGGTTGGAGGGGATGCTAAGCAGCATGTCGGGGCTGCCGTCGTCCTGAAGCGAGGAGTTCCATCGGCCCTTCCCCGCCCCGAGAGAGAGGGAGGGAGGGAGACTCTCGCCCGTGAGCCCGGCATGAGGCAGTTGCCTCGCCCTTCTGCGTCCCTCCCCATCCCCTCCTCTTCCTCCTCCCGCAGGCCGCCTCCTCAGCCGCTGCCGCCACTGCTGCCTCCGGCTTCCCCTGGCAGCGCGGCAGACGTCTCACAAGAGAGGGGCTGCCTGCCCGCCCGCTGCCACCCGTCTCCTCACGACACGCCCGAGGGGGAAAAGGGAGAGATGGAGGACCCCGAGCTGCTGCTTCCCTCCCGAGCCGGGCAAGCATGAAACCCGGGAAATTTAAGGGACATCGTCAATAAGGGACAGCAGCAGGACACGGCGCTGGGATAAGGGAGTTTCCCGCCAAATAAGGGACGATTGACAGCTATGACACACACACACACAAAATGTGCTTTATGCAGCATGCTCATTCATTACAAGATTTTCAGAAAGAATTTAAAAATTAAAATAAAAACATTTCCCAAGCATTTGATAATTGAAAGAGGCTGTTGCTGCCTGGCAAGCTTGAAATTATTCTCTATGGTGTGTATGGGACTTGCCATTCTTCTTCTTCTTCTTCTTCTTCTTCTTCTTCTTCTTCTTCTTCTTCTTCTTCTGTTTTATTGAATTTGTTAGTCACTTTATCAAGTGATTGATAGCTTTTTTGTGAAGACTATACAATGTCCAGACTCTTTATAATGTATTTACTTTCCTAAACATATAAGTGAGAAGAATATATTTATAATCTCATGCTTTTTCAAACATGGGTACGTTATCCCTTGAACTGTAGATTGAAGCAGACCCTCCAAGTTTCTCTATTTTCCAGGGACAGTCCCGGATTTACAGAAGTTTCTGATTTGATCCCGGAATGTTCTGCTTTTCCTTAGAACGTCCCTATTTGCATCGAAAAAATATTGGAGGGTATGGAGTTAGGTAATCCCAGAGCCAAGGAGATTATTATCATTGGTGTTGTTGATCATGTTGTTGTTGTTAATTGAATCTATATATACCGCCCTATACCCGCAGGTCTCAGGGTGGTTCGCAGGATAAAATCAGAATATAAAATTAGTAACTACACAACCTTTAGAAGACATCTGAAGGCAGCTCTGTATAGGAAAGTTTTTTTATGTTTCATGTTTTCATGTGTGTTGGAAGCCAAACAACGGGAGCTCACCCCGTCATGGGGATTCGAACCGCCGACCTTCTGATCAGCAAGCCCTAGGCTCAATAGGACATCCCTATTTTCATCGGAGAAATGTTGGAGGGTATGCTGAAGTCTTCTTTGACTTATAAACAAAACTGTATTGAGACTTACTCAGGTCTTACAGTTTCTTATGAAAGGTTTCTCTCTGTTCCTCACAGGGAGCTCCTGCGCAGGTTTCTCACTATTAGCATTTAGGGATCTTCCTCTGTCTGTTTCCCTTCAGACAGATCACACTGACACAACACTGCTCTCGGCAGCATCCGGAGAAGCCTCTCTCAGCAGCCCTTCTCTCCATCACACAGAGAGAGAGAGAAATCAGAAAGGCAGGTAAAAAACGACAGTTACTGGAATAACAGTCACAACCAAATGTAATGCTTCTCTCATGTGATTCATAGTCAGCCAATCATATGAGAGCTACTGCCAGGGGGCAGGGGAACCATGTTAAAAGTGCACAGTGATTTAACATAAGCAAACATTCCCATTTCAGGAAATTAAGTCATTATCCTTAGCAACCCCCACATACATTAAAACCAAGAAGAGAAATACATTTAAAAAATCTCACCCACATTTAAAAGACTACATATGAGAAAAAGGAAGCAGATGTTTTTCTATAACTCTCTAGATTTCTCCATAATCCAGCGCATGTTTGCAATTTGGTCTCTGGTTCCTCTGCCCCTTCTAAATCCAGCTTGCACTTCTGGGAGTTCTCGGTCCACATACTGCTTAAGCCTGCCTTGCAGAATTTTAAGCATAACCTTGCTAGCGTGTGAAATGAGTGCAATTGTGCGGTAGTTGGAGCATTCTTTGGCACTGCCCTTCTTTGGGATTGGAATGTAGACTGATCTTCTCCAGTCCTCTGGCCACTGCTGAGTTTTCCAAATTTGCTGGCATATTGAGTGTAGCACCTTAACAGCATCACCTTTTAAAATTTTAAATAGTTCAGCTGGAATACCATCACTTCCACTGGCCTTGTTATTTGCAGTGCTTTCTAAGGCCCATTTGACTTCACTCTCCAGGATGTCTGGCTCAAGGTCAGCAACCACACTACCTGGGGTGTACGAGACATCCATATCTTTCTGGTATAATTCCTCTGTGTATTCTTGCCACCTCTTCTTGATGTCTTCTGCTTCTGTTAGGTCCTTACCACTTTTGTCCTTTATTATGGTAATCTTTGTACGAATAATAAACATTAATAAAAAAAAAATACATAAACACACGCACAATGAGCTGAGAAGGAGCAGAGTCTTGCATCCCTTTAAGCGTCTTCCTCAGATCAGGAATTGCTCTTCCACATTCCCAAACCTCTAAAGAGCTGGCTGTGTTGACATTGTGGTGGTGGAAAGGCACTCTGTTCATGCCCAGAGGTTATGAAGAGCTGTGTTTTCCGAATGGCTTTGGGGCCTTTCGGACTGGTGGGTTTTGTTGTGTGGTTGTGTTCTGCAACCCATGCGTGACCTAGGCCACATTCACACCATTCACACCACACATTTATCGTGCCTTGATACCACTTTAAACAGTCACGGCTCCCCCTCAAGAGTTTGGGGATCTGCAGTTTATTAAGGGTGCTGAGAGATGTTAGGAGACTCCAGTACTTCCCTCACAGAGCTAGATTTCCCAGAGTGGTTCAACAAAATTTTCCTCTTTACAGGGAGAAGTGATCTACAGGAGGGGCTCTGTTGCAACTTCCAAAGATTTCAAAAGCCCACTCTGAAGTAACTCAGAACAGGGCTTTTATTTTGGCTACCCCTGTACTGTGGAATAATAATAATAATAATAATAATAATAATAATAATAATAATTTTTTATTTGTACCCCGCCCATCTGGCTGTGTTTCCCCAGCCACTCTGGGCGGCTTCCAACAAAGACCAAAAATACACTAAAATTGTATCTGCACTTTCCCAAAAGAATTGAAGACATTTTTGCTCTTACAGTCTTTGTTCCTACAGCTAGATAAATGGGTATTTTCATAGAATCATAGAACTGTAAAGTTGGAAGGGACCCCACAGGTCATCTAGTCCAACCCTCTGCAAGGCAGGAATTTCAAGTGTCACAGGTATCTGGGTTTTAACGGTTTTTTGAAATGATTCTGTTGCTTTTATGTTTTTAACTGTTTTCAAGTTATCTTATTTGCAAATCGCCTTGAGGCGGTGGTTTAGAAGGTGATAATAATAATAATAATAATAATAATAATTTATATCCCACCCTCCCCAGCCGAAGCCGGGCTCAGAGCAGCTAACAACAATAAATCTAAATCTAAAATCAATTCATTCTAAAATCAATTCAAAATCAAATTAATGGCAACCATTGGGCTAGAGTTCTATGAGGATTACCAAAGGAGGGGGTCAGGCTGTGCCTTGGCCAAAGGCCTGGTGGAACAGCTCTGTCTTGCAGGCCCTGCGGAAAGATGTCAAGTCCCACAGGGCCCCAGTCTTGTGACAGAGCGTTCCACCAGATCGGAGCCACAGCCGAAAAAGCCCTGGCTCTAGTTGAGGCCAGCCTAACCTCTCTGTGGCCTGGGACCTCCAAGATGTTTTTGTTTAAAGACCGTAAGGTCCTCTGTGGGACATACCAGGAGAGGCGGTCCCGTAGGTACGAGGGTCCTAGGCCGTATAGGGCTTTAAAGGTTAAAACCAGCACCTTAAACCTGATCTGTATTCCACCGGGTGAATGTGATCCCGCGGCGAGAACCCGTAAGCAGTCTCACCGCGGCATTCTGCACCTGCTGGAGTTTCTGGGTCAGTCTCAAGGGCAATGTGTATTATTATATAATAATACACATTTTCGGACACACTGCTTTGTTGGAGAACTGTGCTGCAAAATTTAGAGAAGTGCAGATTTTGAAAGATGTTTTCTGTGTTTCGTATGCCTGTGGGGTAACTTCACCTTTAAGTATGAATTGAATCAGATGTCTCCTGTATCTCTAGCTGTATACAAGGTCTGGGATCGGAAGTCACCTGCCTCCGTGTGTGCCAGTCACTGGGGAACAGAAGGGAAAGTGAGCCCCTGCGCATGTCCCACTTTTGAGCTTCCTGTTGACATCTGGCTGGAACCAGGAAGTTGGACTCGATTGGCTTTTGGCCTGATCTTGCAAGGCTCCTCTGACGTTCTTAGAAGAGGAGACCGAAAGGAGACCATGTCACCTGCAGCTGGCCCAAATCCTGCAATTTTCCCTCAGAAACCTTTCCACACCACCCCCTGGATCACTCTTGTGCCAACTGAGCATTCACCTTGGTCCTCACTGAGTCTACCCCTCCCACCAATTTCCCTCTGCCAAACATTTGTTGCATTTCTTTTTTTTTACAAAAATATTTATATTTATTTCTAGAACCGTAACAGCAATGCGAACAAAGCGATTATCCTGGCAAATATGATACCCCATTTTGGCGGTCGTTTTGGCCACCGAAAACCCTTGGAGAGTGAATTCTCTCTTAGCCAGCAGGATCAACACACAGTGTTGGAAAGAACTAAAGGAAATGCAACGTATTCTCTTCCGTATCGTCTCTAGCTAGTGCGGCAACTCAGTGTGGACGGGTCGAAGGGGCAGAGTCTGGAAATAGTTAAGATGGCTTTTCCTGGGTGGTGTCCTGAATCGTGGATTGGGGGTGGGAGGGATTCCTTCTCCTATTGATCTCTTAAAAGTTTCACCCAGAACAGGTCCCAAGTCTGAAATCTGGAGCATCTTCTTTGCAATGAAAAGGTATAATTTCCCTACAAAGCTGGGAATGTCTGCCGCCGGAAACGCTGGAGAGCCTTGCTGACCAGTGTAGCCAACAACAAAAGAGGTCGAACAAACCTCTGCTATAAGGGAACTTCCCAAGTTTCCTATCAGTGCTATGGATTAAGTTATTTTAAACCTAAGCAAAGGCCGTAGCTTAGTGGTTTGAGCATCTGATTGCATACGAAAGGTCCCAGGTTCAGACCTCTGTCTCCAGGTTAAGACTGAGATATGCTCCTTGCCTGAAATCCTGGAGAGAGGCTGCCAGTCCGTGTGGGCATAGCCAAGCTATACGGACCAGTGGCCTGACTCAGACAGGTTCACATGTCCCAAGGGTCTCATGTTCTTTTTCCCGGTAATCCTCAGCCAATTCCCCCCACCTATTTTGCTTGCATACTGCAATGGTCTCCTCCATCGCAGCAAGGAGGCATTTCAGGCCAACGCGGCGGCGCTTTCCCCGCGATCTGAGAGTGTGCACGGGTCCTCCGCCACGTGGACCCGCCTGTGTCTGCTGAGGCTGAACCGCTGCCGGAACCTCTTGCCGCACTGGGGGCACTCGTACGGCTTCTCCTCCGTGTGCGTCCTCTGGTGGCGGTTGCAGTCCGAGCTGCAGGCGAAGGTCCTTCCGCACTCGGAGCACACGTATGGCTTCTCGCCGGTGTGGATGCGCCGGTGTGCGGTCAGCCCCGATCTGTAGAGGAAACACTTCCCGCAGTCCAAGCACCGGTGTTGCTTCCCTCTCTTGGACATCCAATTGTACTTCACGGAGGAGGAGCTGCATGCAAAGCTTTTTCCGTAAGCGCCGTACAGGTTTTGCCTCTTGCCAGCAGAGGGTCTCTGCTGGACGGCAAGTCCTCCGAGATCCATGTGGCCTTCGCTGGAAGGAAGAGGCCCATCTGCCCTCTCTTCCGGGCGGGTTTCCTGCTGGGATTCCGCTCTGTGCTGACTCTTAGAAACATTGGCCTGCCCGTGGCCCCGGTCTTCCGGGCTGGCTGTCGTCGCCCCGCATGGCTGTGCTTTTCCTGAATCTTCCGGCACATGATTTCCCCCCACATCTACAGTCAACCATCTTTGACCACCTGGAGAAACGAGAAAACCCCAATATCACTTACTCCCAGGACTTCAGGAGGTGGTGGGAAAGTAAAAGTTAAAGCAAGGAATGAAGGTGGTTAGGAGGAAGACCGGACAACAGGAACTTCCCATCCCCACATATGAAAACGAGTCTCCAATGTAGCAGGTTGTGGGACTCTCTGGCCTTCCAGATGTTGCTGAACCACAAAGCCCATCATCCCAGGCCATGGACTCAGTCTAGAGACAGGAAGCTTTTAATTAACAATGAAGAGAACACAGGCTTGAATGGGATTGTCTTGTGTGCATACATGATAGAAGGATTTTCTCCATGGGGATGTGGAATCTGTGGCTTTCCACAGTTGGGTTTACAATTCCAGCCCCAAAGAGATCACTGGTGATGCTGATCGGAGTTGTAGTTCAATGACATCTGGAAGGCCAAAATCTCCCCACTTCTGTAGTGAAGAAACAGCTCTGCTGTGTAATATCAATGAAACTTTTGCAGAAATCAATGAGGACTTTTGGGAGAAAACTACACGAGTTTAGATGCGCCAGGAACTCTAATTATGGTTGGTTTTCGCTAAAGAGGCTGGGGAAGAAATATACTGTAATCATGTTCAAATTAAAATCCATCTAATTTGCCTGTTCCAAAACAATACATGAACACAGCCACCCTTCGAAGTTTGCACTTCTGAGAGCCTTGCAATGCTGTTCTGCAGCCCCAAGATGCATACAAAAAATACATATACTAGGATAAAGTGTACACACAACGCTGCACACTTTAGTGAAGATAATGCACACAAATGCTTTATGTTAGGCAATATTTGTTTTGCGAAAACATGTACATGTTCCCTTTACAGAAGGGAAGGAGCCACAGTCAGAGAAGAAGTCAGGGAGCACACCAGAACCTGGCCCCCCAGAGGATGTGTCACTCCTTACCCAACAGGCTGGCTTCTTCTCCATTGTCGTCTTCCTGCTTGGTCTCCATGGATGGTGGCACCTGCTCGGTGTCACACAGAGCCTGGCTTGCCTCAAAGGAACTCCCAGCTGCATCCTCAAATGGTTCCTGCACCGGCAAAAGGGAATCCTTTCAGGGGAGAGTGGGGTTGGTGGTGCAGCCATCAGCAGATGGGCTAACCATTTAGCACTGGCAGCCAGGGCCTTCTCAGTGGTGGCTCCATTCCACTTGTGGAATGCCCTCCCTAGCAGAGTGCATCACTGCTAAAATCCAGGAGGAAATTTTATGCTGCCCTCCTGCCATCCATGATTTTATTAGCCGTGAGTATTTGCCACTCTTTTTAAAATGCCTTTTTTGATGTCCTTTGTGTCTTTCAAATATATTTATTTATTCTGGGTTTTTAAAATCCTTTTGGAAGGAAGGGTGTGTGTGTGTGTGTGTGTGTGTGTGTGTGTGTGTGTGTAAACACTATCTGCCAAGTTGAACAACCCCAGTCACTGGAAGAAGAGACAAAGAAAATGACTAATTAGTTAGAATCATAGAACTGCTCAAGGCCCTCGTGGTGGTATTCTGCATAGCTGTCAACTTTTCCTTTTTTTAAAGGGAAATTTCCTTATTCTGAATAGGATTCCTCGCAAGAAAAGGGAGAAGTTGACAGCTATGTGCAGTAGCTGCAGGTTATGGAGAGTCTTCAAGGGCAGCCCCACAAAGAGTGCACTAAAGTAGTCTAACTGGAGGGAACATGTCCAGGGCCATGGAGAATTCTGGCATCGTTATGTCAGTCCAAGAAATACATAGTTTAATGCAGCTTACCATTCATTTTTTCCTCCCCACCCCCTACATTGGGATGGGTAGAGAATTCAACCTATGCCCCATCACTTAACCTACAACCAAGTACCAGGAAAACACCTTTACCTGCTTCTCACATCTCTCAGCCTCTCGTTGCATCTGCAGGATATCCTCGGCCAGGGCCACCGCCTGGGCACAGGTCTCGGGGCTACACTCCCTCACCCAGCTCTGCATCTTAGGCGGCAGGATGGCCAGGAACTGCTCCAGGATCAGCAGCTCCAGGATCTGCTCCTTCGAGAGCCTCTCCACCTTCAGCCACCCCCGGCACAGATCCTGGAGATGGCCGTAGGCCCCTCGGGGTCCCTCGGCTTCCCGGTAGCAGAACCGCCTGAAGCGTTGGCGCCGCTCTTCCCTGCTCATGGCGTCCCCTCTCAAGATGGCCGCCTTCACTTTCCCATAATCCTCTCTGTCTCCAGCCTCCAAGCTGTTGAAGGCCCGCTCGGCTTCCCCGCTGAGGGCCGGCTGGAGTTGGGCCGCCCACTCTTCCCGGGGCCACCGGCAGGCTTTGGCCACTTGCTCAAAGGAGGCCAGGAAGGCCTTCGTGTCCACCCAGGGCGAGGGCTCATCTGACAACAGTGGGGCCCCCCAGTCTGAGTGGGGAGACTCCATTTTCCTCAGGAACTCCTGCCATTGGGCTTCCCAATGTTGTAACAGGCCCTCATGCTGCTCTTGTTTAACTTGGCCGAGAGGTATCCTTTGCAAAAATTCCTTGACACTCCCAGCCTTGTTTGCATGGAGGACTTTTCCTTCCCACTGTGATCCCAGCCCTCGTGTGAGGCCTGCTGGGTCTTGCACCTCCATTTTGTTTTCCGAGTGGCCGTCTCAGTTGGCGTAGAAAATGCTAGAATCCACAGGGGGAGACGCTGTCTTCGAAACAGGCACCGTCGTCTCCTCCTTAGGGAAGAAAGATGTAAAGAGAGGGAAAGAAATGGATTTTACATCCCTTTATTTACTTTCCCCCCAATACTTTTTATTGCTTTTTTGTAACAACAACAAATAAAACAAATACTCTTACATTCAAAAATTTGTATGTCTTCTTATTTCTTATTGCACCGGGACTTCCTTCCATCCCTTCAACGGTTTTCATGTCTCAAATCTTTTCTTACAGTTTCTTATTTACACTCCATCCACATCACAAGATTTATATTAATCCTGCTACAGTTTTAAAATTCTTACAATTACTCCATATATATTCAACAAATTTACTCCAATCTTTTTCGAACTTTACTTCTTTTTGGTTCTGAATCTTATGTCAATTTCGCCAATTCTATGTATTCAAACATTTTTGTCTGCCACTCCATTAAAATTGGGATTTCTCAGGAATTTTACATCCCTTTAAAGGGCCACACCATGTGTTTAAAGCATAAGCAGTGCGCATTTACAGCACGACAAATCATGGGAACTGTAGTTTGCTAAGGGTTTTGGGAATGGAAGCTCTGAGACGAGGAAACTGCAGTTCCCAGGATGTCATGTGCTTTACATGTGCGTTGAATGGTGCTTTAAAGGTATACAGTGAATCTGCTTACTGCTTTGCCATAAAAAAGTCACATGGGGTCTGCAACAAAATGTTAAGACCATGCCATACTCCTGTTTTAGGGTGCCGAGCCAGCCATGCCCTTCACCATGGGACTCCATTCCATTTCTGGAATGAATTAATATGTTTAATTTCGAAAGGAAAAGATCTAAGGATGTTAATGTTCAAGTTAAACTTTGTAAGTATTGTGATCTGGAAAACCATTAAAAGGACATGCAATGAAATCCAACCAAGGGGAAGCGAGGAAGTCACTTAACAATGTTAATACGTGTCATTTTTTAATAAGGTTATTAATTATGTTTGTTTGTTTTATGTGTTTGTTTATAATTTTGTGAAAACCAATACACTTTTTTGAAAAATAAAATGAAAAATAAAGCCCAGGAGAGCTGCTTGCTGCCAGCCCGTGCAGACAATCTTTAGCTAGATGGAGCAGTCAAGATAAATACTCTTATCTGTCAAGATAACGACTCTGGACAGGTTTCCCTCAAGAGCTGATCTGGGCTTGCAGAGGAAGAGCCTCTCCCCTCTGCGCCCTCCTGCAATCCCTGCGCAGGTTTACTCCCAAGTAAACCCCACGGAAGTCGCCCGCGGCTTGACCAGTGCGATTGCAGCCTGCGATTTCCCACTGCACTTCTCCCTCTCAGATGCATCAGCGCCCCTTCACCCTTTTTTTGCACGCTCACCTCTGCACGCCTTGCTTTTCTTGCACCCGGATCCTGTCTCTGCCTCCGATGCAGGGAAGTTCAAAGCACTTTCATGCAAGGAGGTGCGGGGGGGGGGTTTCCGGTGCTTTTTTTTAAAAAAAAATTGGACACGCCCCTCACATTGCCATCACTCCCCCACTTCCATTCTCGGTGCTCTCTAGGAATAAGGGGAAGTCTCTCTCATTTTAACCCCGTGCTTTCCGGAGAAGAGTGACTGACCTTAGGAAAGGCTCCTGCTTTGTTTTTTGATTTTATTGAAATCTATCAGAAATGCAAATTAATTTAAAAAAAAAGAAAATAAAATAAACAGAAAGGCTCCTGCGTGATCCAGCAAGAGAAGTTTTGCCTGTTGTCTGATGGGCTGCGTGTATGTTTTGAAAGCTATTTTTATTAAAGCTTGAAAAACAAAGAAAAAATGTACAGAATCCAACCTCAGAAATAAAGCACGTTTTTAACATAAAAACTAAAAGGAGCAGAAAGATGTTAGGAAGCCCCTCCTGGAGCAACGGTTCCCAGCATTCCCTGGGGAGAGGCATCAATTGTTAAGCCACCCTGGGAACTGTAGCGCCATGAGGGGGGAGTGCAAATGTCCTAACAACTGCCAGGACCCTTAAGAAACTGCAGTTCCCAGGATGCAATGAAGGAAGCCTTCACTGTTTCATGTGGTAGGAGACTGCTTTCACTGTACCCTGTAGGCTGGCCTAGATGGGCCTTTGACCCAGTGGAGGTCTGCTTATGCTTTGATGTTCTTCCGCTACTGAACTTAGGCCCAGCCTGTTATGTACTGAAGTTCTCACCCTGGGCCAGCAGGGGGATACTGTAGATAATTTTTCACTCATGTCCACATATGCAAATGAGGGATTGAAAGTGACGTTCAGTGATTGGATAGTTACAGAAAGTGGTTACTGTTGCGTTGTAGTGGAGCTCTATATAAGCAGGCTGGCTGAACCCTTCAGTTCAGTTCTGTTCTGGCCTGTGAATAAACAAGAGCTGTTTGAAGAATCGTTGTGCTATCTGATGTGTTCACCCACAACTTAACACAGCCCAGTACCATCACTTCCCTAACACCCCAGCTCACCCTGCTACGCTTGTAATAAAAGGTTAAAAAAAAAAGGTAAAGGACTCCTGGACAGTTAAGTCCAGTCAAAGGTGACTCTGTGGTTGCGACGCTCATTTCGCTTTCAGGCCGAGGGAGCCGGCATTTGTCCACAGACAGTTTTTTGGGTCATGTGGCCAGCAGGACTAAACCGCTTCTAGAGCAAGGGGACTCCGTGAGGGAAACCAGAGCGCACAGGAATGCCGTTTCCCTTCCCGCCACAGCAGTACCTATTTATCTGCTTGCACTGGTGTGCTTTCGAACTGCTAGGTTGGCAGGAGCTGAGACACAGCAACGGGAGCTCACCCCGTCGCAGGGATTTGAACCGCCAACCTTCTGATTGGCAAGCCCAAGAGGCTCTGCGATTTAGACCACAGCGCCACTGGTGCTCTTTGCATGCTCCTTTGTGCTGATCCTCTTCCCTCACTGATGGAGAACTGGAAAGTCCAATTGTTGCGGGACTCCGACTACCATCATCCCTGACCGTTCGCCATTCTGGCTGGGAGCTGATGGGAGTCGGAGTCCCACAGCAGCCAGAGACCCACTGTAGGTTCCTTTGTTGCTGTAAAGCTCTTGCATGCGTGCCCTGATGCACGTCAGAAATCACGCCAGCCAGCAGCATGGAAGCGTAGAATTGTGGACTTGGAAGGGATCTAGTCCATGGGTAGGCAAACTAAGGCCCGGGGGCCGGATCTGGCCCAATCGCCTTCTAAATCTGGCCTGCCGACAGTCCAGGAATCAGCATGTTTTTACATGAGTAGAATGTGTGCTTTTATTTAAAATGCATCTCTGGGGTATTTGTGGGGCATAGGAATTTGTTCATAATTTTTTTTTCAAAATCTAGTCGGCCCTCCACAAGGTCTGAGGGACAGTGGACCAGCCCCATGCTGAAAAAGTTTGCTGACCCCTGATCTAGTCGAAGCCCCTTCAATGCAGCTGTCCCATGCGGGGATTGAACTTGCAACTTTGTGTTGTTGTATCTCTCGTAGCTCTGCTTGGAGATGCTGGGCTGAACATGGAAGCTTCAGAGGGGCAAACATATGCTCCACCCCAAGGAAGCGCTGTTTAACGGGCGCCATTAGAGCTTTCCCAGGGGGATATCGGTGAGCTCACCTTCCGCTGCTAAAAGTCCTCACGGTTGACCACAAAGGGGCTTCAGGAACATGACTTGAGATGCGAGTACTGGTGGCAAACTTGTTTTGTTTCCCCCTTTCCCCCAGTAGAGCGGGTGACACCGTTGCATGAAAGATCCTGGGTTCGAATCCCCGCTTGGCCGCAGCAAAGCTCACCGACGACTGACTTCTAGCCTAACCTGACTTCACAGGGTTGTTGGGAGGATAATATTGGGGAGAGAGTCATGTATGCCACCTTGAGCATCTTAAGGGATGCAAACAGAATAAATGGAACAAAAAAATTAATGGGATAGATAAATAACGGGGGATTGATGGCAATAATAAACAAATAAATAAGAATCCCTCCCTCTAGCTGCTGTTCACCCCCCTGTTAAAACTAAGCTAAAACAACAACAAAAACACGGTGGGATTGCGGATCTTTATTATTTCTTTATTGCATTTGAGTCCAACATTTTCCTCCGAGGAGCTCAAGGCAACACACATGGTTCTCCCCTTGCTATTTTACTCCCCACAACAACCCTGTGAGGTAGGTTAGGCCAAGAGGAAGTGACTGGCCCAAGGTCACCCCTTGAGCTTTGTGGCTGGGTAGGGATTTGAACCCTGGTCTCCCGGTTCCTAGTCCGACACTCTAACCGCTACACCACGCTGTCTCTTCTCACTGTTAGACCCCAAGTGCTTGGAGGCATCGTAGGTATCAGAGTTATCTTGTGCCAAATTTGATGAAATGCAAAGCTCTGCATTAACTGTAGGTCATATGTGAGGAACCGCTGGTCCTCCAGATGTTGCTGGACTACGACTCCCATCAGCCATACCCACTGGCAATGCTTGCTGGGGCTCATGGGAATTGTAGTTCAGCAGGAACCAAAAGGAGCCAAAAGGTTTCCCATGCCTGCTGTAGTTTGAAGCAGCCCATCCACCTCCCTGCTAAACTCTTTCTGGCTTCCTTTCCAGCAATTAAGACTCGTGGGCAGTGGCAGCAGAGTAGGCCAAGTTGAAATGAGAAGTCTTTTGGGTCTTTTACCACACTGATGGGGCTTGAACTTGTTTTTATACGTGGGGAAGTTAATCTGCAGAAAAGGTAAAGGGGAAATTTCCACCTCATAAGGGGAGATCAAGTTTGCTTTACCCCTTACTTCAATAAACAAGGGCCGCTTACCAGGGATGTTGTAGCAGCTTACATGACAAGTTCAGAAGTCAATCTCTACTCCCGTTTTATACGTAAGGGACACAGAGAACGGAAGGGCCGTCGAGTCCAGCATCCTGTCCTCACAGTGGCTGACCAGATGCCTGCGGGAAGCCCAAAAACAGGACCCAAGCCCAAACGAACTGTCCCCATCTGAGCCTTCCAAGAACTGGCATTCAGAAGCATTCAGCTGTGGAGGTAGCCAACCTGGCTAATAGCATCGAGAGCCCTCTCCTCCTCCACGAATTTGCCTAATCCTCTTTGAAAGCCATCCGAATTCATGGCCATCACTGCCTCCAGTGGCAAGGAGTTTCACAGTTTAATCGTGCGCTGAGAGATTAAACCACACAGTGTGAGGCCCTTGATCACCCCCTAAGGAAACTCTCGGGTGTTTTTGGTCGTTGGGCGGGATGCAAGAGCCCTGGGAATCTAAGTACGGGAGAGAGGAGTGCTTACGACGACCTAAGACTGCCCTTCCTCTTCCACACCCCGAAGGACACGCAACCAGCCGCGAGCCGTCTACCGAAAGTCGAAATTTATTGTGAGAAATAAGTGCTAATGATCTGCTCCCGGACATCCACCCCGCGGGGGTCTTGCTCCACCAGGCTGTCGGTTTCCAGGTAGGGAGGCACGGGGACCTCGGTGTCCACCCCTTGTCCGCCATTGATAATGGGCAACTGGCGCCGGAGGGCCATGTTGTGCAGCATGGCGCACACCACAAACACCTTGGCCACCTTCTCTGGGCGAAGCATGAGCCGCCCGCCGGTGGAGTGGAGGCAGCGGAAGCGCATCTTGAGCTGCCCAAAGGCCTGCTCCACCACCATCCGCGTCGTCTCGTGCGTGGCGTTGTAGCGGGCCACGGGGTCCGGGCCGTCGTCGGGGTGTGGCGTCATGAGGAAAGGGCGCAGGGGGTAGCCGCTGTCGCCTGCGGAGGAGAGGAGGGAGCAGTGTGAGCGTGAACGGCACCGGAGGCAACTTGAACAAAATATTTCCCCTCCCCACACTTCCCCCCTGCTCCCCGGAGGGCACGTTCCTCTGCCACACACAACTGGGCACAGGCCTCCCCCTCTCACACACCCTCACCCATGTTCAATAATAATAATAATAATAATAATAATAATAATAATAATTTACTTAGACCCTGCCCATCTGGCTGGGTTTCCCCAGCCACTCTGGGTGGTTTCCAACAAAATATTAAAATACAACAGTCTGTTAAACATTAAAAGCTTCTCTAAACAGGGCTGCCTTCAGATGTCTTATAAAAGTCTGGTACAGTGGTACCTTGCGTTAAGAACTTAATTCGTTCCAGAGGTCCGTTCTTAACCTGAAACTGTTCTTAACCTGAAGCACCACTTTAGCTAATGGGGCTTCCCGCTGCCTCCCCCATGCAATTTCTGTTCTCATCCTGAGGTAAAGTTCTTAACCCGAGGTACTATTTCTGGGTTAGCAGAGTCTGTAACCTGAAGCATATGTAACCTGAAGCGCATGGCACCACTGTAGTTGTTGTTCTCTTTGGTGGGAGGGCGTTCCACAGGGTGGGTGCCACTACCAAGAAGGCCCTCTGCCTGGTTCCCTGTAACTTAGCTTCTCGCAGTGAGGGAACCACCAGAAGGCCCTCGGCGCTGGACCTCAGTGTCTGGGCTGAACGATGGGGGTGGAGACGCTCCTTCAGGTATACTGGGCTGAGGCCGCTTAGGGCTTTAAAGGTCAGCACCAACACTTTGAATTGTGCTCAGAAACGTGCTGGGAGCCAGTGTGGGTCTTTCAAGACCGGTGTTATGTGGTCTTGGCGGCCGCTCCCAGTCACCAGTCCAGCTGCCGCATTCTGGATTAGTTGTAGTTTCCGGGTCACCTTCAAAGGTAGCCCCATGATGGGGGTGGAGACGCTCCTTCAGGTACATTGTGCTGAGGCCATTTAGGTCTTTAAAGGTCAACACCAACACTTTGAATTGTGCTCAGAAACGTACCGACCGCTCCCCCACTTTCTCCTCGCCTCGCCAACTGCCCTTCCTGGCTGCCTCTCCCGGCTGCCTAGCTCAGACATGTGCAGAAATGGCACCAAAAGCAGGGAAGCAAGTCGGGAAAAGCGGGTGGCACCTGGCTGGAGGGGAAGGTGCTGTCCAAGCCAGGGAAGGGAGCAGATGAGGAAGCACAGTGGCAACTTTCAGAAAATATCAGGGGAGCTCAGAAGAGAGATGAACCTATTTTTGTAGCCCATGACAGCAACAAGAGTACTTTATTCGCAAAAAAAAAATATGGCGAAATCAGGAGATACCTACTCAAGAGGAGTGGCTGTAAAAACTGGCAGAATATGCCGAATTGGCAAATTTAACAATAAAAATTAGAGATCAAGAAGAGGCAGACTATAAGGAGGAGTGGAAACCTTTCTTGAGTATTTAAAGAATTATTGGAAACATGTAAAAAAAAAAAAAGGCAGGTAGGATTTGAATGGAGAACAGCAGTTGAATATTTGCTGGGAGCCCAGCGTGGAAAAGATAAGGTAAACAATAATTATATTACGCAACAAACTTAGAAACTATGGGGGGAACCATGGAGGGGTGGAGGGGAAGTTGAATGTGAAATGGGTGTGTATTTGGAAAGTATGTATTCTTTTGTAAACTTCTGAAATTCAGAAATGAAATTTTAAATAAACCATATATATTGGGGGAGCTCGGCCTGGCTGTGTGGGGAGGCGGCTGGCCAATAGAAGAAGGGAGGGAGGAAGACATCAAATTGCAGAAAATATTGGGGGAACTCGCCTCACTAAATACTTTACTGTGGGGTCCGAAAGGATCAGGGCCCCATATATTTGCTGCCTATGCACATTATTTGTGGGTGTCTTAGGGAAAATTTTAAAAATGTAGTATAAACACCGACAACTGGGAAACAATGGCCTGTGAGCGCTCTAATTGGAGAACAGCCTTTACCAAAGGTGTCATGGGCTTTGAAGACACTCGAACTCAGGACAAAAGGGAGAAACGTGCTAAGAGGAAGGCAGGCTTGGCAAACCCTCACCGTGATCAACTCCCGCCCGGAAACCAATGTCCCCACTGTGGAAGGACGTGTGGATCCAGAATCGGCCTCCACAGTCACTTATGGACTCACTGTTAAGACTGTGTTCATGGGAGACCGGGGTGGCCAACTCCCGAGAGACTGCGATCTACTGTCAAATTTTAAATCTGGCAGTGATCTACCCCCGTTTTTTAGGGGTTCAGGTCAAAGTTGTCGAGTTTTTTTGGAGGGGGGTTAGGGACTTTTTGGCAGCTCTTCTGAGGGAGGAAGGAACAGAAGCAACCACTAACGTTATGATTGCTGGCCAAATAACAGCCTCCGTTTCTAAACTCCGGCTTCCCTTCTGTAACAGTGGAGGCCGGCGCAGGGAGAGGGGGCAGAAGGGGGCCACCGATCGACCGCGATCTACCAAAACCTCGCAGGGATCGACCAGTAGATCGTGATCGATGTGTTGGACATCCCTGATGTAAGACAATCTTACTCGGCTACGAGGAATCGCCAAAGAAGACGACAGCAGCACAGACACCCAGTGTGGGGACAGAGCAGACAGACATGGTTCGTTGACCTCAGAACAGGCCTCCCCGAACACTCAAATACTCACCCAAGAGCCAACCCTTCCCTTCGGGCCACGACTCCAGGAGCCTCTGCAGCTGGGAGAGCTGGAATATCCGAGCGTCGTGGACGCTGCCGGGGAATTTTGCCAGCACGTGGGTGAAGCACCCCGAGGCGTCGCAGGTGGCCTGAACGTTGAGGCTGTGGAAGTTGTGGCAGTTGCGGTAGAGCGCCGGCATGTCGGCCGGCGCGATGATGGGGACGTGGGTGCAGTCCACGATCCCGATGACGTTGGGGAAGCCGGCGATGTCGAAGAAGGCTTCCCGCGTACGGCGCAGTTCCGAGTCGGTGGTGGGGAAGGTGATGTGCTCGTGGACGTGGCGGAGCATGGCCTCCAGGAAGGCGTCGAGGCAGCGGCTGACCGACGACTGTGACACGCGCAGGTTGTCGCCCGTCATCCGCTGGAAGGACCCGGTGCCCAGCACCTGCAGCGCGATCAGGACCTTCTGCAAGGTGGGGATGTGCCTGCGGCTGGCCGAGGCGCCGTCCAGGTAGGGAGCCAGAAGGGTGCAGAGGTCCTGGATGGCCTGGCGGTCCAGGCGGAAGCGGGTCAAGCACTCCTCGTCGGACACCTGCAGCTCGTGGGTGCGCATCCGGATGAGGCGGGTCCTGCGGGGCGGCCGCCGGCTGTGGATCTCAAGGTTGGCGGCATAGACAAGGTCCAATAGGCCCTCGTCGTCGGAGCTGCCCTCCTCTGGGTACAGGGGGAGGGGGCCGCCTGCCCGGGGCGCCACCTGCCCAAGGTTGCCTGCGGGCAAAGAGGGGGAGGGGGAGAGAGAGATCCTGATCACACCAGGGACCGGATTAGGACCTTTTCTATACAGTGGTACCTCGGGTTAAGTACTTAATTCGTTCCGGAGGTCCGTTCTTAACCTGAAACTGTTCTTAACCTGAAGCACCACTTTAGCTAATGGAGCCTCCTGCTGCCGCCGCGCTGCCGGAGCACGATTTCTGTTCTTATTCTGAAGCAAAGTTCTTAACCTGAAGCACTATTTCTGGGTTAGTGGAGTGTGTAACCTGAAGCGTATGTAACCTGAAGCGTATGTAACCCGAGGTACCATTGTATGTATATTATATCAGTCTGTCTCTCGAAAAAGAAACATAAGAGAAAAATGGCCGAGAGAAACATGGCGAAAACAGGGTATTTATTGGGACAGTGTGGCTTTTGCAGCTGCTGTTAAAGTTGCAAAACAATGAAGCACAGGGAAGGAGCAATGGAGGATTTCTGAAACAACACTGCGATATTAGCTCCACCCAAGGCATGAAGGAGAACAGCAACAACTGGGAAAAGAGAGGCAACATTTTACAAGGACAGGAAGAAACATCACGGACAGAATAATTGCCACACAAAGGAAGAACAAGGATATAGATAATGGGTAGGCAAACTAAGGCCCGAGGCCGGATCCAGCCCAATCGCCTTCTAAATCCGGCCCGCAGATGGTCCGGGAATCAGCATGTTTTTACATGAGTAGAATGTGTGCTTTTATTTAAAATGCATCTCTGGGTTATTTGTGGGGCATAGGAATCCGTTCATTTCCCCCCCCTTCCAAAATATAGTCTGGCCCCCCCACAAGGTCTGAGGGACAGTGGACCGGCCCCCTGCTGAAAAAGTTTGCCGACCCCTTATATAGATTGAGTTCCTCACTTGTACTTCTATAAACCATTTAATGTGTCAACAGGAATAGAAGTTATTAATATTGCAGTTGTTGTGTAAGGGAATATTATTTTGACTGAGATGTAATTGAAATTATTAAGATTTTGGAACGCAGGAATAAATAAAACAATCAAACAGTCAATTTTAGCATGCGGGGGGCCATCTAAATTATGTAATTTGGCATCTGAATGATTGTAATTGCATTATAATTTGGCATTGTTATAAGAAACATGAGAAAACTTTGGGTGGTAAAATCAGAGTTGGAAACGACCCTGAGGATCATCTTGTCCAGCGAAATGAACGAACGTGACCAAGTCCAAGCATTTCAAAGGTCTACTCCCCTCCGTAATACTTAGCTGAACACCACCCTCTGTCTTCAAGAGACACGGCATTTGAAAAACCTGAACTGTACAGCTGAGTTGGCCATCATCACTCTCTTGCTCCCAGCCTAAAGTAAAGGTAAAGGGACCCCTGACCATTAGGTCCAGTCGTGACCAACTCTGGGGTTGCGGCGCTCATCTTGCTTTATTGGCTGAGGGAGCCGGCATACAGCTTCCGGGTCATGTGGCCAGCATGGCTAAGCCGCTTCTGGCGAACCAGAGCAGCGCACGGAAACGCCGTTTACCTTCCCCCCGGAGCGGTACCTATTTCTCTACTTGCACTTTGATGTGCTTTTGAACTGCTTGGTTGGCAGGAGCAGGGACCAAACAACGGGAGCTCACCCCGTCGCAGGGATTTGAACTGCCCACCTTCTGATTGGCAAGCCCTACGCTCTGTGGTTTAACCCACAGCGCCACCTGCATCCCTCTCCCAGCCTACTTGATCTCAAAACAACAGACACCATCTCGGCTTCCCTAAATGGATCAGTCCCCAGGATATCCCTCCAAACGTTGCTGGACTCCAATACCCATCAGCCCCAGCCAGCACGGCCAGGTATGATAGGAATTATAGTACAATAATCTATGGAGGGCACTCCTAGCTAATCCTGGCAGTGGTTCTCTGGGGTTTGGGGCAAAGGCATTTCCCCATCACCTGCTACCCTGAGATTCGTTTTTTAGAAATATGAAATGGCCAGGAGTGATGGCGAGATTTTGCGCAGCATTTTAGGCAGGCGTAGGGGAAACTTTGCTCCTCCAGATGTTGTTGAATGACGGCACCCTCCCTGGCGCTTGCTGAGGGCGATGGGGATGGCAGTTTGGCAACATCTGGAGGGTCAAATGCCCTCCCACCCTCTCTTTTAGGCAAATCCCAAGGGATAGCTCAGTCAGCAGAGCAGGAGACAACTCTTAATCTCAGGGTCGTGGGTTCAAGCTCCATGTTGGACAAAAGATTTCTGCATTGCAGGGGGCTGGATTAGATGACCCTCAGGGTCCCTTCCACGATTCTCAATTGAGCAGCCAGTCCATTTTGACGGAACAGTGGCAATCTGATAAAAGCATTACAGAGGATGCCAGCCCAATGTTGCTTTGCACCGGCCCATCAAGCCTGACTGGCAACATCTCAGGCAGGAACAGATTGTTCCCAGACGCATTGCTCGAGATCCATTTAGCAGAAAGATCCAGCTTGATACAAGCAATAAACTCGCTCAGCCACCACATTCTGCTCTAGGGTCTCTGCTGAGAAGTAGCCATTGATCTTAAGCTCCTTAGAAGCTGATAAGGTGGATACGACTCCCGCAAGCAAGCAAAAAGGTCTCTAGGGTTTCCCCACCCCCTTAAAGATGAAACAGAGGCCCCCACACGGAATAAAATATGAGCAAGGGTTTCCCCTCGGACAGCAGAAGCACCCCACCTGTTCCAACAGGTGATCTCTCAGGTGCCAAGGATGGAGAAGAAAGGAATTTTGCAGGCCTGCCCAATCCCTTTATTTGAGTCTCAAGTGAAGGACTGGGATGACACAAAAATGTGGAAGGGGCTGCAGATCCTTTGGAGGGTAACATCTCGAGAAAAGCTGGAGGAATGTTGCCTATCAGGAGAACTTTTGCAATAAGCTCCGAAACTCCCCAGTGGGGCAAATGTTTGGGGCAGAGAGGACAGCCCTGGATGCCAGGCACTCTGAATTTCGTTGGGGTGGTGGTGGAATGAGCCTACGAACCCAAAACAGGTGCGATGACTCAGTAAGCAAATAAGGTAACCACGCAAAATGAACTTCTTACCCAAATTGCTGCCCTCTTCCTCATCGGCCTCTTGCTTTGCTTCCCTGAACAGAGGCTTGGGCGCAGAGTCGGAGGGGGTTTGCTCTGGCTCCGGCTCTGGAGAATCTGCGTTGTCCATTTCGAAGAGACCCAGCACCTGAAAAGAGCAGCAAAGATCTTGATCAGGTCCAAAATTGTAGGGCTCAGAAAGGCAGGGTAATACGTAAGGGCCAAACGCCACTTAAAGTTAATGGTCTGTATTAGTTAGCGCTTGTAAAAGGCAGCTTGCAGCAAACGGTGTCAGAATTCATGTAACTGGTTCCTGTAAAACGAAACAAAACAAAACCCCACCCTTCTTGCACAAAGCATGCAAGTCCTTCGGGTTGTCACAACAACCCTGTGATGTAGAATAAGCGGGGAGCTGGTGACTGGGTGAATGGGGATTCAATACCTGGGTTTCCCTGGAGATGGTCCAGCACCCTAGTGCTGTTCCACATTTGCTCGGTTACGACTGTTCCCAGGGAAAGGGTGGGGGGAATGTTAGTGCGCTGCTCTGGTTCGCCGGAAGCGGCTTAGCCATGCTGGCCACATGACCCAGAAGCTGTACGCCGGCTCCCTCGGCCAGTAAAGCGAGATGAGCGATGCAACCCCCGAGTCGGTCATTACTGGACCTAATGGTCAGGGGTCCCTTTACCTTTACCTTATGGCATGCAAACCGAACCATGGAAAGAGAAGAAGGGAAGTCACTGATATTTTAAGGTTGTTTAAATGAATATTCTAAAATGTAAAATAGAAAAACTTAATAAAAACTATACAAAAAATCAAAACCATACCAGAGAGAGATAGGATGGGTGGTCACAGAGAAAGTGAGAGGAAAATGGGATGTCCAAAGAAGCACAGAAATGAGATGAGGAGTCACGGAGGGACGGGGTGTGTGAGAGAGACAGGACAGTGTCAGGAGCCAGCCAGTAGTAAATCACGCCATGCAAGTTGGAGTTAACTCTTTATTAGCAAAAACAGGATCAGCACAGGAGTGTCAGGCCTAATGAGCACAGTAACTCATCTCTGGCAGGTGTTGCCCCATGAAGCAGTTGCTGAGATTGAAGGTCCCTGCCTCCCCTCCTCTCCAGGGTTTCCCCCAAGCAATCTGAGACTACGCCTGCGTGAAGCTTACTTCTCCCTCCACCCTTTTCATGCCTCTCCTGGTTCTAGGAATTGGAGGGGAGCTTCTGGCAGCAGGAGGGGGAGGAGACACCTGACCCATCTCTGCCTCTTGGTCTTCCTCCTCTCCTGCTTCAGCTTCTGCATGATTCTGGACTTCTCTCTGCCACAGACTCTCCCCGCTCACTAAGCCCTGTTCCGACACTTCCTCTTCCCAGTCTTCTCCCTCTGACCACTCATTGTTGCTCAACGATCACACCCCGGGCTCTGAGATGTCTTCCCCAGCTGATTCTTCCCACCATTCCTCTGCGTCCAACCCGTCGGCGACAGACAGAGAGAGGGTTGAGGTGTCTCAGTGCTGTACAACCAGGCAAACCAGGAAACCCTGCACCATCAACGAACATGGATCTTAATACAGCCAGACCAGGTCTGGACACCTCCAAAGGACTCAAATCAATAATGGTGTCATGTCTAGAGTGAATATGCCTGGGTTTACCCTCAAGGTGCCTTGGAAGCTTATCACAGCAGGTCTCTCATTAAGTCTTCCTAGCAGAAAGATGCTAAAAATGTTCTTGTTTCAACTGAGGTTTCACTGAAGTGTTTTGTATTATTAGTTTATTTGAATGGTTTGTTTCTAACGCACTAAACTCTGCATATTGTTTTATGCAATTCCATTATTCACCGCTTAGGGATACTTCTTTTCGAGCAACAGGTATACAAATTTAATAAATCTGGACTAGGTCATGGACTGCAAGAAGATCAAACCTCTCCATTCTGAAGGAAATGAGCCCTGAGTGCTCACTGGAAGGACAGATTGTGAAGCTGAGGCTCCAATACTTTGGCCACCTCATGAGAAGAGAAGACTCCCTGGAAAAGACCCTGATGTTGGGAAAGATGGAGGGCACATGGAGAAGGGGACGACAGAGGACGAGATGGTTGGATAGTGTCTTCGAAGCTACAAACATGAGTCTGACCAAACTGCGGGAGGCAGTGGAAGACAGAAGTGCCTTGCGTGCTCTGGTCCATGGGGTCACGAAGAGTCGGACACGACTAAACGACTAAACAACAACAACAACCTGTCTGGCACTCAGGTATAAGGATGCCAGGGATTATCACTCAGGCAGAGTAGCTGAGCTCACCTGTCTATATGAATTTCTGAAGTTTCCCCAGTGAGCCCATACATAGATACATTTATCAGCGAATTCTTACATTTGGTATTGTGCAGCAGAGGCCTTTTGAATAGATAGGAAGAAACTGTGATGAAGTGTTTTGTGGGGACAAATCACAAAAGTCACAAAAGCGATTGTGCTGATTTTGGTAGTGGGCTGCATGTGCATGATATCTGCTGGAGGGGCAACCCCCTCCCCAAAACCTATACATAAATTCCTGCAACATCTCCCATGTGGATCAATCAACCTACAAGGATGATGGAAACTTTTCCCGCACTCGGGGCATTCATAAGGCTTCTCCCCTGTGTGGGTTCTCTGGTGCTTGATCAGCGTATCCCGCCGGGAGAAGTTTTTCCCACACTCGGGACATTCGTGTGGTTTCTCCCCTCTGTGTGTCTTCTGGTGTTCAATTAAGTTGCACGGGTGGTTGAAGTTTCTTCCACAATTGGGACATTTGTACGGCTTCTCCCCTGTGTGAGTCCTCCGGTGATTGAGTAACGTATCTCTCCGGGAAAAGCTTTTCCCGCAGTCCGGGCATTCGTGAGGCCTCTCT
Organism: Podarcis filfolensis; assembly: GCF_964270895.1. Lineage (NCBI taxonomy): Eukaryota > Metazoa > Chordata > Lepidosauria > Squamata > Lacertidae > Podarcis > Podarcis filfolensis. The sequence continues at coordinate 8,325,141 of NC_139605.1, read as the reverse complement.
CCCGTGTGGATCTTCTGGTGCCTCTTCAAATGGAGTTGCCACCGGAAGCCTGTCCTGCACTGGGAGCATTGATACGGCCTCTCTCTGGTGTGGATTCGCAGGTGACTCATCAAATTGGTTCTCTGGCTGAAGCTTTTCCCACAGTGGGAGCATTATTCACCGCTTAGGGATACTTCTTTTCGAGCAACAGGTATACAAATTTAATAAATCTGGACTAGGTCATGGACTGCATGACCTAGGTCATTCGAAGCTACAAACATGAGTCTGACCAAACTGCGGGAGGCAGTGGAAGACAGAAGTGCCTGGCGTGCTCTGGTCCAGGGGGTCACAAAGAGTCAGACACGACTAAACCACAACAACAAAGGTCATCTAATTCCCTCTGCCAAAGCCCCACTGCTCAGTGCAGGATCTGCTGGGCAGGATGCAGTCCCAGCAGACTTTGCATACGCCTGGGTTTAGGCTTTCGTAAACAGACACATTCTTAGCAGTATATAGGGAAATTCTAAAAATGCAAGGAATTTTCGAGTGGAAAGCAGGCTTGGAGATAGCCTAACCCAGCCCCTCTTCAGGGCAGGGCTTTTGCAATTACAGTAGGTGCAGGGAAACCCTTTTCAGCCAGAGGGATGCATGGCCCTCTTGCCACATGGAAGGGTTTTTCACACAGGGGGGAAAGTGGGTGGGGCAACCAATGGAAATTTGATGCACTGGCTCTCATGGGTGCTTTGTGATACCAGTCCTGCATTTGTAAGAAATCAATCTGTTAGTGTGGAACACTGCGGAACTCCCTGCCTCTTGACAACAGGCAGGTGCCTTTGCTGCAAAGCATAATACTGGTGGTCAACAAAAGAGGTTAAAAGACACTCTCAAGGCAAATCTAAAGAAATGCAGTATGAATACTGACAACTGGGAAACACTGGCCTGCGAGTGCTCCAGTTGGACAACAGCCTTTACCAAAGGTGTCATGGGCTTTGAAGACACTCAAACTCAGGAAGAAAGGCAGAAACATGCTAAGAGGCTTGGCAAAGTCTTGCCATGATCAACTCCTGCCCAGAAACCTATGTCCCCACTGGGAAGGAAGTGTGGATCCAGAATTGGCCTCCACAGTCACTTACGGACTCACTGTTAAGGCCGTGTTAATGGAAGACAATCTTACTCGGCTACAAGTGATCGCCAAAGAAGAAGAAAGAAAAAGACCCACTTGAAATGTTTTTGTTTAAACAAGCCTACCCAGATGCTTAGAAATCTGATGTGAGTTTTAATCTGTTTTTAGTCTGTTATTGTTGTTGTTATTGTTGTTAATATACCGCCCTATACCTGCAGATCTCAAGGTAGTTCACAGGACAAATTCAGAATATAAAACTGCAAAGTACACAATCATAACACCCCTAACACATTTTAAAAGATAAGACTATTGTTAGACTTAAATTACTGTTGTTAATTGTGCTTACCAAAATATCTATCTTTTTTTGTAAACTGCTTTTAGGTTCGTTTGTGGTTCACTGTCAAGCGGTGTATACATTTTATGAAATAAATAAATAAATTTGGTGTATTTCTTTTTTTAAAAAAAAAACACCCCGCAATAGGCTGGTTTCTACACCCCCCCATCCTCCATCCAGGCAAAAATGCTCAAGGATGCAATGCAGCATGAGCAATGAGGTTGTGGCCTGGGCAGGAGGAGTGTGGAGGAGGCAGCTGAAGAAGGGCCTTGGAGGATGACCGCAGAATCCGGGACAGTTTATATGGGGAGAAGCGGTCTTTCAGGTATTGCGTCCCTGAGCAGTTTAAGGCTTTATGGGTCAAAAGCAGCACTTTCAATTGGGACCGGAAGCTAACTGGCAGCCAGTAGAGGTAAGGTAAAGGTAAAGGACCCCTGGACGGTTAAGTCCAGTCAAAGATGACTATGAGGTTGCGGCGCTCATCTCGCTTTCAGGCCGAGGGAGCCAGCGTTTGTCCACAGACAGCTTTCCAAGTTATGTGGCCAGCAGGACTAAACTGCTTCGGGTGCAACAGATCACTGTGATGGAAACCAGAGCGCACAGAAACACCGTTTACCTTCCCGCTGGAGTGGTACCTATTTATCTACTTGCACTTTTGGAGTGCTTTCAAACTGCTAGGTTGGCAGAAGCAGGGACCGAGCAACGGGAGCTCATCCCGTTGCAGGGATTCGAACCACCGACCTTCTGATCGGCAAGCCCAAGAGACTCAGTGGTTTAGACCACAGCGCCACCTGCTCTTCCAGCCAGGATCGGTATTTCCCCCAAATGTTTGCTGCTCCCCAAATGCACATTCACGCATGCGCACAGATGCCAATCAGGATGAATCTCTGTCTCACCTGCTGCTCCCTTCTTTCTGCCTCCCTCTGCATCTGTAGGAAATCCTCGGCCAAAGCGGCCGCCTGGGAGCACGTCTCCGGTTCGTGTTCCCTCACCCAGCTCTGGAGGTCTGGCGGCAGGATGGCCAGGAACTGCTCCAGGATCAGCAGCTCCAGGATCTGCTCCTTGGTGTGCCTCTCCGGCTTCAGCCACCGGTGGCACAGGTACCAGAGCTGGCTGCACACCTCACGGGGGCCCTCGGCCTCCTGGTAGCGGAACTGGCGGAAGCGCTGGCGCTTCATCTCCATGCTGGCCGAGTCGTCGCCCAACACCTCCTCCTTCACTTTCACCACCCCAGACTCGCCAATCTCCCCGGAGTCCAGGCTGTTGTGGGCCTCGGGGCCTTCCCCGACCAGGCCCTGCTGGTGGCGGGCCGCCCGTCCGCTCCTGGGCCACGGGCGGGCCGCTGCCGGCCCCTCGAGGGAGGACGGAAAGGCTCGCCTGTCTTCCCACTCTGCTGGCCGGGACGCTGGCGGGTTTCTCCACCCTGAGCGAGGGGAGCGAGTGGCGTTGAGGAGGGCCTTCTGATGAGCCGTCCGGCCCCTGGGCAGCCTCTCCTCTTTGTCTCGGGGGCCGCGGGAGGCCTCTCCTTTCCCCCGCCAACCTTCCTCTGGCTCGGGGTTCTCGTGTTCGTCCTCCTCAACCTCCATCTTCTTCCGCCGCCGGGCCACCTGCTCCAGCTCGCCCTGCAAATGGAGGCTCGAAGTCGCGCCCCGCTTGGCGGCCATTTTGAGACAGCCTAACCACCGGCCTTCTACGAAAACGCGAAGGGTTTCTCTGGGAGAGGAATGCGTCCGGCCACCGCCTTCTGGCTTACACCTGCGGAAAAACTGGCTGCTGCGATGGGGTCGTCTTTGCCTCAGAAGCACATGGAGATCAATGTTTGATGGCAGGGCCTTCTACCTGAAGAGCAAGGAAGAAAAACAGAAATTAACAGAGAAAAATTCTCAGTTAAAAACAGCCAAGGGATCCCCCAACCTATTGTATTTTACACCTTCATTTACAGAGACCAAATCAGCTTTATTTTGATACCAAAATATTCCCAATTGGTTGAAAAATAAGCGAAACAGGTGGTTTTTACTAAACTGATGCAGAATTTTTTTAAAAAAAAAATCCTGAGCCCAATTTTGGACCAAAAAATTTTGAAAAATTAATTTGAGGTTATCTACACATTAATTTTTTTAAAAGAAGAAAATCTGAGTTGTGAAAGCACATGGCACCAGGTGATTTGGCGTGGAATGACCCAGTGTCCTGATCAAGGGAAATCATATTCTTGCTGTATTTGATCTTGGTCAGAGCACACCTGGAGTCCTGTGACCAGTTCTGGACAGAAGAAATTAAGAAAGATATAGACAAGCTGGAAGATGTGCAGAGGAAGGCAAGCAAGATGATCAAGGGTCTGGGAACCAAGCCCTATGAGGAACGGATGAGGGAATTTAGCCTGGAAAAGTGGAGACTGAGAGGAGATATGACAGCCATCTTCAAATACCTAAAGGCCTGTCACATGGAAGAGGGAACAAGCTTGTTTAATTCTGCTCCACAGGGTGCGACTCGAATCAATGGATTCAAGTTACAGGAAAGGAGATTCTGACTAAACATCAGGAAGAACTTTCTGACAGTAAGGGCTGTTCAACCGCCGAAGTACCGGCACCTACTTTTCTAGAAGAAAAGGACTGCGTGGAACGGATGATGTATTTAAGCAGAGGCTGGACGGATGTCTGCTAAAATGGCCGCCGGGGCAGGAGGAATTTCTCTTTCATTTTAGGAGGGGGGGTATCTATGCACAAGGGACGCGGGTGGCGCTGTGGGTTAAACCACAGAGCCTAGGACTTGCCAATCAGAAGGTCGGCGGTTCGAATCCCCATGACGGGGTGAGCTCCCGTTGCTGGGTCCCAGCTCCTGCCAACCTAGCAGTTCGAAAGCACGTCAACGTGCAAGTAGATAAATAGGTACCGCTCCAGCGGGAAGGTAAACGGCGTTTCCGTGCTCTGCTCTGGTTCGCCAGAAGCGGCTTAGTCATGCTGGCCACATGACCTGGAAGCTGTACACCGGCTCCCTCGGCCTATAGAGCGAGGTGAGCGCACGACCCCAGAGTCGGTCACGACTGGACCTAATGGTCAGGGGTCCCTTTACCTATCTATGCACATTTGCCTGGGATCTCCTGCTAAAACAATGAGGGGGGAACCTCCCATTTGGCAGCGCCTTAAGTTAGGGTAGCCATACGTCTGGAATTTCTCGGACATAGCCGGGATTTGGCCTTCGGAAACACTGTCTGGGCAGAAAATCGCTGGAATGTCTGGGGAAATCCGTTTGTATGTCAACCCATGTTGGAAGTGTAGATTTTGGCGAATTTCCTTGAAAACATCTCAACAACTTTTGTGTTCGTATTTTCACTTTTTGAAATATGGCAATCCTACTTAAATGGTGCTTGGAATCCCAATTTTGGGACTACAAAGCTCCTCGCGCATGACGTCATTGTGACTGACTTAGATCACCTTAGGAAATCCCACTTGTGGCCCTGTACCTTTCAAAATATTGCAGGGCAGTGCCCAGAAATCAAGATTATTATTTTTTTGCTAACTGTCTTGTACTGTGGAATTTTATTTACTTATTTCATAAAACTTATGAGCAGCTTGGTTTTAGGAGGGGAAAAAAACACCACAAAGCATGAAGAGTATAAAGTAGAGAGAGATCAAGGAATGCTGTTTTCATCGCCACACCAAAAGCAGAAACCACGAATGGCTTCAGTTGTCTTGCAAAGACTTCTATTTTTACCCCGGCTTTCCCTGGCCAATAGGATCAGACCCTGTTTAATGTGTTTGAATCTTCTGAATTTCTGCTTTATTTCACATTCTGCATTTTTATATCACTGTTTTACTGGGTTTAGGTTGCATACTAAGTTTAATATTTTAACAATATACTGTTTTCACTGTTATGTCTGTGCACACTTAAACAATTTTAAAAAAATATTATATACCCAAGTGATCACTATGCTCGGCTGATGAGAGCCTCCGGCAGATAGCACCTTATCAAGAGGTCCGTTCCGCACCTTTTAGTATGGTGGTACCTGCGCTTTGGAATGCCCTCCCTTTAAATGTTGCAGTCTTTTTGGAGCCTACTAAAAACTTCCCTCTTCCAACAAGCCAAAATGGAGATATTTCCCAGGCTCCATCCACACTCTTCATTTAAAGTACTATCATTCCACTTAATAATAATAATAATTCATAAATTTTATTTATACCCCGCCCTCCCCGGCCAGAGCCGGGCTCAGGGTGGCTAACACCAGTAAAATTACAGTAAAAACATAATAGGAAAAAAAACCCAATTTAAAATACAGGTTAAAACGCAATTTAAAATGCAGCCTCATTTTAAAAGTAGCCCATAGATCAAAACCATAAACAGTCATAGCTTCCCCCAAAGAATCCTGGGAACTGTAGTTTGTTAGGGGTGCTGACAGTTGCTAGGAGATCTTTATTCCCTTCACAGAACTACAGTTCCCAGAGCAGTTTCTCATCTTCACAAGGAATTCTGATGGCCCTCTCCTAAAACCACCACAATACAAGACAGTATTTGCAGGAGGGGGGGTCACTCTCAGGGCCAGAGGCCCTATGTGGCCCTCTAGACCTCTCTACCTGGCCCTTGAGTCGCTCCCAAGGCCACACTCCCTCCGCAGGCATGCCTCAAACCCTCTGCGCGTGTTTTCGCCTGTCTAGAATGCATTCATGAACTCCAATACTTCTTGGTTTGTGGAAACTTAAGTTTTCTGCACAAATGTACAATTTGCATTCATTGCTCTGCCCACATTTCCTGCTGGCCCTATCCATGACTGGCTTGTGGCCCCCAGGAGCTCAGCCAGTAATGGAATGCGGCCCTCAGCTTGAAAAAGGCTGCCTGCCCCCTGGATTATAGTTTAAATCTGACCACAAACAGAAGGGCTCTGAATGCAACAGAGGTTCTAACTGCCAGAGAGGGCATTTTTTGCCAGTTTCCAGTGAGAACAGGAAATTGGACTAGATGGGCCTTTGACCATTAGGATGTTCCTGCTCATTTATTTGCAAGTTGGGAGAGAGCCCAACACTGCAACACACTAAAATTAGGGTGGTTACCAATAAATTCATTATATTAAGTTATCACGGATTAATCCATCCATTTCCCCCTTAAACCAACATTCATTTGCATTTGACTTAAAATAGCTTTGACGGGGGGGGGGGAGCATTTTCTCTGAGATCTCACGTATCTATGGCTATTTCTAACATTTTAGTGCAAGAATTTTCCTACTGTGTCCCATATCAAAATCCAAATGATATGATGAGTGGGGATGTGAAATGTTTTAAGAAATAACAGCACATGAAAAGAGTTAACAAACTGAGAAAACTGACAAGGCACAAAATAAATAACAGCACAATGAAAAGTTAATGAATCGAGAAAACTTTTTAGAAAGTTATCTAGCAGACTAAAAGGGACTATCGCAGAAGTCTCATGGAAAAGGCGCTTGCGTTCATCTTTGTACCCATTTTCCTGGGAGTAAGCCTATTGAGTTCAGTGGGACTTGCTGCTCTGTAGCTTCTGAAAGGACGGCAGCCTATTCATCAGGGAGAGATGGGCTAACCCAAAATCTTAACCCCCTGAAACATGCTAGTTTTACCTGCATTTTTCTTCTTCTTCAGCCAGAGCATTTTTTTAAAATCCCTTGCACAGGATGTTTACAAAAATAAAATAACAACAAGCCCTTTATGGGGGCTGCACCGAGTGCCGAGGGAAACCAAATGAGGTCTGCATCAGAATTTAGATGTCTCTTAACTTGTACACAGACACACAGTAAAAAAAAAGCTATTTTCTAACCTTGCACACACACTAAAAAGGTGCAATCGTTTCTTCCAGAGGCTGCAGAGCCTTAAAAGAGGAAGAAGAAGCGATCGGCGTCTCTCTCCCCATCTATATTTTGTGGGGGAGGAAGGGAGCGGGATTATAGGGTCGAGGGATCCTCTCTCTTTCTTTCCGCCTTGTCCTTGGATCTGGGATCAGCTGCAGCTTCTGCCATTGTCCTAGCAGAGAGGCCATGCTTGGAGGGAGAGAGAGAGAGAGAGAGAGAGAGAGAGGGATCAACCCGCACAAAACCCAGCCCTGGGGGTGGGCGAGAGAGAGGCTCAGGATCCCTCCCCCCTCCTACTTTTATTTGATCAGGAGGTTTTCGGGGAGGGGTTCAACTTTCCCTTTTTTCTTTTTCTCTTTTTTTGCAAAGCTCGCTGGGCTGACGCTGCTTTTTACCCACCGTGCATGTTCCCGAATGCATTTCTTTCCCGGAGGATCTGCAGTTTTCTATTGCAACGGAACAATTATTATTGTTATTTTTCATGCAAACTCTTCTTTAAATAAAAAAATAAAAAATCCAGCCTCTCTTTCTGTATGTGTGCGCCTTTCTCTCCTCCCATCAGAAAAGGGCCTCGGGTATTAAGGGGCTCTTCGAAGCTCAAGTTTCTCGTCCTCTCTGGGACGCTCAGCCCTCTATCGGTTTAACCCGTCCGGCACCTCCTCGTAAGAAAAGGCCAAAAAAAGGGGAAGAAAATAAATTGTGATCGCCAAGGAACCGAGGGGTTGAACTACTGTTTGCAAGCCTCTGACTTGTATTTATTTTTCCCCGCCCACGCAAGGATTAAATCTCCAAATGCGTTCGGGTGGCGCGCGGATTCTCCTGGATGCGCAATTGCTGCGATTCGTTTCTTTGAAAAGCGGTTTGCAAAAAGAAAAAGGGGAAAAAAAGAAAAGGATGGGAAGCTAAGAGAGGGTTAAACGGCAGTGGGTAGGGCAGAAATGTTTTTTTAAAAAAAATAAAAGCAGAAGAAAAGATCTAGTAGGCGGAAGGAGAGGGTTTTAAGGGAGGGATTTAAAAGCCAGACAATGCCTCTCATTGGAAAACAAAGTCGATTCAGTAGAGCTTTCCAAGAAATAAATAAAGGCGCCGCGCTCCCCCTCCAGACCAGGAGAGTTCATCGTAGGGGAGGAAAAAGAAACACACGGAAGAATCAAATTTAAGAAATCGCACACACATTTTGCAACCTGACCCCAGTTACCTGCTTCCAGCGGTTTTTTGGTGTGGGTTTTTTTGCTTTCCCACCTGAGAACAAAAGAATGATGTGGCTGTTCAGGAGCCCGGCCATAGGAGGAAAAGGAACTGCACTTCTTTAGGGGTCAGGATTGCAAAGGGGGAGGAGGAGGAGGAGGAGGAGGAGAGGGGGAGAGGAGAAGGAGAAGAAGGAGAAGAAGAAAAGCTTCATTCCGGGTAGGAAGGCTGGCTGGCACGCCGCCATCCTGCGGGAGGAGCTGCACCTTTCGAACTGCTGCCTGGCAGGGGAACTTGGTCCTTTGCGCGCGGGGAGGAGAGAGAGGCGGGTAGATCCGCAGGTTGCACAAGGAAGCGTCTCAGAGCCTGCAGAAGTTGGGGTGGCTGTGAATGGAGAAGCTAAGAGGAGCCTGGCAGCCGGATCGGGCCAAAGGGTAACTGGATCAGGCCCACTTAAGTGCAGAAGCTAAAAGCCAGAGCCAAGCACAGCAGAGCTCTCCATGCTTGGGATTCCCAGCCACTTGATACATGCTCTCCAACATTTCTCCAATGGAAATAGGGACGTCCTTTCAATAATAATGATAAAAATAACAGTAATGATGAGGGTGATGTTATTTTTTGCCCCAGCCACTCCAAGCAGCTTCCAACCTATATAGAAACATAATAAAACATAAACATTAAAAAAAGCTTTCCTATACAGGGTTGCCTTCAGATTTCTCTCTCTCTCACTCACTCAATTTTTATTAAATTTTCTGTTTTACATTTTAGAATATTCATTTAAAATATCAATGACTTGATAAAGTGGTACCTCAGGTTACGAACAGTTTCAGGTTAAGAACGGACCTCCAGAACAAATTAAGTTCTTAACCTAAGGTACCAATGTACTCTCATTTTCAGGCTCACTCCTTCCTTGTACCCTAGACAGACGAATGCTAACAACAATTCAACTAGGTCAACTAATGGTCTGACTCTATTATTATTATTAGCCCACCCTTCTCCCCTTAAACCAAATTAGTTCATTGAAATCACTGTCCAAAACTCGAAATAATATACAGTGATAAAGGTAAGGGGACCCCTGACCATTACGTGCAGTCGTGACCGACTCTGGGGTTGCGGCGCTCATCTCGCTTTATTGGCCGAGGGAGCCGGCGTACAGCTTCCGGGTCATGTGGCCAGCATGACTAAGCCGCTTCTGGCGAACCAGAGCACCGCACAGAAATGCCGTTTACCTTCCCAACGGAGTGGTACCTATTTATCTACTTGCTTTCAAACTGCTAGGTTAGCAGGAGCAGGGACTGAGCAACGGGAGCTCACCCCGTCGCGGGGATTCGAACCATCAACCTTCTGATCGGCAAGTCCTAGGCTCTGTGGTTTAACCCACAGCGCCACCCGCGTCTCTATATACAGTGGTACCTCGGGTTAAATACTTAATTCGTTCTGTAGGTCCGTTCTTAACCTGAAACTGTTCTTAACCTGAAGCACCACTTTAGCTCATGGGGCCTCCTGCTGCCGCTGCGCCGCCGCAGCACGATTTCTGTTCTCATCCTGAAGCAAAGTTCTCAACCCGAGGTAATATTTCTGGGTTAGCGGAGTCTGTAACCTGAAGCATCTGTAACCTGAAGCGTCTGTAACCCGAAGTACCACTGTACATGGCTGTCTTTAAAAAAAAAACTGTGCAAACACAGAGGTCTAAAATTGTTCACCGCTTCACCCTACACTTGTCCTAGTTACCAATTAGTTTCCAATCATAATTCAAAATAGTGTTGCTACTGACCTTGTAAGCCCGAAATGGCTTAGGCCAGCCTTCCTCAAGCTGGTGACTTCCAGATGTTTTTGTCAGGCTCTTGTCACCAAAACACTACAGCAGCAGCCCTTACTCAGGAGGAAGTAAGAGGAATGGCTTCCTCGGTTTTCGAGCATCTCGGAAGCCGAACATTTCGGAAGCCAAACGCCAAAAAACTGGAAGTAATTGCTTCCGTTTTCAAACGCACCTCGGAAGTCAAACGGCTTCTGCTGCATGCTTTTCCATTTTTTCAATAGATTTTGCCAACCCCCCATTGCTCCTTGGTTTTCAAATGTTTCAGAAGTCGAACAGTCTTCCAGAACAGATTATGTTCAAAAAACGAGGTTCCACTGTGTGTGTGTGTGTGTGTGTGTGTGTGTGTGTGTGTATATATATATATATATATATATATATATATATATGAATGAATGACACAGCGGTATAAGGATTTTTTAAAATAAATAATAGCCAACACAGTGCCCTCTTTTCGATTTATTTTATTTATTAGTACATATCCCGTCCTTCCTCTCAGAGGAGCCCAGGGAGGCAAAGACTTCTGTGATAAAACAGAAAATAAAAAACATACTTTAAACTTTTTTTTTTAATTAAAAAAATCTAAAAACGAAACATCTAAAAACAGATTCAAAGCTCCAACTACACTGTACCATTAAAGCAGCATCACGCTGTTTAGTCACGGTTTCTCCATGAGGAATCCTGGGAACTGTGGTTTGCTGAGGGTGCTGTTAGGAGTCCCCCTATTCCCCCCACGGAGCTACAATTCCCAGGGGGAGGGGAGAGACTCCATCAGGCAAGGCCTCTTTCCGCCTGCCTTGCCCTCCCCCCTCCGGTCTCTGCTTCTCATTTTGTATTGTATTACGTTGTGCACTGTGGCTTGCTGTTGTTTTATTGATTGGAGTTTAGAAATTACTTATTGTAACTGTTAAGAGTGGATTTCTGTTTAATCTTGAAATGCTGATATTTAATATTATTCTGTATTGTTTTAATGAATGTTGAATGTTATTTTATTTGCATACTGTATTATGCATATTGTCTTATTTATATGACGTTAGCCACTGTGAGCCCGGCTTTGGCCGGGGAGGGCGGGATACAAATAAAATGTTAAAAAAAGGAAAAGGAAAAAAAAGGGTGGTTTAACGCTCAGTCCCTCTTCCCAGGGAAACTGTGTGGCTGCTGGTCGAGATGGACCACTGGTCTGATCCTGCTTCTGCTCTTATGGACATGGGAGAGGAAGGGTGAGCAAGCCTGAGCCTCTCCTGGGCTCATTTCTGACACAATGGTTTATGTAGCCTTTTAAAGTCAGGGTTCAGTTACCCATAACTTTTCCTTTGTGAAGCTCAAACCCTGAATGGAGCTGGCCAGAGCAAATGCCAATATAAGCTCTTTCATCCAGTGATTCAGCAGAATGCACACCTAAACCCCTCCATCAAGTAAACTCTCATAGAATTACAGAATTGGAAGCATAGCTGTCAACTTTTCCCTTTTCTTGTGAGGAATCCTATTCGGAATAAGGGAATTTCCCTTTAAAAAAGGGAAATGTTGACAGCTATGGTTGGAAGGGACCTCAAGGATCATCTAGTCCAACCCCCTGTAATGCAGGAATTTGCAGCAGTCTCTTACGGGGATCAAACCTGCATTATCAGCACCACATTTTAGCCAACTGAGCTGCCCAGCTCTTCACAGCACAAACTAAACAGGCGATCCTGGGGGGGGCGGGGAGTGTTAACACAAAGTGCTGCTTCAGAAGAAATTATTCATCGTCTTTGTTGCCAATCTCCAGGCCCGTGAATCTGCTAGTAGCAAAGTGCTTTTCTGAGCCTCACAGCCCCTTTCTCAGAAGGGGAAAGAACTCAACAACCCACTGTGGCGTTTGCCCATTCGTTTAAAGCCTGTCTGTACTGGGAGAGATAGGGTTAAAAATATAGACCAATGGGAAAGCCAGAGGGAGGCGGAGCCTACCTGTGTATAAAAGGGCTTAGCCAGAGGTTTGAGTTAGTTGTTGTTGGGAGCTGTTGGTGGGTAGTTGGTTGGTTTTAGTGGGTTGGCTGAGTTGGGAAAGGCAGTTGGAGAAGCAGTTGGCAGGCAGTTGGAAAAAGAGAGACAGTTAGGGCAGTGGGTTCTTGAGTGAGAGGAGGTAGAAGAGATAGAGAGAGGAAAATAAGACTAAGAAAGTAAAGAGTAACAACGTTTGGAATGCTGGAAAAGTTTGTTTGTGTCTGAAATAAAATGCACCCTTCTTTACTAAATGAGAACCTGACTGAGGCTGAAGTGATTTTACCGGGGAGGACCTGGTTGGTGGGAGCGGATTAGTGGTGTACGGGTCAATAGTCCGTGAGACGACCGGGGGCTCCGTACGAACACCACACACACCAACTTGGGGAAGTAGTTATCACCTTTCTTGATACCCAGCTCTACCTCTATTTTAAATCAGAACCAGTGAGGGCGGTGAAGGTCCTGTGTGAGTGTCTGGAGGTGGTTGGAGGATGGATGGTGGTTAACAGATTGAGGTTGAATCCTGACAAGACAGAAGTACTGTTTTTGGGGGACAGGAGGCGGGCAGGTGTGGAGGATTCCCTGGTCCTGAATGGGGTAACTGTGCCCCTGAAGGACCAGGTGTGCAGCCTGGGAGTCATTCTGGACTCACAGCTGTCCATGGAGGCACAGGTCAAATCTGTGTCCAGGGCAGCTGTTTACCAACTCCACCTGGTACGCAGGCTGAGACCCTATCTGCCTTCAGACTGTCTCGCCAGAGTGGTACATGCTCTGGTTATCTCCTGCTTGGACTACTGCAATGCACTCTACGTGGGGCTACCTTTGAAGGTGACTCGGAAACTACAACTAATCCAGAATGCGGCAGCTAGACTGGTGACTGGGGGCGGCCGCCAAGACCATATAACACCGGTCTTGAAAGACCTACATTGGCTCCCAGTACGTTTCCGAGCACAATTCAAAGTGTTGGTGCTGACCTTTAAAGCCCTAAACTGCCTCGGTCCAGTATACCTGTAGGAGCGTCTCCACCCCCATCATTCTGCCCGGACGCTGAGGTCCAGCGCCGAGGGCCTTCTGGCGGTTCCCTCATTGCGAGAAGCAAAGCTACGGGGAACCAGGCAGAGGGCCTTCTCGGTAGTGGCGCGCGCCCTGTGGAACGCCCTTCCAGCAGATGTCAAAGCGATAAACAACTACCTGACATTCAGAAGACATCTTAAGGCAGCCCTGTTCAGGGAAGTTTTTAATGTGTGATATTTTACTGTATTTTTGGTTTCTATGGAAGCCGCCCAGAGTGGCTGGGGAGGCCCAGCCAGATGGGCGGGGTATAAATAATAAATTATTATTATTATTATTATTATTATTATTATTATTATTATTATTATTATTTTATTTCTGCTACCCGTAAGCTCTGAACAATACAGTGGTACCTTGGTTTTTGAACGTAATCCATTCCGGAAGACCGTTCGAGTTCCGAAATGTTTGAAAACCGAGGCGCAAAGGGCGGCCTGCCAATTCAACACAGAAAATTGTGAGAAACAACAGATACACACAGTGGAAGCCGTTTGACTTCTGAGGTGTGTTCGAAAATGGAAGCATTTACTTCTGGGTTTTCAGCGTTCAAAAACTGAAACGTTCGGCAACGGAGATGTCCAAAAACCAAGGTACCACTGTATTAAGATCATAAGCCCACCTCCTGGTGCATATCTACAATTGATCCTCTATTCCCTGATCCTCTATTCCCTTTCCTCGTTTTATGAAGAAACCCTTCCTGGGACCCCACATTTAAATTCTTCCCTGGTCTCTTTGCTGGCCCTAGTAGGGCCAACTTGGCCAGTTAGCCCTGATGATCATTTGACTGGGGTTTTGTTTTTCCCAAAATGACCCCTGAATTTTTGAATTTTATTGATATTGATGCTGCATTTTATTTTGTGTTTTATGCTGTTTTAAGTCGCATTTTAATCAATGTTTTATATTTGCTGTTAGCCGCCCTGAGCCCGGTTTTTAAATCGGGAAGAGCAGGTATAAAAAAAAATATATATATATATTTATTATTATTTATTTATTGTTATTTCCTGCGTGGGTTCTCTCGTGTGCAAGAAGATCTGAACTCGTAATGAAGCTTTTCCCACAGGCTAAGCACTTAAATGGCTTCTCCCCCGTGTGAGTGCTCTGATACCTGCGGAAGTTGGACCTCAGGCTGAACGTCTTTCCGCAAACCCTGCAGCTGTACGGTTTTTCACCGGTGTGGATTCTCTGGTGTCCCCAGAGGAGAGAGCTAGCGGTAAACCTTTTCCCGCACTCAGGACACTTGTACGGCTTCTCCCCCGTGTGAACGCGCCGGTGCGAAATGAGCTGAGAGCTGTGCCCAAAGCTCCTCCCGCAATCCGAGCACCGGTACGGCTTTTCCCCCGTGTGGATTCTCTCGTGTCTGATCAGGAATGTGGTCACGCTGAAGGACTTCCCGCAGTCGGAGCATCTGAAAGGCAGCTCTCCCCGGTGGCTTTTCAGGTGGTTGGCGAAAGAGGAGTGTTGCCGGAACCGGCGCCCGCAGTCCGAGCATTTGTACGGCTTCTCTCCGGTGTGGGTCCGGTAATGTTTGGTGAGGTCTGAGCACATGGCGAAGCTCTTCCTGCAACACGAACACCCGAACGGCCGTTCTCCCGTGTGGATCCTCAGGTGGCTGCTGAACGAGGATCTCTGCCGGAAGCACTTCCCGCACTCCGAGCACTTGTAGGGTTTCTCTCCCGTGTGGGTCCGGTAGTGCCGAGTGAGGTCCGAGCTCACGGCGAAGCTTTTCCTGCAGTGTGTGCAGGTGTACGGCTTCTCGCCCATGTGGGTCCTTGCGTGGGCCACGAGGGTCGACTTCAAACTGAAGCTTTTCCCACGCTCCACGCACTTGTAGGGTTTCTCGCCTGTGTGGATCCGCTGATGCGCGGTGAGACCCGTGGGCCGACTGAACCCTCGTCCGCACACTGCACACTTGTGTCGTTTATTGTCTTTGTGGGTGTTTTCCTCCAACGCCTCCTTCCTTCTGGCATGAAGGACAGAATGTGCAGCACTCCCTCCCAGATGATTTCCCCTTCGCCTCTCAGGGCGTCCACCTTTTTGGCTTGGAGGCTGGACCCGATCAGGATTTTAAATCAGAGGAGTCTCCTCCTTGTTCTCAGTCACCTGTCCATCACCTGCAGAAACAAAATATTCAGAACTTCCATCAGCTGCAGATGCATTTGGAGTTCCATCTACGGTTTTGGTCCCTCAAAAAGGGTATATTGCAGAGCTAGGAAAAGTACAGGACAGGTGTGATCAGGGAATCAAAGCATTTCCCCTACAAGGAAAAACTTCAATGTTTGAGGATTTTTTGGTGACAAAGAGGAGATGCATGTTGTTGTTTTTTTACAGACAGAAGGCCTACCCCCTCCATAATAATAAAAACCACTGCTGTCAAGGAATTCAGAAAAACCTCACCTACGATGCTGGTGCAGCCCTGGTCCTCCGCCTCCTCTTTAGCCTCTGAGCCCACCGGCATCCGTCCAGCCCCCGATGTCATCCCTGTTGCCGGAGTGCAATTCAAAGCCTTGCCTCCCGGCAGCGACAGCCCCTGAAATGGCAAAGAAGCATAACGTACAATGCAGCAAAAGGTTCAGCACTACTACTGCATGTTGGCTGATGTAAAATTCATTATTACTATTATTATTAACAATAATAATAAAAACAAGCATGGACTAATGGAGGACTAATGGACCTCTGGCCTCTCCATAGGAATGACCCCCATATAATAATAATAATAATAATAATAATAATAATAATAATAATAATAATTTATTTATACCTCGCCCACCTGGCTGGGTTTCCCCAGCCACTCTGGGCAGCTCACAACGGAATATTAAAACCACGGGAAAACATCAAATATTAAAAACTTCCCTAAACAGGGCTGTCTTCAGATGTCTTCTAAAAGTCAGATAGTTGTTTATTTCCTTGACATCTGATGGGAGGGTGTTCCACAGGGCAGGCTCCACCACCAAGAAGGCCCTCTGCCTGGTTCTCTGTAACCTCACTTCTCGCAGGGAGGAAACTGTCAGAAGGCCCTCGGAGCTGGACCTCAGTGTCCGGGCTGAACGATGGGGGTGGAGACGCTCCTTCAGGTATACTGGGCCATGGCCGTTTCCCTTCCAGTGCTACAATTCCCACAGTGATTTAACACCCATCCCTCTTCCCAGGAAACACTGGGAATTATAGCTTTGTGAAGGGAATTGGATATCTTAACGGTTAACCACTCCCAACAAACTACAGCTCCCAGAATTCTCTGGGGGAAGTAATGGCTGTTTAAATGGATGCTCTGAAAGTGGACTACTTGGCTCTGGCTCCTCCTACTGTTGGCCTCCCTGCTTTCCACCCTGTCAGTTCCAATGAGCCCCCAGGGCCTGCAACCTTTGGGACATCCTGACGAAGCGCCCTCACCTGCTGTTTTGGTTTCTCGGCCTCTCCTTGCCTCACCAGGAAGTCCTCAGCCAAAGCCACCGCCTGGGCGCAGGTCTCTGGGCAGCCATCTTTGACCCAGCTCTGCATCTCCGGGGGCAGGATGGTCAGGAACTGCTCCAGGATCAGCAGCTCCAGGATCCGCTCTTTGGAGGACCTCTCCAGCCTCAGCCAGTGATGGCAAAGATGCCACAGGCGGCTGCAGGCCTTGCGGGGGCCCTCAACGTCCTGGTAGTGGAATTCCCTGAAGAGTTTCCGCTGCATGTCCAGGGTGGCAGACTCACTTCCTCAGGTCTCATCTCTCGCCTTCCAATAGTCTTCCCCATTTCTGGCGTCCAAATCCCCATATTCCTGTGGTAACGCTCCAAGGAAGTTCAGCATGCCTTGGGGGCACTGGTTAGCGTTCGCCATGCCATCCAAGGAGGCCGGAAAAGCCTTTGTGTTACGCCACAGAGTGGGTTTCTGCATTGCTGGGCTTTCCCATCCTGAGTGGAAACATCTCACTGCTTTGAGGAGCTCCTGAGTCCCTGAACATGGTAGAGACCTCTTGTCGCCTGGTTCTTCTTTAAATGGCTCCAGCATCTCCCAGTTTGGAAAATCCAGGTTGTTGCTGGCCTCAAGATCACAAGAGGGTTTTTCCCCCTTCACGGACTCTGCCCCGAGTTCAAATCCACCTGGGTCTTGTTCCTCCATTTTTACCCTGGTCTGCATTCCCTGCTCTAACTCAGCATGGAAGTGGAGGCCAAGGATTCCTTCGGCCTCCCGACTGACCGCCATTTTGACTCTCAGGGAAACAATGGCCTCACCTCCATGTGGCTACTATTCACCTCACAATTTTCACAGGGGAATAACTCCATCTTCTGGCTGCCCTCGAACAAAACAGGGCAATCTATAGAAACACATCGCGTCGCAGGGAACAGAGATGGAACTTGCAAGAAGGCAGCCGGTGTCCCTGAGGGAAAAGAAGAGACAGAAAGGCAGAATTTAACAGCACATATGGAAATGTTTCTTCTTGTTTTTCCTTTCAGCATCTCTCTTGGTGAAAACAGCCAATATTTTCCCCTTTGGGGACTGAACATGGAAGATAGAGCAGGCTTTTTTTCTCCTGTTCCGGAGGGCAGGACGCAAACCAGAGCTGTTTGACAGTGGAACGGACTCCCTTGGGAGGTGGTGGACTCGCCCTCCTTGGAGATTTTAAAGCAGAGCTTGGATAGCCATCTGTCATGAATGCTTTAGTTGAGATTCCTGCATTGCAGAGGGTTGGACTAGATGACCCTTGGGTCCCTTCCAACTCCCCAGTTCTCTGATTCTTTGCCAAATCATATGAACACAGGAAACTACCTTCTACAGAGCCAGATGCAAAAGGTGTTTCAATGATAATCATAATCGTGACATGGGACCACTTTTCCTCTACAGTAGTACCTCGGGTTAAAAACACTTTGGGTTACAGGCTCCGCTAACCCAGAAGTAGTACCTCGGGTTAAGAACTTTACCTCAGGATGAGAACAGAAATCGCGCGCTGGCAGCACGGCGGCAGCAGGAGGCCCCATTAGCTAAAGTGTTACCTCAGGTTAAGAACGGTTTCAAGTTAAGAACGGGCTGCCAGAACAAATTAAGCTTGTAACCAGAGGTACCACTGTATTTGCATCCCGAAGCCTCTCACCCACCCAAACACCACCCCTTTTTTATTCCCCTCCTTGGGAAGGGGACATAACTCAGTGGTAAGTAAAAGGTAGGGGATGCGGGTGGCGCGGTGGGTTAAACCACAGAGCCTAGGACTTGCCGATCAGAAGGTTGGCGGTTCGAATCCCCGCGACGGGGTGAGCTCCCGTTGCTCTGTCTCTGCTCCTGCCAACCTAGCAGTTTGAAAGCACGGCAAAGTGCAAGTAGATAAATAGGTACTGCTTGAGCGGAAAGGTAAATGGCGTTTCCGTACGCTGCTCTGGTTTGCCAGAAGCGGCTTAGTCATGCTGGCCACATGACCCGGAAGCTGTAGACCGGCTCCCTCGGCCAATAAAATGAGACGAGTGCTGCAACCCCAGAGTCAGCCACGACTGGACCTAATGGTCAGGGGTCCCTTTACCTTAAGTAAAAGGTAAAGGACCCCTGGATGGTTAAGTCCAGTCAAATGTGACTATGAGTTTGCGGCGCTCATCTCGCTTTCAGGCTGAGGGCATTTGTCCACAGACAGCTTTCTGGGTCATGCGGCCAGCATGACTAAACCGCTTCTGGCGCAACAGGAGACTGTGACAGAAACCAGAGCGCACTGAAACGCCATTTACCTTCCCGCCGGAGCGGTACCTATTTATCTACTTGCACTGACGTGCTTTCAAACTGCTAGGTTGACAGGACAGAACAACGGGAGCTCATCCCGTCGCGTGGAATCGAACCGCCAACCTTCTGATCCGCAAGCCCAAGAAGCTCAGTGTTTTATTTTTATTTTTTTTAGAAATATTTATTAAGATTTTACAAAGGCAAATATACAAAAACACCTAATAATAAAAGAAAAAAATAAAAAATAAAAAAGTACAGAAAAAAACAAGAAAAATTAAAAACAATTGTTTTTCATAACATAAAACTCATTTGCTTGTTTCTTTGACTTCCTCACACCTCCCCTTCTTGTATTCCCATTTAAATAATCAAATCAGCAAATCCTTACCCTCTTTCATTTATCTTATCTCTATAACTTAACATTTTATAACTCAGTATTTTCATCCATTATCAATTGATTTTTGCATATTCTTATTAACTTTGTTGCCACTTATTTCCAATCCAACACCATTTTAGTTATTATTATTTTTTTTTACCTAATTATACCCTTCTTCCATATTCTTAAAGCATTACAGCTGGAAACCACTTAATTTCTATCCAACATCATTCTAACATTCATTAATTTGCAATATTTCTGTAAATAGTATTTAAATTTCTTCCAATCTTCTTCCACCGCCTCTTCTCCCTGGTCCCGGATTCTGCCAGTCATTTCTGCCAGTCCCATATAGTCCATCATCTTCATCTGCCATTCTTCCAAAGTGGGTAAATCTTGTGTCTTCCAATACTTTGCAATAAGTATTCTTGCTGCTGTTGTAGCGTACATAAAAAAAGTTCTGTCCTTCTTTGGCACCAATTGGCCGACAATGCCCAGAAGAAAGGCCTCTGGTTTCTTCAGGAAGGTATATTTAAATACCTTTTTCATTTCATTATAAATCATTTCCCAGAAAGCCTTAATCCTTGGGCACGTCCACCAAAGGAAGCTCAGTGTTTTAGACCACAGCGCCACCCAAGTCCCACACATGACTCAGTGGTAGAGCATCTGCCTTGCATGCAGAAAGTTTCGGGTTCAACCACACCAAGTGGCTCTGGGAATGCCTCCTGCCCCAAACCCTGGAGACTTTCAGTCAGTCTCTAGTCAACGCTGAGCTAAATGGACCAGGGGTCTGCTTTTGCCTTTCCAAGAGGGGCTGCTTTCTCTGTTCCTGACCTTCTGCACTCAGGCGCTCCTCTTTCCAGTCTCCAAACACATCCAGCTCCCAGCTCTCTCCCAGGTCCGCGAAACCAGATGGAAAGAGGATATGGTCCCCTCTCTATCCGCCTGCAGCAACAAAAGAACGCGCGGCTAAGAGATGCGCAAAGACGCGGAGCCAAAACTCACCCGCCTTGACCCAGTGGCACCCGAAGAGAAATCAAAGCAGGCAGGCAGCAGCCGCATTCACATTTAGACGAGCAACGCAGCAGAGTCGACCCACGAGGAGGCGGTGCAGGATGGAGCCCCCAACCCCTTCTACCCTTTGCACTGGCGGGGTGGGAAAAGCGGGGCAGGAGCGCACCCAGACGCCCTTCCAACTTCCTCTCTTTGCTGCGCTCCGCCTCCTCTCTAGGAGAAGAGCCTCTCTCCAGATTTAACCCCCCAAATAATCCCTCTTCCCTTTCTGCACAGACTGCAGCTATAAAATTGACGAACTTACGCTGAAATGGCAAAAAAAAAACCTACAGGAAGAATTAGAAACCAGGAAGAGGCGCAATTTAATAAAGAACAGGGGACGGTTATAATGTACCGTATTTGGGAAATGGTTGCAAACAATCACATTCATCAGTAGGCTTGATAGAAAGCCTGTTGTAAAAATTCGGAAGCATGGCTTGTTGAAGGATTTATAATAATGGAGAAGGAGATGCAGAGGGGAAAGCATCATATGAGGATCCCCAAAAGCGGGGAGGGGACTTTATGTCTCTCTTGCGTTTTCTGTTCTGTTCTTTCAGTTATTGCGTGTGAAATTGAAAATGCCAAAAATAAACTATACAGGCTGCAGCTATTGCATTGGAAAAGACAGGGGGGGGGGCTTTATGGCGAGGCAGATTGGCGAGTGCCACAGGGATCCTAAGACTAAGATTTCTTTATTTCTTTATTTGTATTTCTTTATTTATTTATATTTATTTAAAATTATTTTTTTATTTTTTTGAAGAATTGTAATGTTGCCACCGCTGCCTTAGCCTTGACCCAGGTACCCTCACCAATAATATCCTTTTTAACTACATATACAAATCCCCTTTCCAACAATATTATTATTATTATTATTATTATTATTATTATTATTATTATTAAAACTTATTTTTTATTCATTTAAAAAAACTTTTTTAAAGAAAGAAATGACCTCCTGCGTTCCCATTTTTATCATCAGCATTTTTTATTTTATTTTCTAGATTTCAACAACATAACATGTTTATTTTTTCTAGTCCCTACTTTTCCCATACCCTTTCTTTAAAAAACAAATAAATATTATTTTTAAAGGAACCTGCTATGGATATTATTTTTTAAATGAGTTGCTAATTTAGAAATAGTCCTATAAATTTAAAGAAAGAAAGAAAAGGAAATTCCCCTATAGAGAAAGAGGAAATCTTACGACATTTGGGTCTTTTGTAAGTTTAGAGAACAGGTGAGCAAGGGGCGGAGGGTCATGAGAGAGGCGTATAAACGTTAAGAATGGGGTGCAGACAAAGTGAATTTTCCCTCCCTCTCATAATTCTAGAACCCAGAGAAATGCAATGGAGCTGAATGTTGGAACATTGAGCGGAGACGAAAGAATGCAGCACGTAGTTAAAACTACGGAACTCCTTCCCACTTGAGGCAGCAACAGAAGGCCACCAATGTGGGTAACTTGTAAGAGGATTGGACAAAGGCAATCCATGCTACTCCTAGCCACAATGACTATGGAGCCACATGCTGAAATTCCTGCATTGCAGAGGGTTGGACTAGATGACCCTTGGGTCCCTTCCAACTCTACCATTCTCTGATTCTCTGACTAGAGGGGTCCCCTTCAGCCTGATCCAGCAGCCAGGCTCTTCTGATGCTCTTGGATTTAACCTGGAACCTTCTCAGGGATGGGTTTTGTTCCTTCCTGCACCATGTCAGTGGTGGGGAGGGCCAGAGGACCCTGGGGGGAGCTAGGACCCTCGTACTTACGGGACTGCCTCTCCAGGTATGCCCCATGGAGGACCTTAAGGTCCATAAATAGCAACACTCTAGAGGTCCCAGCATCTTTAAAAGCATCTTAAAAAGCAGAGACATCGCCTTGCCAACAAAGGTCCGTATAGTTAAAGCTATGGTTTTCCCAGTAGTGATGTATGGAAGTGAGAGCTGGACCATAAAGAAGGCTGATTGCCGAAGAATTGATGCTTTTGAATTATGGTGCTGGAGGAGACTTGAGAGTCCCATGGACTGCAAGAAGATCAAACCTCTCCATTCTGAAGGAAATCAGCCCTGAGTGCTCACTGGAAGGACAGATCCTGAGGCTGAGGCTCCAATACTTTGACCACCTCATGAGAAGAGGAGACTCCCTGGAAAAGACCCTGATGTTGGGAAAGATGGAGGGCACAAGGAGAAGGGGACGACAGAGGACGAGATGGTGGGACAGTGTTCTGGAAGCTACCAGCATGAGTTTGACCAAACTGGGGGAGGCAGTGGAAGACAGGAGTGCCTGGCGTGCTCTGGTCCAGGGGGTCACGAAGAGTCGGACACGACTAAACGACTAAACAACAACAGAGGTCCTAGGCCCTAAGGAAGTCAGATTAGCCTCAACCAGAGCCAGGGCCTTTTCAACACTGGCTCCGGCCTGCTGGAAAGCTCTGCCTCATGAGACCAGGGCCCTGCAGGATCTGATTTATTTCCGCAGGGCCTCTAAGACAGAGCTGTTCCACCTGGCCTTTGGCTTGGAGCCAATTTGATTCCCTCCCCCTCTTTCTTTTTTCCTTTCTCCTTCTGTGTTGGAACTCCTATTTGGGGACTTCCCTGGCTTTTTTCTGGCCCATGGAGGACCAGTCTGGATAGTTAGCCTTGGTGAAGACTTGACTTTTTATCCCCAAAAAAGTTTTTGATTGCATTTCTGCTGAAATGAGGCTGCCTTTTAATGTTTTGATTTAATGTTGTATTTTAATATTGTTTTTTAAGCTGTATTTCAATCAATTGTTTTTATATTTGGTGTTAGCTGCCCTGAGCCCGGTCTTGGCTGGGGAGGGCAGGGTATAAATAAAATTTATTATTATTATTATTATTATTACAAAAGCAAATTTTACCGTTGTGCAGCAGGCTTGTTTCTGCATACAGCCTCCGCTCTCTCCTCTGCCTCCCCTGTCATGTGGCCCTTAAGCTGAATAAAGTGCTGGAACACTTGCCATTAACTTACAAAATTTCATAAATCGACATCACGTGTCTCCCTGCCTGAACTCGTGGAGTATTCAGTGAAGCTGAATACTCAAGGATTCGGTCTAAACAAAAGAACAAACTTCTTCGTGCAGTTATAACTGTGGAACTCACTTCCACAGGAGCCACTGATTACCACCACTGTGTGGAACAGTTGTAACGGAGCACTGGGCAAATTGGTGGAGGAGATTAAGGCTATCAGTGGCTATTGCCCAAGATGGCTAAACTCGGCTTCTCTGGTCAGAGACAGGTTGGACTGGATGATCTCTGGGTTCCCAATTCCATGTTTCTATAACTGCCAGTTGTTAGGAATCACAGGTGGGCAGAGTGCCGTTGCACTCAGATCCAGCTTGTAATTTCCCACATGCATGTTTGACGTTTTACTGTGTTTGGGGCAACCCAGTCAGATGGATGCCTAATAATAATAATAATAATAATAATAATAATAATAATAAATCACTAGCCTGATCCAGCCAGGCTCTTCTCGTGTTCTTATGGATGTTTACACACAAATAAATAAATTAAACACAAAGCAAAAATGCAGGATCTTCCTCATCCACTTATATCTCGGCAGCTGAGCAAAGAAACTGAGAGACAGGCTTCTTTTTTTTTAAAAAAAGAAACTTTTTATTTCACTTATCTACCATGTTTTTATAACGTTTCACAGCATTCCGTGAAGTTCACAGCATCGACAGGGCATTCAGGGCAATGAGCCAAGTGAATAATAATAATAATTTAGAAAGACACACACTGACGGGAGCTGGTCCAGCAACATCTGGAACGGCAAAGGGTCCCCCACACCTGACCATATATTAGCCATTCTTGCCAATTAACTGAAACCTCTACCGAGTCAGATTACTAGTCCACTTAATTTAGTACTGTCAACACTGACTGGCAGCAGCTCTCTGAGGTTATAGACAAGAGAAGAACAGTTTGGATTTGATATCCTATGAGGGATGTGGGTGGTGCTGTGGGTTAAACCACAGAAGAAGAAGTAGAAGAGGAGGAGGAGGAGGAGTTTGGATTTGATATCCCGCTTTATCACTCCCCTTCAGGAGTCTCAAAGCGGCTAACATTCTCCTTTCCCTTCCTCCCCCACAACAAACACTCTGTGAGGTGAGTGAGGCTGAGAGACTTCAGAGAAGTGTGACTGGCCCAAGGTCACCCAGCAGCTGCAGGTGGAGGAGCGGGGAATCGAACCTGGTTCACCAGAGTACGAATCTACTGCTCTTAACCACTACACCACACTGGCTTTTTCCAAGTCGGTAGAGGATGAGACTCCTTAATCTCAGGGTCCTGGGTTCGAGCCCCACATTTGGGGGTTGGACTAGATGACCCTCGGGATCCCTTTGAACTCTACAATTCTATGAAAAGGGGCTGCTTAAAGAGGTATGATAGTTGTTTAAGTGTATGGTGCAGATGGGGCCCATAACGCCACTTTAAAGAGCCCTTTTAGGGTGCCCCAATTCCCCTCAGAGCTGCAATACCCAGAGTGGTTTAAGAATCCATCCCTCTTCTCTGGGAACCCTGGGAGTTGTAGCTCAGCACCCTGAACAAACTACAGCTCCCAGGATGCTTTGGGGGAAGCCATGATCTTTTCATAAGATCATGGTATGCCCCACGGAGGACCTTAAGGTCCATATATAGCAACACCCTAGAGGTCCCGGGCCCTAAGGAAGTTAGATTAGCCTCAACCAGAGCCAGGGCCTTCTCAACACTGGCTCCGGCCTGGTGGATTGCTCTGTCTCATGAGACCAGGGGCCTGCGGGATCTGATTTCTTTCCGCAGGGCCTGTAAGACAGAGTTATTCCACCTGGACTTTGGCTTGAAATCAGTTTGATTCCCTCCTCCTCTTTCTTTTTCCTTTCTATTCCTATGAAGAGATTGCACCCTAATGTTTTAATGTTGTATCTTAATCTTTTAAATTGTATTTTATTATTATTATTATTATTATTATTATTATTATTATTATTATTATTAGGATAGGATGCTGCTTTAACTGTACGGGGCAAACGAGGCCTCAGAGTTCCCATACGGGGATCGAACCTGCAACCTCGGTGTTATCAGCACCACGCTCTAACCAACTGAGCTATCCAGGCAAGAACATAGGAAGCAGTCTTTTACTCAGACCCTTGCTCCGTATAGTTCAGTCCCTTTTAAGGAAACTGGCAATGGCTCTCCAGGATTTCAGGCAGGGAAACTCTCCCAGCCCTACCTGGATTGAACTGGGAACCTTCTGCACGCAAGGCAGGTGTCCCACAGCCCATCCCACTTCTCCTGTAGAGATACGGCCACTGGGTAAATTATTGCAGGTGGCAGCTAGGTTTTCAAGGCTTGGTGAATCGGTGCACACAAATATTCACAAAGCAAATAATTCTCTTAAGAGTTTGTTCAGAAGACGGTCGTGCGGCTTTGACAAACCTCCTATGTTTGTATTTTGCAATGGGATCACCTTATGTCTTCCCCCTTCGCTCCTATAACGAAACACCTTTCAGTGAAGACATTTTAAAAACAAATAAATTGAAGGGATTCTCCTAACGCAGGAGGTCGCCTTGAGAGTAAATTCCTGTCCAGTAATTTCTTTTAAAAACTGTGAGAATGATGTTGTTGGGCTACAATTCCCATCATCCCCAGCCAGTTTCGCCGAAGGACATGATGGGAATTGTAGTCCAACAACATTTGAGGACCTAAGATTGAAGAATGCTGCTCTAGGGCAGGGAGTAGCAATGTGGTCCCCTCCAGAGGTTGTTAAGGTAGAACTCCAATCCTTTTTTTACTTTGAGCCGTGCTAGCCACGGCTGATGGAAGATGAAATCCAGCCTCTGGAGGGGCCCACAGTGGCTACCCCATGGGTAGGCAAACTAAGGCCCGGGGGCTGCATCCGGCCCAATCGCCTTCTAAATCTGGCCCACGGACTGTCCGGGAATCAGTGTGTTTTTACATGAGTAGAATGTGTGCTTTTATTTAAAATAAATAACCTCTGGGTTATTTGTGGGGCATAGGAATTCACTCACCCCCCCCAAAAAATATAGTCCAACCCCCCACAAGGTCTGAGGGACAGTGGACCGGCCCCCTGCTGAAAAAGTTTGCTGACCCCTGGGCTACCCCATTCTATAGATCTGATCAGGCAGCCGGTAGCGTTGCCATATGTCCTCTTTTTCTAGGACATGCCCTCTATTTCATGATGAGAGTTATCATAGAGATCCAGAGTGAAAAGTTGGCCAATGTGTCCTCTTTTTTGCTCTTCAGATTATGGCTACTCAAGGTCCCATATGTGAATCTTGTGAAAAATCAGAGAACTGAATTCAAATTTAATCCCTCCTCCAGCAAGCAAGCGCGCACACACAGACACACACACACACTAAAAATGCCTAGGATTTCCTTGTGGTGTGTATTTTCTGATGTGCAATAAGGTTTGAGCGCAGCCTGAAGCTTTTCCCACATTCCGAACATTCGTACGGTTTTTCTCCGGTGTGGATTCTCAGGTGTCCCGTAAGGAGTGTGCTGACACCAAAGGTTTTCCCGCATTCGGGACATTTGTATGGCTTCTCTCCCGTGTGGACTCGCTGGTGCCTGCTGAGCTGCTGGCTCACAGTGAAGCTTTTCCCGCACTCCAGGCATTTGTATGGCTTTTCCCCCGTGTGGACTCTCCGGTGAGTAATAATCTGCGAACTGTTGCAGAAGCGCTTGCCGCAGTCGGGACACTGGTACGGTTTCTCCCCCGTGTGCGATATTTCGTGCCGGATCAGGTCTGAGCTGACGCTGAAGCTTTTCCCGCAGTCTGAACACTTGAACGGCCGGTCTCCCGTGTGGATTCTCTGGTGGTTTTTAAGGTGCGAGCTTTGGCGGAACGCCTGCCCGCACTCGGCGCATTTGTACGGTTTCTCCCCCGAGTGAGTCCTCTTGTGCTTAATGAGCTGCGAGCTCACGCTGAAGCTTTTCCCGCACTGCTGGCACTCGTACGGCTTCTGCCCGTTGTGAGTCCTTTCGTGGGCTATCAGGTTCGACTTCAATGTGAAGGATTTCCCGCAGTCAGGACACTCGTACGGCTTCTCTCCGGTGTGGATTCTCTGATGTGCGATCAGGCCGGTGCTGCGGCTGAAGCTCTTCCCACAGACGCCACAAGTCCTTTGCTTCTTGCCTTTGGGAGGGATCTTTGGAAAATCCCCAGGGTTTCTCTCAGGATCATTCACACTGTCTTCCGGGTGGCTTCCCATCTTTGCCTCTGAATAAGGCAGGAAAGCTGTTTTGTTATCCTGACATTGCAAATGAGGGCCCACTTGGGTTGGCCTTTCCCGCTGTGGATTACCCTCCTGCTGATTCAGCCAGCTGTCATCTAAAGGGGAGAGGAAAGCAACAATAATCTAGAGGAATGGTTTGCGGTGAATTGGTAGGGAGTGATTTAATGTGGGTTTAGTGTAGCTTGATACTACCAGCTTGCTTTGAATTGTTGTTTCACGTCGTAGCTGACATTATAATTGTCGCAAATAAACTTGGTTCTTAGTAAGTGGCAAAAGTAAGCTGTACAGTGGTACCTCGGGTTAAGTACCGTATTTTTCGCCCTATAGGACGCACTTTTCCCCCTCCAAAAATGAAGGGGAAATGTGTGTGCGTCCTATGGGGCGAATGCAGGCTTTCGCTGAAGCCTGGAGAGCGAGAGGCGTTGGTGCGCACCGACACCTCTCGCTCTCCAGGCTCCAGGAAGCTATCTGCAAGCCTTGCACGCCCGGGGGGACGCCCCGTGCTTCGCGCAGGTGTCGGCAAGCCTTGCACACCTGGGGGATCTCCCCCCGGGAGCGCAAGGCTTGCGGGCGGCAGCCTGCAGCGCGGAGCATGGGGCGCCCTCAGGAGGACGCCCCGTGCTTCACGCAGGTGTCCGCAAGCCTTGCGCGCCCGGGGGATCTCCCCCCGGGAGCGCAAGGCTTGCGGGCGGCAGCCTGCAGCGCGGAGCACGGGGCACCCTCCGGATGGCGCCCCGTGCTTCGCGCAGGTGTCGGCAAGCCTTGCGCACGGGGGATCTCCCCCCGGGCGCGCAAGGCTTGCGGGCAGCAGCCTGCAGCGCGGAGCACGGGGCGCCCTCCGGAGGACGCCCCTCGTGCTTCGCGCAGGTGTCCGCAGGTTGCTGCCCGGCGCGTGGGGCGCCCTGAAGCAGAGCGCCCCTCGCGCCAGGCAGACATCGGCCAGCCCCACAAGCTCGGGGTACAGCGGGGAGGCGCAGCGCCGCCATCCCACTGTTCCTCCACCTGGTTTTGGGGGGGAAATAAAGGGAAAAAAATTTCCTTTATTTCCCCCCCCCAAAAAGTAGGTGCGTCCTATGGGACGAAAAATACGTTACTTAATTCGTTCCGGAGGTCCATACTTAACCTGAAACTGTTCTTAACCTGAAGCACCACTTTAGCTAATGGGGCCTCCTGCTGCTGCCGCACGATTTCTGCCCCTGGACTGCAAACCTTACCCCACCCTTGTGATAAAAATATTTCCTCAACCCCTGCTATAAATTTTGGTTTTGCCCCCTCTCTTATGGACCAATACAGTGGTACCTCGGGTTACATACGCTTCAGGTTACAGACTCTGCTAACCCAGAAATAGTACCTCGGGTTAAAAACTTTGCTTCAGGATGACAACATAAATCGTGCTCCGGCGGAGCAGCAGCGCATTAGCTAAAGTGGTACCTCAGGTTAAGAACAGTTTCAGGTTAAGAACAGACCTCCGGAACGAATTAAGTACGTAACCAGAGGTACCACTGTATGGGGTTGCGGCGCTCATCTCACTTTCAGGCCGAGGGAGCCGGTGTTGGTCCACAATGGCTTTCCGGGTCATGTGGCCAGCATGACAAAACTGCTTCTGGCGCAACGGAACACCAGAGCGCATGGAAATGATGTTTACCTTCCCTCTGCAGCGGTACCCATTTATCTCCTTGCACTGGCATGCTTTTGAACTGCTAGGTTGGCAGGAGCTGGGACAGAGCAATGGGAGCTCACTCCATCTCAGGGATTCGAACCACCGACTTTCTGATTGGGAAGCCCAAGAGGCTCAGTGCTTTAGACCACAGTGCCCCCCCCATAGCACTTTAAGCAGTCATGGCTTCCTCCAAAGAATTATGGGAGCTGGAGTTTGTTGTGGTTGTGCTGAGTGTTCTAGCGGAGCCCTATTCCCCTACCAGAGCTACATTTCCCAGAGTTCCCTGTGAGGAGGGATTGATAGTTATACCACTCTGGGAACTGTAGCTCTGGGAGGGAAATAGGTGCTTCCTAGCAACTGTCGGTACCCTTAACAAACCACAGCTCCCAGAATTCTTTGCAGGGGGGGAAGCCATGACAGTTTAAAGAGGTATCATAGCGCTTAAAATGTATGGCCTAGCTCCTTTCAAGCACTGACTGCAATAGGATAAACCGAAGGCAAATCTTAAAAAATCAGAACAGCCTTTACCAAAGGTGTCATGGGCTTTGAAGACACTTGAACTCAGGATGAAAGGGAGAAACATGCTAAGAGGAAGGCACGCTTGGCAAACCCTTACCGTGATCAACTCCCGCCCGGAAACCTATGTCCCCACTGTGGAAGGACGTTTGGATCCAGAATTGGCCTCCACAGTCACTTACGGACTCGCTGTTAAGACTGTGTTCATGGAAGACAATCTTACTCAGCTACGAGGGATCCCCAAAGAAGAATAGGACATTTCTTTCAAGCCCCAGTTCAGTTGTCGGGGCTGACCCTGCAGCCTCCGGAGAAAGCGTTTGTAGGTTTGTGCGCCCATAGACATCAGATGGGCACCTCCTGTTCTAGGGACAGGGAAGATCAGAGCTGAGGTTTAAGAAGCCGGGACCGGAAGAAGCCTGTACTCCAGGCAACCAAGGACTTCTGCCTTACCCGAAGAGGACCCACCTCTGCCACTCTCTTCTTTGACTTCCACACGCAGCAGCTTCTCTCTGGCCTCGGAAGGAGCTGCGGGATTCATAGGCACTACCTGAAACAACCAGGAGAACACAACCCTGTCAAGGCAGCTGGAAAAATGCAACAGGGTAAGGTAGGATGGAAAAGTACTGGGCAAAGGGGCAGTAGGTGCCGGAAAGAAGGGCGGACCTTTGGTCCTCCAATGGGCTACTCAAAAGGAGGGTGCATCTAGTCCATCGTTCTCTTCCCACAGTGACCCATCAGATATGTCTCGGGAAGCCAGCAAACATCAATGCGTTGTTTTGAGAATCCCACAAAAAACCCCACATTGTTTGGGAATCCAGCAGGCGACAATGCGGTATTATCACAGAGTTTGAATGCCACCATGGTCGGCTTAGAAAGAAATGTTCTCGTATCTGACTCCCAGTAAGTTAGCAAAAATGTATAAGGCAGGTACAAATATTTGCTGGAAATGTAAAGAAAAATGAGGCACCTTCTGTCATATGTGGTGGTCTTGTAAGGTAATAAAAGCATTCTGGGGAATGATATATAATGAGATGAAAAAGAATGTTCAAATTAACTTTTGTAAAAAAAGAACCAGATGCTTTTTTTATTAGGATTTATAGGTGCAGACATTCCAAAGGAGCAGAAAAGACTTTTTATGTATGTGATGACAGCCGCACGGATGCTACTAGCCCAGAGATGGAAAGAAGATAAAGTCCCTACCAGAGAAGAATGGCAAATTAAACTGCTGGACTATGCCAAAATGGCAAAACTGATTGGAAAGTTCAGCAACCAAGAAGACCAAAACTTTAATAAAGAATGGGGGAAATTTATAATTTACCTTGGAGACCACTATCAGCAGATAAAAACATTAGCAAT
Source organism: Podarcis filfolensis (assembly GCF_964270895.1). Classification (NCBI taxonomy): domain Eukaryota; kingdom Metazoa; phylum Chordata; class Lepidosauria; order Squamata; family Lacertidae; genus Podarcis; species Podarcis filfolensis. The sequence goes on along the minus strand of NC_139605.1, from coordinate 8,293,978 downwards.
AAAACTTGTAATGCAGCAAGTATTATGGAAACAATGGAGTAAGATAAAATATGGACTACTGAAAAATGTGCAGTAGAAAAGGTTAACAATAGGACCCAGGGAGGGGAAGGTGGAAGTCCAGAGATTTGAAGGAATCTTTAACTATGGAGTGGCTGGGGAAGCCCAGCCAGATGGGCGGGATATAAATAAATTATTATTATTATTATTATTAGTATTATTATTATTATTAGGATGGGTATAGTTGGATTGTTATATCTTTATACTTGTAAAATCAAATAAAATTTATTTCAAAAAAGAAAAGAAAAGAGAGACATGCCCTCACCTCTTTCTCACCCGCTTGCTGCCTCCTCAGGAAACCTTCTGCCAGGGCCACCGCCTGGGCGCAGGTCTCTGGGCCTCCTTCCCGGACCCAGCTCCGCATCTCCGAGGGCAGGATGGCCAGGAACTGCTCCAGAATCACCAGCTCCAGGATCTGCTCCTTGGTGTGCCTCTCCGGCTTCAGCCACTGGTGGCACAGGTACCAGAGCTGGCTGCACACTTCCCGTGGTCCCTCAACCTCCTGGTAGCGGAACCGTCGGAAATTCAGCCGCTGCAACTCCAGGGCGACGGTGTCCCTTTCCCAGGGCTCCTCCTCGGCTTCCCCAGAATCCAAACCCATGTAGGCCTCTTCGGATGCTCTGCTGAGGCCTGTCGGGAGGCTGTTTGCGCCGTCTCCTTCAGGGCTGCCACTGTTGCAGTTGATTCTTTCTGCGGATAGGGGACAAGGCATGGGGTCTTCCCGTGGGGCAAGTTCTGGCAAGCCTGGGCCTCTCCATCCCATGTTTGGCGACTGCCTGGCTGTTGGGAACGGCTCGACAACCTCCCGCTGGACCCTTCCAGGCCCCTTATGCAATTTGGGTCCTGCCCCGCCCTGCCTCTTTGCTCGTGTTCCCGGACCTGCGCCCCGATTCGGCAAAGCTTGAATTTCACTCCGGTTCATCTCTCGTTCCGTCTCTCGCGCAGAAATGCAACAGCCGCGCCTCACTCCACCTCAGCTCCTAAACCGTGTCTTCAGTCGCCTGCTTCGTTCGGTTCAGACACTCAGTCTGGTGTGAGGTAAGAAGCTCCATTGGCAACGACCCTGTCCTGAATCCAACAGAGACAAAAGACGGAAGATTATTCCTGAGGAATTTTTTTTTTTTTGAAGAGCTGTGTTACATTAGGAACATAGAAAGTCAGGCCATCAGTCTAACTACCTCAGTACTGTTTGCACAGACTGGCAGTAGTTCTCTGGGATTTTTTCCCTTTTCTCCCCAAATTTTTTAATTTTTATTTTACATACAGTGGTACCTTGGGTTAAATACGCTTCAGGTTACATACGCTTCAGGTTACAGACTCTGCTAACCCAGAAATAGTGCTTCAGGTTAAGAACTTTGCTTCAGGATGAGAACAGAAATCGTGCTCCGGCGGCACGGTGGCAGCAGGAGGCCCCATTAGCTAAAGTGGTGCTTCAGGTTAAGAACAGTTTCAGGTTAAGAACGGACCTCCAGAACAAATTAAGTACTTAGAGGTACCACTGTATTAAGAATTACAATCATACCACAACACATTCCAAAACTACAAGATTCTTACGAATCTCTGGACTTCCCTCCTCCCCCTCTGTGGGTCTCATGGTTAAACCTTTTCTCCTGCATCTTTTATAATAATCCAGATTTTTATATCTCCATTGTTCTTGTTACATTACAAGTGTTATTGCAATCCCACTAACGATTTTAACCGTTTACAGTGGTCTCCAAGGCAAATTATAAATTCCCTCCATTCCTCATTACATTTTTCATCTTCCTTATTTCTGATCTTCCCAGTCATTTTAGCCATTTTGGCATAATCCATCAACTTGATCTGCTTTCATCTCTGGGCTAGCAGTAGGATTTCTCTCTCAACCCTGCCTGGAGATGCTGGGAACTGAACCTGTGACCGTCTGCATGCCAAGCAGATGTTCCGGCACTGAGCTGAAAAGGCTTAGCAGGTTCACGGAATTGCATTATAAGCACATATCCCAGACACCTCTTCAACGGCAGATAAAAGCGGTTCTGTTCCGCCACGATTCCGAAGCAATTCATATTTGTGTTCCTCAGTCTGCTTATGGTTTGGATTTGAGCTGCAGAGTTGGTTTCTGGTGGCTCAATTAGTGAATTGTACCTTTCTTGCTAAGGGACGCAGGTGGCGCTGTGGGTTAAACCACAGAGCCTAGGACTTGCCGATCAGAAGGTCGGCGGTTTGAATCCCCGTGACGGGGTGAGCTCCTGTTGCTCAGTTCCGGCTCCTGCCAACCTAGCAGTTCGAAAGCACGTCAAAGTGCAAGTAGATAAATAGGTACCGCTCTGGCGGGAAGGTAAACGGCGTTTCCGTGCGCTGCTCTGGTTCGCCAGAAGTGGCTTAGTCATACTGGCCACATGACCCGGAAGCTGTACGCCGGCTCCCTCGGCCAATAAAGCGAGATGAGCGCTGCAACTCCAGAGTCGGTCACAACTGGACCTAATGGTCAGGGGTCCCTTTACCCTTTACCTTTACCTTTCTTGCTATGTGGGTTTTATCTTGTATATTGCAAGACGAGTGGAAGGGGATGCGAGAAGTGAGATGATGCTTTGTGTATTATCTGCCTTTCTTGGGGATCAAGAAATAGCAAAATTTTGTCTCTGCTGGGAAAAAGGGAAAGGTTAACAGCTCAGCAAAACACATAATTTGCATGCAGAAGGCCTCCAGGTTCAACCCTCAGCATTTCCAGGTAGTAATTATTATTATTTTCCAGGTAATAATAATAATAATAATAATAATAATAATAATAATAATAATAATAATAATTTATTATTTGTACCCCGGCCACCTGGCTGGGTTTCCCCAGCCACTCTGGGCGGCTTCCACAAGACCAAAAATACACTAAGATGTCATACATTAAAAACTTCTCTGTAGGACTAGAAAGGACTCTTGTCTGAAACTCTGGAGAGCTGCTGTCAGTCAGTTTGGACAATGCTGAGGTAGGGAAACCAATGGTCTGACTGTACAGGGAAGTTTTTTTTATAAAAAAAATTATTATGTTTTATATATGTTGGAAGCTGCCTAGAGTGGCTGGGGCAATCCAGTCAGATGGGTGGGGTATAAATATTAAATTATAATAATAATGCGCTCGGATGCTACAAGCCCAGAGATGGAAAGAAGACAAAGTCCCTACCAGAGAGGAATGGCAAGCAAAGCTGACTGGAAAACTCAGGAACCAAGAGGACAAAAACTTTTAAAAGGAATGGGGGGAAATTGTAATTTATTTAGGAGACCACGGCAAGCAGATGAAAACATGAGCAGGATTTTAATCTCACTTGCAGTGTAACAGATACCATGGATAATGTGGATTGATATAAAATATAGATTATGAAATAATATGCAGTTGTAAATGTTGACAATAGGACGCATGGAGGGGGGAAATCTCGAGATTCGGAGTAATCTCTATATATGGGTATGCATTTGGATTGTTATAATTTTGTATCTGTAAAATCAAATAAAAATGATTTCAAAATATAGAATGATGATGGTGATGTTCCTGTATGGGTCAGTATAGAGAGACATGGGCTGCACTGGGCAGAGAACCTGCTCTGCATGCAGCGTCAATCCCTAAGCAGGGCTGTCCTGAAGCCCCAGGGGGCTGCTGCCTGCCTGTGCAGACAATACGGGGCTGGATGGACCATCAGTCTGACTCCGTACATTTCAAAACCCCCTCGCCGCTTCCAAACCCCCTGAATGCGTTTTCCTTGCCAATTCCTCTTGCCTCCTGGCTCGCCTCCTTCGTTGCCCCAAAACACAGCTTGGCACTCACCTCTCTGACCTTCTGCAGAAAGAAGCCAGGGTTTTGCAGCTGAGTTCCCTGGCAGGAAAAGGAAGGGACAGCATTGGCTGACTGCTCCCTGGGCCTCTCTGCAAAACACAGCTCTATCTGTTTAACCCATTGGGGGCTGTGGGGCAGCTACCCAACAGAGAGGTGGCATGCGAGCAAACAGGCTGGAATAATAATAATAATAATAATAATAATAATAATAATAATAATAAATTTATTTATACGCCGCCCTCCCCGGCCAGAGCCGGGCTCAGGGCTGCTAACACCAGTAAAATTACAGTAAAAACATAATTGGGGGGGGGGGAATCCAATTTTAAATACAGGTTAAAATGCAATTTAAAATGCAGCCTCATTTTAAAAGTAAGGTAAAGGTAAAGGGACCCCTGACCGTTAGGTCTAGTCGTGGACGACTCTGGGGTTGTGGTGCTCATCTCGCTTTATTGGCTGAGGGAGCCGGCTACAGCTTCTGGGTCATGTGGGCAGCATGACTAAGCCGCTTCTGGCAAACCAGAGCAGCGCACGGAAACGCCGTTTACCTTCCCGCCGGAGCGGTACCTATTTATCTACTTGCACTTTGACATGCTTTCGAACTGCTAGGTTGGCAGGAGCAGGGATCGAGAAACGGGAGCTCACCCCATCGTGGGGATTCGAACCGCCGACCTTCTGATCGGCAAGTGGTTTAACCCACAGTGCCACCCGCATCCCTCATTTTAAAAGTAGCCATCTTATTAAAAGCAGAGTCAGCCAGACAGACTCCTTGGGTCCATCTAGCATTGTCTACACTGACCGACACCGAAGAGAAACCGCACAAGTGCTCCCACTGTGGGAAAAGCTTCAGCCAGAGAACCAATTTGATGAGTCACCTGCGAATCCACACCAGAGAGAGGCCGTATCAATGCTCCCAGTGCAGGACAGGCTTCCGGTGGCAACTCCATTTGAAGAGGCACCAGAAGATCCACACGGGAGAGAGGCCTCACGAATGCCCGGACTGCGGGAAAAGCTTTTCCCGGAGAGATACGTTACTCAATCACCGGAGGACTCACACAGGGGAGAAGCCGTACGAATGTCCCGATTGTGGGAGAAACTTCAACCACCCGTGCAACTTAATTGAACACCAGAAGACGCACACAGGGGAGAAACCACACGAATGTCCCGAGTGTGGGAAAAACTTCTCCCGGCGGGATACGCTGATCAAGCACCAGAGAACCCACACAGGGGAGAAGCCTTATGAATGCCCCGAGTGCGGGAAAAGTTTCCATCATCCTTGTAGGTTGATTGATCCACATGGGAGATTTTGCAGGAATTTATGTATAGGTTTGTGGGGGGGGGGGTTGCCCCTCCAGCAGATATCATGCACATGCAGCCCACTACCAAAATCAGCACAATCGCTTTTGTGACTTTTGTGATTTGTCCCCACAAAACACTTCATCACAGTTTCTTCCTATCTATTCAAAGGGCCTCTGCTGCACAATACCAAATGTAAGAATTCGCTGATAAATGTATCTATGTACGGGCTCACTGGGGAAACTTCAGAAATTCATATAGACAGGTGAGCTCAGCTACTCTGCCTGAGTGATAATCCCTGGCATCCTGATACCTGAGTGCCAGACAGGTTGTTGTTGTTGTTTAGTCGTTTAGTCGTGTCCGACTCTTCGTGACCCCATGGACCAGAGCATGCAAGGCACTTCTGTCTTCCACTGCCTCCCGCAGTTTGGTCAGACTCATGTTTGTAGCTTCGAAGACACTATCCAACCATCTCGTCCTCTGTCGTCCCCTTCTCCATGTGCCCTCCATCTTTCCCAACATCAGGGTCTTTTCCAGGGATTCTTCTCTTCTCCTGAGGTGGCCAAAGTACTGGAGCCTCAGCTTCACGATCTGTCCTTCCAGTGAGCACTCAGGGCTGATTTCCTTCAGAATGGATAGGTTTGATCTTCTTGCAGTCCATGGGACTCTCAAGAGTCTCCTCCAGCACCATAATTCAAAAGCATCAATTCTTCGGCGATCAGCCTTCTTTATGGTCCAGCTCTCACTTCCATACATCACTACTGGGAAAACCATAGCTTTTACTATATGGACCTTTGTTGGCAAGGTGATGTCTCTACAGGTAGCCATTCCAGAAATAACAAACCCAGATGAAGACAAAAGGGTGTGATTAACTTGGCTGGGAAACAGGGAAATGTAAATATCTCTTTTGCTACACTTGATGGGTGTTTGGTGGAGGGCAAAGAGAACCATGGGGCAGGGTCCAGGATGCTCAGATTACTGCCACCAGACCTCCCCTTTCATTATGTAACCATGATGTATTAGTGATGTAGTTTGGGGGGGATGAAACATGGGGATTAGCAACTAATAAAAGTTTGGGGGCTCTTTTGTTTGGGGCTTCCATCTTGTTCCACCTTGTGGCAGGTGGGAGTCCTGTCGCGAGTCTTCAATAAAGACCAAGCCTACTGGCTGCTGTTTTGTTCTGGTATTCCTGGCTGGTGTCCTTGTTTTTTGTCCAAGGGAGCCCTCAGATTTCTCCGTTAACAGAGAGAAGCCTCACGAATGCCCTGAGTGCGGGAAGAACTTTTCTCCTTGAGATATGCTGATCAAACACCAAAGAACCCATGTGAAGGAGAAGCCTTATGAATGTCCTGATTGTGGGAAAAGCTTCATTCAGAAGAAGGCATTCATCAGACACCAGGTAATTTATTTAGGGAATACGTCCAGCTAATATTCTTGAAAAGTGCCACATTCCACAGGAAAAAAAGGGAGAAGTGTTGGTTGCATCCTGAATTGCAGTGGAGAAGCCACACCTTATCTACATCACAAGACATAGGAGGATGACAACAGAGAAACCTAGCAAAAATAAGCTGAAATAAATAAATTGATTCAGCAGGAAGTTTAAAGTAATATTTGATTAAAAATAGAAATTGGACCCATATTTTCAGTTATCACAAAAAGATTTTTAAAAAGGAGGAGAAACAGTTGGGGTCATAGGTCTAGAAGATATAGATGATCCGATTAGAAAAATAATGTGCACCCTCGGGGTTGATAACAAAATGGATTGTGTTTTGTTGATGAATAGCTATTATTTCTTTTAAAGAAGCAAGACTCCACCCCAAGTTAATTAATTAAGTCCCCAAATGTTCTAGACTCCATTACGAAAGATCTTGGCTTGATGGTGCAGAACGAAGGCCAGGGACACATCACAAGGGCAGCCACAGACCCACTTTGACAACAAGAGCTCCCAATGACTCACGCTGTATTATACAGATGTGGAAGTGTGAACTCCACAAATGGGAGGAATAGGACTCCACTCTCTTTTTGCATACTTGGCAAAGAAAAGAAGGGGATCCTTGTTGGATCAGGCCAAATGTCCATTTAGTCTCTGTTGTAAACAAAATCTGCCCTTTTTCCCTTATGGGGTATCCAGGAGCCCATATAGAGTCCTACCTATTGGTAGGAGAAAATAACAGAGGCCAACCAGAGAATATTGAGAAGCAAAGCAGCTAGTAAGTCCGATCTTTATTGATCTGTTGCAACAGGGTCCTCACTCACCACACGCAGGAGGGAGGAGGAACCCCGAACAATGTCGCGCAAGGCCTTATATAGACATTTTAAATTCCCTGCCCTGGAGCTCAAGACCACCCCTCCATACATCATACATACATCACAGAAAAGGCGGTTTACAGCAGAAATCTGAGTGGTTTGTTTACCTCCTGTCTGCCAGAGTTGAGGGTCATCTAGTCCCATCCCCTGCAGTGCAGGAAACTTTTGTCCTTCGTGGGACTCAAACCCACATCCCTGGGGTTAAGAGTCTCGTGCTCTGCCACATCAGACATCTCAAAAGGAAAAAAAGATTGAAGGTAAGGGAGCCCGTTTGATGATAAGATTATTTATGGGGACTGTTAAAAGTATTACTGTCTATTTAAGAAGTAAGCAGCAGAGGGAATTCTGGGAAAAGGAAGGAAAATGCAAAGCAACAACAACCCATTTTTGTTCTGTTATTTCTGCTGATTTTGACTGGAATGAATCCTCTCAAAGGGCCCTTGGAAAACTGTCCAACGGGCTCTTGGCGGGTAAATGTTTTTTATGTCAGCCCTTCTTTTCTGGAGAGAAACTCCTGCTGGGCCTGAGAGGCAGATTTAGTCTCCTCAGGAGATAATGAGGTGGGTTTCATTTCCCCACAGAAGAAAATAAGGCAGGAGGGTCTCTCCAGAGAACGAGGCTCCTGAGAACGTGTAGAGTTCGGCTCCTGAGTCAGCGTCAGAAAAAGACACACGTCCCCCTTCATAGTCCAGAGTCACCCGGATCCTCCTGGGCTCCTCCCTCAGGGACAGAAGAGAGTCATCAGGGGAACTGCAGGCCCAGTACTTCCCTCCCCTCTTCCACACAGCCCAGATCCCTCCCTCAGGCCTTAAGGGGAAGAAGCCCTTTCTCTTCACAGACTTCCTGGCGACCCCCAAAGCCCACAATCCCCCACTTTCCACAGTCACTTCCCAGAAATGTCTGCCTGTTGTGAATCCCTCACGTCCCAACACACAAGAGAAGAAGCTGAATCTCTCAGGATTATCAGGCAGGGCTTGAGGTTTGTCTCCCCTTCTCACGCTTTTCTGATCCTCAGACAGGATGAGTTGGGGATGGACTGTGTCTGGATCCAGAGTGACATTTGCTGTGGGGGAGAAGATGAGGGAAAGAGAAGAATATGCAGAGTCAGCTGAGAGACAGAAACAGACATCCTGATAAATAAATAAATAAATAAATAACATCCAAAAAACCCAGATTCCCTTTCAGATCAAGGGATTTCTTTGCATCACATGCTAGACTGAGACTTCTCCTTGCAGACTCTCATCAGAATAAATATCTTCCTTGTTGGTTTTTAAATCAGTTTCCTTTACTTTCTTATATTCAATGTATATTGTTCCTGCCCTCCTCTCAAACCAGGCATTTTCTAAGAAGAAAAACCACCCAGGAAACCTTTTACTCATCTCTTCTGTGTTATCTAAGGGGAAAGAGAGGAGAATTGGAGGAGGCAGGAGAGGATTGGCCTTTGGGGAGCTTTGGGTTGGGATATGAGGACCCCCCCGTAATAATAATAATAATAATAATAATAATAATAATAATAATAATATATTTGCATACTGCCCTTCATCCATAGGTCAGGGTGGTTCACAGCATAAAACTACAACATAAAACCACATATAGGCCTCCCCTCACTTTCGTGGGGGTCACGTTCTGGGCCCTTGTGCCCACAAGTGAAAATCGCGTTAAGTGGGGAGCCTGTTTATTCCTGTTCTCCATCTCTCTCACCCACTTGGTCTCTCCTTGCCTTCCTCCCAACCATCTTGGAAGTTTAGGACTTGCCGCCAAGGAAGAGGAGGCAGATGGCAGGGCAATTTTACAAAGGACTCCTTATTCTATGCTTCTCTTTTGGGTATAATATATACCGTAAGACTAGTTCCCTGGGGGAAGAGGGGGATAACTCAAAAGGTTACCAGACAGTCATGATAGGCAAGTGTGGGGTTGCCATATTTTGAAGAGCAAAAAAGAAGACACACTGGCCAACTTCTACTTTCAACTAGAGATTGCTATGACAACTCTCATTTTAAATACCCCTACTCTATGTAGGCTATAGAAGCTGTGATATATTGCTAGTAAAGGTAAAGGGTAAAGGGACCCCTGACCGTTAGGTCCAGTCGCGGAGGACTCTGGGGTTGCGGCGCTCATCTCGCTTTATTTGCTGAGGCAGCCGGCGTACAGCTTCCGGGTCATGTGGCCAGCATGACTAAGCCGCTTCTGGCGAACCAGAGCAGCGCACGGAAATGCCGTTTACCTTCCCGCTAGAGCGGTACCTATTTATCTACTTGCACTTTGACGTGCTTTCGAACTGCTAAGTTGGCAGGAGCTGGGACCGAGCAACGGGAGCTCACCCCGTCATGGGGATTCGAACTGCCAACCTTCTGATCGGCAAGCCCTAGGCTCTGTGGTTTAGACCACAGCGCCACCCGCGTCCCATATTGCTAGTAGCAATGTTCTTAAGGTAAAAGGTAAAGGTACCCCTGCCCGTACAGGCCAGTCTTGACAGACTCTAGGGTTGTGCGCTCATCTCACTCTAGAGGCCGGGAGCCAGCGCCGTCCGAAGACACTTCTGGGTCACGTGGCCAGCGTGACAAAGCTGCTCTGGCAAGCCAGCACCAGCGCAGCACACGGAAACGCCGTTTACCTTCCTGCTATAAAGTGGTACCTATTTATCTACTTGCACTTAAGGGTGCTTTCGAACTGCTAGGTGGGCAGGAGCTGGGACCAAACGACGGGAGCTCACCCCGCCGCGGGGATTCGAACCACCGACCATGCGATCGGCAAGTCCTAGGCGCTGAGGTTTTACCCACAGCGCCACCCGTGTCCCTTAAGTTTCAACAAAAAAAGAATAATAATAATACCTATTGCTCCCTTGCTGGCCACATGAAAGTATTTGGGCTCATGTTCACATCTTGGTGAACATAAGTGTGCACAGAACAATTTATTAAACTGTTTAACATCTGCATATGGACTCCCCTGAAGGGCAGGGGGATGTTAACTCTTGCCCTCCCGAACTCCTTCTCCAAGATCTTGTAGCTGAGCCAGCGTCCTTTTAGTTCAGCCACAAGAGAAGGGATTTTGCTAGCTTAAGATGCTGCTCTGTCGCGATTCTCTGCTGCAGGTTAGTTTAGCCAGGTGCCTAAGATCTGAGTCTAACACACTAGAAAACATTTCATGGGTTACTGTAAACTAAAAAAAGAAAAGAAAAGAAAAGAAAGAATATTGGGATATTCTGAGAACTCGACAAGATGGACATTGGACTGACCCTGCAGGATCCTCCTTAAGGGCTTTTGTAAGATATTGTAAGGCTCTAAGGCTTTCCCCTACAAACAAGCAGTATATGGATTTTATGAAAGAAAGCAAAATCTATAAAATCAAGGGTGAAACCAGGATACTAGTCTATAGGCAGGAATGGAACTCAGACTGGTGTGTAGGTTGTTTGCAGGCAGTGGCGTAGCGTGGGTTGTCAGCACCCAGGGCAAGGCAAGTAATTTGCGCCCCCTAACCCGTGGATTTGCGCCCCCTAACCCTAACCCCCAGATGTTGCGCCCGGTGCGGCCGCCCCCCCCCCGCACCCCCACGCTACGCCACTGTTTGCAGGGACAAGCTCTGCCCCCAATCCAAGCCTTCAAACCCCTCCCAGTTCATTCATGGGACAAGGAAAGAACCCAAACCCCCTAGAGGACTGTTTCCCAGAGCTACGCCATTGATGGGGGTCCCAAAGTCTGCAGAACAGACAGTTCAACACCCATGAAATATCAGTTCCCATCCCTCCTGTCAAATTGTTCCTCCCCTGGAAATTTACCTTTCTGAAACTGTTTTCTGAATAACACAGCATCTGAGGAAGCAAAAAGATATAAAGTGTAAGGGCAACACTCTTCCACCTGAAATAAATCTCCATACAAAAGTAACACTTCATAATGTAGCATCCTTAAATTGACTCCATTCAGAGCAGGAGAACCTCCAAAAGGACAACGTCAGATTGTGTAGACTGGTAACCAAAAGAAAAGGAGGCTCCATATAATTGAAAAAAGATACACTCTGGTTGAGGCTTTCTTTACAGGATACAGCGTCACAATATACATGGGCCATTCTGGGGAACAGGAAATGAAGGCTGGAGCACCAAGAAGGAAGGTATACTGGGGTAATTAAATTCCATGCAGTAAGAGCCTGGCATGTTCAGTTCTGAAGAAATAATAGAATTCCCAGTGTGAAATCCTGCCAGCCAATTTTAATTACCTTCCCATTGTTTCATTGTATCCTCCACAAGGTGATTTAGATCACAGGATTCCAAGATCCTGTTCCTCAGTTCTGGAGGGAAAGGCAGTGGGTTCTCTGGACTCTCTCTTTTCTCATACCTGGTGAAAAGAAAAACAATGTCAGCCCATTCAAATCCACAATTTCTCTTACAGGAAAAGAAAGGAATTGAGAGGAGGAAGCTGGCTGTGGAAGCAGCAGAATCATATGGTATCAAGGGGCAGGAATTGTCTGAGGGTGATGACAGCACAGCACACATTTCCTTTCTCTAGATGTCCCCAGAGAAGGGGTGAGGAAGAAAAAGAGATGCACTTCTGTTGGGAAACAAGAAATGTTCCTTAAAACCTCTACTCTGAACCTGAGAGACACCTTGAATTGAAATACTGCAGCTGGAATATGGTCAAGAAAATAGCCAATTCCTTGTCCTTGGTGAGAAATCACCCCCTCCCAAGGGGCTCTATGGGGCAGGAGTTTGCTTGGGACAGGGTGGGGTGGCTGGCAGAGTGACTGAACTGGTTTGTCTAGAAGGAAACAACTAAGGCAGGCACTTCTAACTCCCAAGAGACTGCGATCTACTCACAGTATAAAAAGACCGATTGTGACCACTATCACAGTGCTCCCACCACTGTCATAGTGGTGGGAATATATGCTCCAAACAGTAAAAAAGATTATTTTTTTAGAAACTTGGAAGAGAGATTATGGGACTATGTGGATGAAAATATAGTGATTATGGGAGATTTAAATGGGGTGACATCGATCAAAATGGATAGAACGCAAAGAGAAAGAATGTCAAGTTCAGGTAGATTACCACTTTCTTTTTTCCATTTAACTGAGAACTTTAACCTATATGATGCCTGGAGAACAAAAAACCCAAGTGTAAAAGACATAACCCATTACTCGGAGGCGAAAAAATCTGGGGGACGAATTGATGCAATATTTATAATTTAAAAAGATCAGGCAGGATTTTTGCCAGCCAGACAAATAAAGGACAATACTAGAATAATAACTCCCAGAAGTGCAAGCTGGATTTCGAAGGGGCAGAGGAACCAGAGACCAAATTGCAAACATGAGCTGGATTATTGAGAAAGCTAGAGAGTTCCAGAAAGACATCTACTTCTGCTTCATTTACTATGCAAAAGCCTTTGACTGTGTCGACCACAGCAAACTATGGCAAGTTCTTAAAGAAATGGGAGTGCCTGATCACCTCATCTGTCTCCATAGAAATCTCTATGTGGGACAAGACGCTACAGTTAGAACTGGATATGGAACAACTGACTGGTTCAAAATTGGGAAAGGAGTATGGCAAGGCTGTATATTGTCTCCCTGCTTATTTAACTTATATGCAGAATTCATCATGCGAAAGGGTGGACTGGATGAATCCCAAGCCGGAATTAAGATCGCCGGAAGAAATATCAACAACCTCAGATATGCAGATGACATAACCTTGATGGCAGAAAGTGAGGAGAAATTAAAGAACCTTTTATTGAGAGTGAAAGAGGAGAGCGCAAAATATGGTCTGAAGCTCAACATCAAAAAAACGAAGATCATGGCCACTGGTCCCATCACTTCCTGGCAAATAGAAGGGGATGAAATGGAGGCAGTAAGAGATTTTACTTTCTTGGGCTCCATGATCACTGCAGATGGTGACAGCAGTCACGAAATGAAAAGACGCCTGCTCCTTGGAAGAAAGGTGATGGCAAACCTAGACAGCATCTTAAAAAGCAGAGACATCACCTTGCCAACAAAGGTCCGTATAGTTAAAGCCATGGTTTTCCCGGTAGTGATGTATGGAAGTGAGAGCTGGACCATAAAGAAGGCTGATCGCCGAAGAATTGATGCTTTTGAATTATGGTGCTGGAGGAGACTCTTGAGAGTCCCATGGACTGCAAGAAGATGAAATGCATCCATTCTTAAGGAAGTCAGCCCTGAGTGCTCACTGGAAGGACAGATCGTGAAGCTGAGGCTCCAATACTTTGGCCACCTCATGACAAGAGAAGACTCCCTGGAAAAGACACTGATGTTGGGAAAGATGGAGGGCACAAGGAGAAGGGGACGACAGAGGACGAGATGGTTGGACAGTGTTCTCGAAGCTACCAGCATGAGTTTGACCAAACTGCAGGAGGCAGTGGAAGACAGGAGTGCCTGGCGTGCTCTGGTCCATGGGGTCACGAAGAGTCGGACACGACTAAACGACTAAACAACAACAACAACAACAACAGAATAATTATAGATCTATTAGAATATGCCAACATGAATCCATGTAAACAAATCTCAATGTTACTGGTAGATGCCGAAAAGGCATTTGACAGTGTCTCATGGAAATTTATGATTAAAACCTGTGAAAGTTTAAAACTATGAAAAAGAATTATGAATGGAATTCAAGCAATTTATAAAAAACAAAGAGCTAAATTAATCATAAACAACTAAATCACAGAAGAATTTGACATTGAGAGAGACATGACAGGGATGCCCTCTATCTCCACTTCTATTTATAACAATATTGGGAACTCTACTAATAGCTTTAAGGAAGGATAAAGAAATAAAAGGTATAAGTTTTGACACACAGTATAAAGTAAGAGCGTTCGCAGATGATGTGATTATAACAACCGAAACACCAAAAGAAAGTATTAAAAAAGCACTAGAAAGAATGAAAGAATTTGGCGATGTATCAGGATTTAAATTGAACAAAGACAAATCAAAATTAATAACAAAAATATGGGTGAGAAAGAAAAAAAGGAATTGGAGGAAACAACAGGATTAAAAGTAGAAAATAAAGTGAACTATCTAGGGATATGGATTACAAATAAAAATACAAATTTATTTAAAGATAATTATGTTAAAAAATGGAAAGAAATTAAAGGAAATATGGAAAAATTGAAAAAATTAAAACTATCACTAGGAGGAAAAATATCTATGATTAAAATGGTGATACTTCAAAAAAAATTATTTTTATTCCAGAGGGTTCCAATTATAATAGGAACCAAATACTTTATAAGCTGGCAACGAGATCTTGCAGATTTTATATGGCAGGGGGGAAAAGCAAGAATAAAATCAGAAGTAATGACGGGCCCAAAAGAAAGCGGAGGATTCGCAGTGCCAATTTTAAAAAAGTACTTTGAAGCAGCATGTTGGTGTTGGATAAAAAAATTGATATTACTAAAAGATAATGAGGTCCTGACGTTAGAAGGTTGGGACAAAATATATGGCTGGCATGGTTACTTATTCTACGGTAAAAAAGAACATCACAAAAGATTTACAAATCATCTAGTAAGAAAGGCCCTTTTTGATGTTTGGGAAAGAACGAAAGAAAAAATTATCGAGAAAACTCCATAGTGGGTTTCCCCTATAGAGGCAAACACAACATTAAAGAGATTTGGCCAACATATAGAGACCTACTAGAAGATATAGACGGAAACATCAAATTAAAAACCTATGAAGAATCACAAACATTTGGAATAAATTGGCTACAATATTACCAATTGAAAGTAACATACGAAAGGGATATAAAAATGAGGGGATTTGGAAAAACAAACTTCAAAATTTGAAAAAGAAGTATTGCAAAGTGACCAAAAAATACTTGCAAATATGTATAGATTATTAGGGAAAGTTTCCTTAGAACAAGAAACTAAAGGGGAAAATATGTTAAAATGGGGGCACGATTTGGACTATGAGATTGATTTGGAAAGTTGGAAAACCTTTTGGGAGAAAAATATAAACTTTACAGCATGTGTTCTATTAAGGGAGAATTATAGGAAAATACATCACAGATGGTACCTAACCCCAGATAGACTGTCAAAAATGAATAAAATGAACAACAACAAATGCTGCAGATGTAACAGGACAAAAGGCACGT
Source organism: Podarcis filfolensis (assembly GCF_964270895.1). Lineage (NCBI taxonomy): Eukaryota > Metazoa > Chordata > Lepidosauria > Squamata > Lacertidae > Podarcis > Podarcis filfolensis. The sequence continues at coordinate 8,278,445 of NC_139605.1, read as the reverse complement.
TATACCACATGTGGTGGACTTGCCCAAAGATTAAAATCTTTTGGGACATGATCCACGACGAGATAAAAAAATTAATAAAGACGTCACATAATAAAAAGGCAGAGGCATATCTACTAGGAATTTTGGATAAAGATATCCCAAAGGATAAAACTAATATATTCTTATACGCGACAACAGCGGCAAGAATTTTGACTGCCAACTATTGGAAAGAGAATAACATTCTAACAAAAAGAGAATGATTGGGGAAACTCGGCGAGTACTTGGAGCTAGCAAAATTGACAGATCTAATAAGGAGAAAACCCAAATTTATGGTCATGAAACAGTGGGAGTGTCTAAATGATTACTTACAAAACCAAGGCTCGGCTAACAAAATCTGGCTGTGTTTAGAATAATCTTGTGAGTAACATAAAAAAATATAAAGTGAGATATTAAGGAGGCCTAAAAGAAAAACATGAAGAACAGAGGCTATGGTGAATAGATTATAAAAAACGCGCAGGGCAAATGGTAGAAGTCTTTTAAAAATATTATAATTAAGATGGATATGGATAAAATGGAATTACATAATTGAACATAAATACAGATTTGTGTATAGTGAATACTTATCTATTTTTAAAATCTTCATTTTGACTTTCTTTTTCTTTTCTTTTTCTCTTATATTTCATCTTTCATTTTTTCGAGAACATTGCTTTACAGATGTGTAAATAACTATATGCATGTGAAGAGGTAAAATATTTGTATTCTTTATATTTTCTAACTTTCCTTTGGTTACATGTATTTTCTTTATTTCTTTGTATATTTTTTTCTATTTTGTATTTAATAAAATTATTAAATTTTTTTAAAAAAGACCGACTGTGATGTGATCTACCCATTGTCATTGCCAGGAGTTGTTGAGTTTTTAGGGGGGAGGGTTGGCCAAAGTTGTTGACCTTTTGGGGGGGATCTAAAAGGAATACTAAAAGGATCGTGATCGACCTGTTGGACACCCCTGAACTAAGGCAATAGTTGCTCCCAGGAATGTCACTTGGCCTTGTTGTGTGTGCCAGTAAAACAGCCGTCTCTTAGTGACACTTGAGTATACTCAGAATATTTGTTTCTGGAGTTTGGGGATCTCTTGCTTTGATATATTAGATAACCTCTGCTCTAGAATCAGATGTTTGCAGAAGTTGAGACGGATCTTCCACAGGTGCAGAAACAAATCAAATGATTCATCCAAAGGACATTCAGGCCAATACAAAACAAATGATACACATTGCAAAAGTAAAACCAAACCTCACAAAGGAAATGGCGCTAATTCATTGGGGAGAATTGGGGGGCTACAAGTTCAGAAGAGGGGGCTCTACTTTTACCTGTGAGGTGCTGCAGGGAGTGAGTCCTCCAGTCTCCCCCCTGCAGCCCCTGGAGGGCCATGTCTGAGGTTCTGGCATCTCAGCTTCAAAGAGTGATGCTAATGGAAATGAGCCAGATCCACTTACCTCTGCAAGGTCCTTCTCACATCCTAGAGGGGAAAAGAGAAGGGAATTCACTGCACATCACAGGCCACACTAGGAAGACCCCTCAGACCCTGCCCCTCGGATGTCAGTCTCCCTGGCATATGCCAAGGTTTTCGGTAGGGATGGCGGAATCAGCCAGTTTTCGTTTCTCACAGCTTTTATTTTTCCAATCTGAAATTATGAATTTTTCCAGTATCAAGTTCTTCACATTTCCACATCAGTTTGCAATTATTCTTTTTAATCCTTATGAACATCCAGCAGCAGTTAAGGGAATCACACATTTATGGATTCAGTGGAAGATTCCACTCCATGTCTTGTTTTAGATTATAATTTATTAACTTTAATCCAGTTTGCATTGCGCAATTCAGACGTAAGTAAGCCTACAGGATAATCCTACCAGGGAACTGTCCCAGATTGTCTTCCATAGAAGTCCCCAAATTTCCAATTCAAAGGGAAATAAAAAAAGCACCTGCAGCATGAAATGCCTCCAAAGGGGTAATAAAATTGCTCAGTGTTTCTTTGAGCTCACCCACACTTCTGCTTTTCCTGTGCCCAGAAAACACAGGTCCAAGTGGTTTTGCCTTTGCCCTGCCGCTTTCCCTCAAGAAAAACGTGCTCCTTGGTGCAACATCAAAGCAAACGTCAATGCAGAGAAAACCTGGCTGAGGTTTGCTCTAATTCAGCAGTAAACAGTGGGTTTTCCTGGAGGAAAGGGGTGGGACAAGCAGCAGTCTGGATGAGTCCCGCCGTCTTGCTCTTGGGCCGATCTGTATCCATGGGGAAGGGGATCAACCCAGAAGTTGTGGAGGGAACGGGAAGAGAAGCTTGGTCAAGAGACTGGCTCATGTCGGAAGGAGGCCTGAACGCATCCTAGACGAAGGCCCCCCCCCCCCCAGCTGAAAGGCATTCGGAGACAAAGCATCAGCAAAGAGCAGAAGATCAGCTCCCGTTCCATCAAGAACACAGACGAATCTCTAGTCTGCATTCAGGTGAGTTAAGCATCTCAGGTCTCTTAGGTCTTCCTGTCCATAACAAACCTGACTAGAGGCTCCATCAACTGAGTCCCTGCACTCCTTGCATGCATGAAAGGGGCACATAAAGGATTGGAGACAGCCTTTTCCTGGATCCTCTGGTTGTTCCTGCCACCATCTTACCTGCAGGAGTTCACTCGCTGTCTGCTGACCCTTCTCCTCCATCTCCTGGATGATCCTCTCAAGAGAGGAGAGTTTCCTGGAGAGTCTGGCCAGCTGCTCATCCCTTCTCCCTGCAATCTCCTTCTCCACCTCTTCCACATGAGTCAGTAGACGTTTCTCTTGTTCTTTCAGGAACTGTCGCAGTTCCCTGAACTTCTCCACAGTCTTCAGCCTCTCCCTTTCTGTTAATTTCTGCAAGAAAAGAGGAGGTCTCAGTGTGGAAGGTGCTCAGCCTTCAAGACATCAGGAAGAGAATTGTGAGAAGTCCACAGGGAGGACACTTCTGATTTTTCAGAGACATGAAACCTCCAGTGGCTAAAGAAGTAAACCTATATTTTGAGGGGAAGCCCTCTCCATTGCTGTTTCTGTTGATATCTATTTCACAGAGAGGTACAGCCTAAAGCAAGGAGCTTTTTTTCTAGCCAAGGATGTTCCCTGCATGTTTTCGAGCATAGCATAACCGAGTTCATCCATGGACATAAAACACCCCTCAGTTTAGACTGGGGCCATTTAGGTGTAGGAATGCAGCAGAAACAGAGGAGGACAAAGTGCAGAGTTCATCCCCATAGCTCCCCCGTTTTCTTTAAAGGTTCAAAATGGCCCGAGTTTCCTAAAATTGAACAAGAGCGCACATTTAGAAGGACAATTCTTTAGTAATATTTATGGTAAATCAGGATTTGGATTGAATTGCTTCCACCCTTTCAGCTCACAAGTCCTCAGGCTTCTCCTTGATTGCTATTCACATAATAAATGACAAGGGGAAATAAACTCAATTTAGTGGCATTCAAAGGTGTACTTACCTAATTTGCTATTGCTGAAAAAATATAGAGACCAAAACAGAGCAATCCTTTGAAATTCACACCTCTGATATTTTCAATGTTGACCAATCCAGGTAATATTCACACAAAAAATATATTTATGGGGGTAAATTACAGATCATAATATTTATACAAGGAGGTAGTTACAATAACATCTGATTCATTTTCATAATAATAAATTAATAAACAGACTGATATGGAAAAGGAGAATGGGGAGAAGCTGAAATGGGCAGATTTCCCCATCACTTCTCAGTCCTGACTCGATTCTTCAAGTGCTTGTTCCCTCACTAGTAAGAATAGAGACACTTACCAGGAGGTCTTTGCTTTCCTTGTCCAGGGCTGCTAGATAGGCCAGAATTTCCTCTCTCTCTTTCCTCATAATCTCCAGGCGGTGACAGATCTCTTGCTAAAGAGAAAAGGGAAAACTCAGGTTTGATTGAGACACACAGAGAGGAGGTGAATAGTATGCTGGCTTCTTGCACCCAGTGGTCTTGCTATAATAGCAGAGTAGTTTACTGGAGGAAATAAAAGTCCAGAGGTTTTCAACCTTTTTGTTTCCAGGACTTCCTGGACCCGCTACCTTTTTTCTGTGCCAGCCCTGTGGGGCTCAGGGACCCAGTTAGGTCACCCCTTGCTTACAGACTTCTACCTAGTCTTTGCAGATGCTACTCAGGGATATCAAGGGATTACGATTACGATTACGATATCTTTATTGTCATTGTCCCATGCAGAACAATGAAATTGAAAAACTACATAAAACTACCACAAAACTACATAAAACTACCATAAAACTACATAAAACATTCAAAAACCCCTAAAAACTCTAAAACCCCATTTTAAAATACACTATACTATAGAGACCCCTTATGCTGCGTTTAGAACCAGAATTGCATTTGGATAGAAACTGTTTCTCAGGCGGCTAGTCCTGGCCTTTATAACCCTATACCTTCTTCCAGAAGGCAGAAGCTGAAAGAGATCATTTCCGGGGTGCGTACTGTCCTGTACTATCTCTGCCGCTTTCTTATGGCACCTGGCAGCATAGATTTGATCTAAGGTGGGAAGAGTGCACCCAATTATTCTCTCTGCAGTCCTTACAACCCTGGATAGCATTGTTTTTTCCCTCACTGTGCAGCTCCCAAACCACACACACAGACCATAAGTTAGTACGCTCTCCACAGTGCAATGGTAAAATGCCATCAACAGGTCCTTTGAGAGATTGTTTTTCTGGAGGATTCTCAGAAAATATAACCTCTGCTGTGCTCTCTTCACCACGTCTTTGCTGTTCTCTCCCCAGATTAGGTTGTCTCTCAACTCCATTCCCAGAAATCGAAACACTGAGACCTGTTCCACGCACTTCCCCTCAATAATAAGTGGCTGAATATTCAGTTTACATTTCCTAAAGTCCACAATGATCTCTTTTGTTTTCTTTAAGTTAAGGAGTAAGTTGTTTTTCCTGCACCACTCCCCCAACTGCTCAACTTCCTTCCTATAGGCCACCTCCCCCTCTCCAGCCGTGATTAAACCAAACGCCGTTGTATCGTCTGCGAACTTAATGATCTTATTACTGGGGTATTTGGGGGCACAGTTAGCTGTATAGAGCATATATAAAAGCGGGCTCAACACGCACCCCTGCGGCGTCCCCATGTTCGTGATGAGATCCGCAGTGACGTGGGAACCCAACCTGACCCTTTGGGAACAGTTTGATAGAAAATCTAATATCCACCTGCACAAACATGGTGGAAGTCCCAGGTCTAATAATTTGGGCACCAATCTATGCTGAAGAATAGTATTAAATGCAGAACTAAAGTCTACAAATAACAGTCTCGCATAGTTCCCTTGCTTCTCCAAATGAGTCAGGACAGCATGTAAAGCCATTGCCACAGCATCCTCTGTGGATCTCTTTGCCTTGTACGCAAACTGGTAAGGGTCAGTTCCCACTGGCAGACAAGATAAGATGCGCTTTCTCACCAGTTTTTCGAAACATTTCATTATAATGGGTGTCAATGCCACAGGCCGAAAATCATTCAGACTGTCTTATCTTTGATGTTTTTGGCAGGGGTATAATGGTAGCGGATTTCAGACAGGGTGGAAAAGTGGCTTGGGCCAGAGACTGGTCAAAAATCTTCGTAAAGATTCCTGCCAGTTGGTCCGAACAATCTCTTAGCACCCTGCCAGCCACCCCATCCGGGCCCATAGCCTTCTTCGTGTTTACCTCCTTTAATATTCGCCTCACTTCTCCCTCTTTTACCCTGGCAGCATTTCCTGTAGGTAGTGACGCCAATAGCTCTGGCATCCCTGTTGGAGTCACTGTTGGTGTCACCTCAAATTGGGCAAAGAAGGTATTCAACTCTCCCACCAAGAAAGCAGTACTCTCTACCACTGATGAATTCCTTGATTTATAACCAGTCAGATGTTGGACTCCCTGCCACATTTGTCTAGTATCATGATTTCTCAGATGGTCCTCAATTTTTCATCTGTACTCCGCTTTTGCTTTCCTGATACCCCTCTTCAAGTTCGCTCTTTCTATACCATACAATACCCGGTCCCCAGTTCTAAAAACAGAATTTCTGGCCTTCAATAATCTCCTAACCTCTCCCGTCATCCAGGGCTTCCTATTCGGATACAACTTAACATACTTTTCCCTGGTGACATTTGCTGTGCAGAATCTAATATAACCCAGGACCGTTGATGTATAAGTTTCTAGATCTTGATGGTCGAACATATTCTAGTCGGTCTCCTGGAAACAGTCCTGCAGTTGCTGAGAGGCTCCCTCAGGCCATACCGTAACCATCCGTGTTTGTATCTGGCCTTGTTTCCTGAGGGGTGTGTATACTGGTGTGAGAAGCAGGGACACATGATCTGAACCACCGAGGTGTGCCAAGGTCTTGACCTCATATGCCCGTCTAATGTTCGTATACACCTTGTCAAGAGTATTTTCTCCCCTTGTTGCACACTCAATGTGCTGATGGGATTTTGGGAGTACTGCCCTCACATCTGTGTGATTGAAGTCCCCCGCAATAATGTGCACAGCCTCCGGGTATCTCCTCAATTTAGCATTGATGTTCTCATGCATACTACTCATGGCCCTGCATGCATTTGCAGTTGGTGCTATGTACACCGCTGTTAACACCACTGTTGTAAATTCCCGGGGAAGATAGAAAAGTCTGCATTTAATTGTCAGAAATTCCACATCTGGAGAACAGCAGGTATCCAACTTGAGTCCCTACACCAGTTTTGATTTATAAAAATACACACACACACACACACACACACACACACACACACACACCTTGTTTCTTGCCAGAATCCTGTGTCCTGTCCCACCGGTACATTGTAAAACCTTGTAATTCAACAGCTGTGTCTGGAATAGCTGAATTTAACCATGTCTCTGTGAGTATCAGCACAACAATTCCGGATGTCTTCCTCCACTCCTACACGAAGCCTCCATTCATCAAGTTTATTTGCCAATGATCAAGGGAGATCCCTTTGTCCCCCTGGCAGAGAAAAAGACTTCAACTCCCTCCTCCCAGCCATGCCAGGAGCTCTCAGGCTTCCCCTGGGCTGCTTTTTACATAATAAACAACCACCAATTCATGCCATGCCTACTTTGGACCTGATAATTAAAAAGAAAACCTCCCAAGAAGAATCCACAGCTATTTCTCCCCCTCCAGATCCAGGGATCTCCTACCTTGTATTCCTCGGAAGCCTCCTCCAGAGGAATCACATCGTGATGTTTGTGCTCCTTGGATCTGTCGCACACCACGCAGATGGGGGCTTCATCCTCCTTGCAAAAGAGCTTCAGGAGCTCCTGGTGCTTCTCACAGACTCCTCCTTTCCCTCCTTCCTCCTTTCCCTCTTGAAGGCTGAGATTCTGGGCTATTTCTACCATATTAGCCAGTTGCCTGTTGGGGATGAGGCTCCTTCTCTGGACTCTTTCTCTGCACTGAGGGCAGGAAGCCTCTGCCTCCGATTCCCCCCAGCACTGGATCAAGCAGGATCGGCAGAAGTTGTGCCCACACTCTGGGATGATCACTGGATCCTTGAAGTAATCCAGGCAGATGGAGCACGTGGCTTCGTCACAAAGATTCTGGATGTGACCCCCAGAAGCAGCCATGGCTCCTTCACGCAAAAGACCCAAGCTAAGTTTCACTTACTCTGTTTTCAGCTACTGGGAGTTTCCTTTCCTGGAAATGACTCAAACTCAGTGACCACGTGATCTTTATGTTTTTTAAAAATATGTCTCCAGGTCTTTGCAGCTGCTGAATATTTTCTCAAGTAGCAGTGAATGTCAATTCCCAATTTTGATTGCTTCCCATGCTTTTGATTACACACACAAATGAAGAGATGTTCTCTTTATGTGCCAGTATAGTAAAACACTGGTTCTTTTCTGTGGCATTCTGGGAAACTTTTCTTAGCTTCTTTTTCTTAGCTTTTGTACCTTAAAATCTTTCTCTGCTTCCCTCTTACACACACGCTGTATAAAGCTGTGCCAGGCACACACATAAATTCCATTCTTTGCATTCCACTCTTTTTTCACTTAGGTCACATTAAGTTTACAATGATCTGTTTTCCTTCAGTGTATAATTAATTAGGTGTTCTTATATTATGATCATAACATTAGTAATTGCTATAGACATATTATAATCAATCTTTAGTCTAAGTGGATTAAAAGCTTAGATACTTGTCTAATGCCCATTTCTCCCAATATCCTTTGAAGTATTGGAGATTAATGGACTTGTGTAATCCCGCCTTATACTTATGTTAACCAATAAGGAACTAGCCTCTTTGTTTGTATTTTAACCAATCAGCCACTAGCATACCAGTGGCCATGCTTTGTAAGATTCAATAAAAGAGAGAGACGCGTGGGTTCCAGGGAACTTTCAAGAAACTTTCAAGAGAACTTTCAAGAGAACTCTCAGGAGAACTCTAAAAAGCAACCTCGGAACTCTGAAGACGCTCTCAAAAACACACCATCCACTTGTTTGTCTTTATTCCAACGCATTCCAACACACAAACACACAGGTACCTAGTAAGTTGTGGTATTCATATTGTAACATTTTCATTCGTAGGCTTCCTGTCATTTTTGAATTGGAGAAAATCTGCCTCTGCCCTAAATGGATGGGAGTTCTGATTTAGCAAACGGGACTTGATTCCGTGAAGAGAACTCCTAAAAGTCTCGTTGCTAATTTTGACTTAATTTGTTTTTAGCATGCTGGCAAAGAACTTCAGATTGAAACAGACCCGAGGGGCCACTAGGGGCACATCAGAAGATGGCTGACAATAACATCTCTCCGACCCACACGAGGTAATTTGGAGGCTGTTACGGGAGTAAATAGCCTCCCTACCCCCCCTGGATTGTGGGGGGGGGCTGCCCTTGCCTACTGTGCCCTATACCACCCCCGAATTTGTGGGGATGGGGGCACTAGGCACAATGCCCTTCTGTGGATATCGGTGTTCCTGGACGCTGCCTCTGATCCGCGCCTCTAGCTGCAAGAACTTCAAAAGAAACGATTAGGATGAAGCGAATGCACATATTTCAAGGAAGGAGGGGGAGTAAAGACTGCTAACAGAAGAGATCTCTGATAAACAAGACGAGTCGGAAGAACAAGAATTAACCAGATGAAGATACACCAAGACTCGGTATGGCAAAAGGACTGGATGGGGGAGGGGGGGAAAAACTTTCCTTTCTTTCCTCTATGTGATTAAACAAGAATCTCCCCCCCTCACAAGTCAGAAATGTCGTTTGAAGGACTTAAGCTGTGGATTTATGTCTGTGTGGAGATAAACTTTCTAACCAAAGCATGCTTTAAGAAGAGCGTGGAATGTATAAGGGCTTTGGAATGACGCAGTTAAAAATACCGTCGCCATATTGGGAAGTTCTGTCGGAGAACTTAAGTCTGGGAGGAGAAATAGAGAAATAGAGCTGTTTTTATATTGTGGGTGAAACTCCTCAGAGGGACTTAAGAACGACAGTTCTGTGATTAATGATGGAAAGAGCGATGTTATCTATGAATGCGATGATATATGGAAACCATCTCGATTTGAGGATTGGATGAACGGAAAAATTCACACAGGATTATTATTGGTGTTTATCAGCTTAAGGAGATTATCAGAAGAGATCATAAAGAAAAAAGAGAAAATATACGAACAAGATGAGATGTGGAAACAGCAAGATAAGACTGGATAGAATTATGAACTTTGTTTGGACTGATTTGGACATTAACGCAGTAGCAAGAAGATGATCAGAAGCCCCCTTCGGATCTTGAAATATGGGTCCCCTCAACAAAATTTAAAATTCGGCTTTGTAATTTGGAATTTATGTGATGTGATTTGATTTGATTTGATTGGTCGGTTAATAAAAATTATTTTAAAAAAAACAACAGATTGAAACAGACCCTTTCAGCATTGCCAGCCTGGGGCCCTCTGTTTGCTTCAGACTACAACTCCCATCATCCCTGGCCAGGACATCTGCAGGCATGGCTAGGAAGGCCCTCTGCCTGGAGACCCTGCAGAGCAGCTGCCAGTCAGTGGAGGCAATATTGACCTCGATGGAGCAATGGGCTGGCCTGGCAGAAGGCACCATCTGTGGTGCGGCAGACGAGTTATGGGGCTCCTTCCCTAGATAGGAATGCCTGGTGCGATCTTGGCTATTATTATTAATCAATATTACTCCACATTGTGAAGTCTTCCTATATTCCTGATAAAGTGTGGTCCCTTGCAATGGCTGAAAAGCCTGGAGGAAGAGATAAAATTCCTGGAGAATAGGACTTTGGATGGTTATATGCTCTGCCTCAGAGGTTGGAAGCAGTTCTGCTCCTGAATAGCGGTTGCTGGAGACTCTAGAAGGGGAGGGGATCTTGTTCCCAGGTCCTGCTTATGGGTTTCCCACATGCATAATGCTTTTATAAAAAAAAAATTCACCATCACCTGCAGGTAAAAGGAGAGAGATCAAAACGGAGAAATCCCACTGAGGGGAAGTTGTTTCCTTGGAGAAATATCCCTAATAAACTTTTCTTTGTTAGCTGAGATTCCAGATGAAAAGCATAAGTCCAAAGGACACCAGGAAGCAAATGAACACAGCCACCACCCCAGTCCAGGTCCCTATAGTGAAAGCCCAATGCACTTTGGAGCAGAAAGCCCTTCTCCTCAAATCATTCATCTTTATTATTTAGTAGACCTATATTATGATTTACTAGTGCAATTCCCTATTACCCCCACTTGCTACTATAATGCTATATATAAATATTATAATTATATTAAGTATTTTACTTACAGTTTTTAAAATGTCAACCAGAAGTTACAAAAGTGGAGACCAAAAGAGGAAGGAGAAGCAGAAAGCTGAAGAAGACCTGAGCAAATGACCAAAATTAGATAGCTTCTTTACAAAGACAGATGAGGGTCCTGATGAACCCAAATACTATACCACAGCGAGTCAGTCATGTGATATTCGTCCCATTCCTGATACAGAACCTGGTACATCTGGTTCTATAGAATCTGCTTCAATGACTGAAGCAAGAAATATTCTGATTGACCAACCAGAGAGTAGTACAAGCGCAGAAGATTCAACATCAAAATACAAACAGAATGGTGTTGGGCTATGGGGTGATTTAAGCAAAGATGACATTTTATACTGGGTAGAAAAAGGTCCGCCAGAGTGTCAGCACTCAGATGGTTTATTTGAAAAGTCAGAGGTCTTTTGCAAACCAAGACAGATATTTTTCAAAGAGCTTGTTCTATCCCAAACGACTAATGACAAAAAATACTGGTTAGAGAATGGTTAGTATATTCACCAGAAACTGGTTTTGTGTGCAAGCTCTTTTCAAATTCTTCCACGCCATTATCATCAGATGGATTTTCTGATTGGCGCAACACCTATTTAGTTCCAAGTCATGAAAACTCTGAAGACCCTAGAACAGCTTCAGCAGCATATCTTACAAAAAGAAAACGTGGCTCAACAATTGACTGTCAACTAGCAGAACAGATACATAATGAACAGCAGGACTGGAAACATGTTCTTGAATGAGTTGTTGCAGGCATAATAACTCTGGCAGAGCACGGTTTACCTTCAGAGAAGATGGGGAAAGATTTGGTTCTCCCCACAACGGGAAATACATTGGATTACTTGAACTAACTGGAAGGACAGATCCTGAAGCTAAGTCTCCAATACTTTGGCCACCTCATGAGAAGAGAAGATTCACTAGGAAAGACCCTGATGCTGGGAAAGATTGAGGGTACAAGGAGAAGGGGACGACAGAGGACAAGATGGTTGGACAGTGTTCTCGAAGCTACCAACATGAGTCTGACCAAACTGTGTGAGGCAGTGGAAGACAGAAGTGCCTGGCGTGCTCTGGTCCAGGGGGTCACGAAGAGTCAGACACGACTAAACGACTAAACAACAACTTGAACTTATTGCAAAATTTGATCATTTTCTAGCAAACCATATAAAAGAATTTGGAAATGATCAGGTGTCACATCCTACCTCTCTAAAACAGTATGTGATGAATTTATCCAAATGATGGCATTTAAAGTAAGAGGATCAATTTTAGAGGATTTTAAAACTGCAGAGTACTTCAGTTTATCTGTCCTGTCCCATGTTGATCAGCTCACTGTTATTGTAAGGTATGTCTCACCAGATGATGGGCTCCCTATGGAACATTTTCTAACCTTCCTAGAGATGGGTAGCATGTTAGGATTCTTGCTCCATGTTTGCAATCATGGGATTGTTGTCTATCACATGACGGTGTATGTTTTCATTCCATAGTGGGAAGTGACGGAGACAGGATGTTTTGTACTACTGTGTTCCGTGATGTGGGACTATTGTCCTTTGTTGGCAAACCAAGGCCCGGGGGCCAGATGCACCCCCCCCAGCTCATAAATCCAGCCCACATCGCAAAGCCAGAACCCGCCATGAAGCCAAGACTCCCGGTGATGGCGACGGAATGAAGAGGCCGAGCGGCGGCAGCTCTTCCACTCAAACACCTGGTTTACCTCAGCGGCGTTTGATTGGCAGGTACGTCCCCGCGCTGTGCTGAGGTAAACCAGATGCAGGGTTGATTGATCACCGGGAGTCTTGGCCTCTTCCCAGGGAATCATAGCTCTCGGAAGGGAACAGGGGTGCCGCAGAACAACCCCAGCACTGATAACGGAAAAATACCAGGGGGAATTTTAGCCAATGCAATTTCTCCCTGCAATCCAAAGACCTGCAGGGACCTCCGGGAACCCTTGAGCAGCCAGTAGGCCTGATCTTTATTGAACAATAGCGTTGCAACAGCATCCCCTCGATGCTGCCCAAAAGATAGTTCACCCTGAACAATGGTGTGTTGGGGGTTACCCCCTTCTGCTTTGAGCAGTCCCTTTGTCAGGTGCTGCCTCAAAACATCAGACATTTGTCACAAGGTAAGATGGCAACAACAGGCGACTGCATTTCTTTAAAATTCCAGTTTGTATCTGGACTGGACTTGAATTGACTCTGCCTATGTCTTGTTGCTGATTCCAAATATATATAATTGGCTTATTATATATATGCAATTTTAAAGTTGTTTTTATATACACAATCATTTTGTATATGTTTTTGTGGCATATTTAATCAGAAACGCCTTGTGGGAAGAGATCCATTAAAAAAAAAATCAACTGGCCCTCAGTCCAATTTCATGCGGCCCTCAGCTTCGTTTCATGTTGGTGAGAAGGAGGGGGAGATGGGGTAAAGACAAAGGAGAAAGGGGGGCTTATCCACCAGCACCCTACCCACCCCTTTGACATCAACGCACCCACTTTCAATTCTGGACCCACCCACCTCAAGTACATGCCTCCCCCACCCTAAAAGGATGTCCACCACTTAGCTCCCCTCAGATGTGTAAAACCTTGGACCATCAATAAAGGAGCAGCACAAATCAGGTGTAGGGAGCTTTTGGTCCTCCAGATGCTGGCCAAGGGCTGATGGGAGATGTAGTTCAGCAACTGCTGGAGGGCCAAATCTTTGTCCTCCCACCATCTGTGTCAATGATCCTTAGATCAAATTTATGCTGCCAGGTGCCATAAGAAAGCGGCAGAGATAGTACAGGATAGTACGCACCCCGGAAATGAACTCTTTCAGCTTCTGCCTTCTGGAAGAAGGTATAGGGTTATAAAGGCCAGGACTAGCCGCCTGAGAAACAGTTTCTACGCAAATGCAATTCTGGTTCTAAACGCAGCATAAGGGGTCTCTATAGTATAGTGTATTTTAAAATGGGGTTTCAGAGTTTTTAGGGGTTTTTGAATGTTTTATGTAGTTTTTATATAGCTTTATGTAGTTTTTCAATTTCATTGTTCTGCATAGGACAATGACAATAAAGATATCATATCATATCGTATCATATCCTTCTAGACTCCAGACCTAATTTTGGTGAACGCTTTTTGCCCTGGCATTTGGCGCCTGTATATTTTAAAGACCCGTCTTATTTCCTAACTTGTTTTGAATTATTTTTGATATTGCATTTTAATGGTTGTAACCCTCCCTGGGGCCGTGGTGTGAAGGGCAGTTAATAAATTGTTAATAATTAATTAATTATAATAATTAAATAATAATAATTTCAAAAGCCCCATCAGAAGCTAGTTCCCTACACATCCTCATGACTGTCAAAGAAAGGGAGAGAGAAAAGGGGGTGGCAGCAGGAGGGGGGAAATGGCCCCTCGCTTTTGGCCTCGCCCAACACCAGGCCCTTTTGGGGGGGCCTGGACACGAAAAAAGTTGCCACCAGCCCCTGAAGCCCACCACCCAGACAGAAAACACGAGACAGGAAGTTTGGAGTTTATTTATTTGGAAGGAAGGGTTTACTGGACGCCCCTCTTGGGCTCAGTTTGCCTACAAGTCGCCTCCTTGGTGGTTTTTCACATTTGCACTACGGGTCAAATGTTAACACGCCGAATATCCACATAAACACCCTTTGCCTCGTAACCACCTTCCAAGCAATATTCCGTTCCTTACTCCGTAGCTCTTCAAAGTTCTTCAAACATCTCCTCGCACAAACCCTCTTTCAGCCTTCCTCAAAAGTTAGAGCACAACATAAAGAAGCCGCACTACGGGTAAGGAAATCCCGAGGTTCAAACCACATGCTTAGATGTTGCTGAACTACAACTCCCATCACCCCAATGCTTGCTGGGGCTGATGGGAGTTGTAGAGAGCCAGTGCGGTGTAGTGGTTAAGAGCGGTAGTCTCATAATCTGGGGAACCGGGTTCGCGTCTCCGCTCCTCCACATGCAGCTGCTGGGTGACCTTGGGCCAGTCACACTTAGAATCATAGAATCATAGAGTTGGAAGAGACCACAAGGGCCATCGAGTCCAACCCCCTGCCAAGCAGGAAACACCATCAGAGCACTCCTGACATATGGTTGTCAAGCCTCTGCTTAAAGACCTCCAAAGAAGGAGACTCCACCACACTCCTTGGCAGCAAATTCCACTGTCGAACAGCTCTTACTGTCAGGAAGTTCTTCCTAATGTTTAGGTGGAATCTTCTTTCTTGTAGTTTGGAACCATTGCTCCGTGTCCGCTTCTCTGGAGCAGCAGAAAACAACCTTTCTCCCTCCTCTATGTGACATCCTTTTATATATTTGAACATGGCTATCGTATCACCCCTTAACCTCCTCTTCTCCAGGCTAAACATGCCCAGCTCCCTTAGCCGTTCCTCATAAGGAATCGTTTCCAGGCCTTTGACCATTTTGGTTGCCCTCCTCTGGACACGTTCCAGTTTGTCAGTGTCCTTCTTGAACTGTGGTGCCCAGAACTGGACACAGTACTCCAGGTGAGGTCTGACCAGAGCAGAATACAGTGGCACTATTACTTCCCTTGATCTAGATGCTATACTCCTACTGATGCAGCCCAGAATTGCATTGGCTTTTTTAGCTGCCGCGTCACACTGTTGGCTCATGTCAAGTTTGTGGTCAACCAAGACTCCTAGATCCTTTTCACATGTACTGCTCTCAAGCCAGGTGTCACCCATCTTGTATTTGTGCCTCTCATTTTTTTTGCCCAAGTGCAATACTTTACATTTCTCCCTGTTAAAATTCATCTTGTTTGTTTTGGCCCAGTTCTCTAATCTGTCAAGGTCGTTTTGAAGTGTGATCCTGTCCTCTGGGGTGTTAGCCACCCCTCCCAGTTTGGTGTCATCTGCAAATTTGATCAGGATGCCCTTGAGTCCATCATCCAAGTCGTTGATAAAGATGTTGAATAAGACCGGGCCCAAGACAGAACCCTGTGGCACCCCACTAGTCACTCTTCTCCAGGATGAAGAGGAACCATTGATGAGCACCCTTTGGGTTCGGTCAGTCAGCCAGTTACAAATCCACTGAGTGGTAGCATAGTCAAGACCGCATTTTACCAGCTTCTTTACAAGAATATCATGGGGCACCTTGTCAAATGCCTTGCTGAAATCAAGGTAGGCTACATCCACTGCGTTCCCTTCATCTACCAGTCTCTCAGGCCCACTCACCTCACAGAGTGTTTGTTGTGGGGGAGGAAGGGAAAGGAGAATGTTAGCTGCTTTGAGACTCCTGAAGGGGAGTGAAAGGCAGAATATCAAATCCAAACTCTTCTTCTTCTTCAGAAAGATCTAAATGCGTGCCCACCTGTGGTACTCTTGAGCTGCCCCCACCTCAGCCAATCTATCTCGTCTTTCCGCTATTGGTTTCGTGCTGACCTACCTTACAGGGTTGTTGTTAAGATAGTCTGGTTCACGTGTCATGCCAAGCCAAACCATGGCTTAGCTCTGCATTTCTCCAACTTGGGTCTCCAGCTGTTTTGGGACTGCGACTCCCATCATCCCTAGCTAGCAGGACCAGCGGTCGGGGATGATGGTAATTGTAGTCCCAAAACAGCTGACTCAAGTTGGGGAAACACTGGATTAGCTTGAATGTGTGGAGAGGAGATTGCGGCCACTTTCCTTATCCTGTTTGCTTGGCTGCTGTTCTAGACTGAACTTAGGTTTTCAAGCAGAGATTGGATGGCCGTCTGCCATGGATGCTTCAGTTGAGATTCCTGCAATGCAGGGCTGGACTAGAGGACCCTTAGGGTCCCTTCCAGCTATATGATTCGATGATTGTAAGCCGTAGCTTAGCTTAGCACTCCATCCCAACCTGGGCTTGTGGGTCTAGCTTTTCCTAACTACAAGCCGTAAACCACAGGCCAAATCATGGTTAGTCTGAACCAGGGCTAGTTCAACCATGAGACCCTGGTTTGGGGGACATGCCAAGCCAAGCTTAGCTTAGCACAACTGCAAATTACTGGGCGAGGAGTGAAGCGTCCCTGGGAGCCTGTGTGGCTTGGCTTTGTGCGATGTGCAAACTAGGGTCCTGTACGAGAAGAGCTTTCGACATTTCGAAGTCTTAAATCGATGGGTCAGCAGCCACACGCACCCCATACATTTAAACTGGTAAGATAGCACTTCAAGCAATCCTGGCTTCAAGCAATTCGGGGAGCTGTGGTTTTTTTAAGGATACTGATGAGTTGTTAGTAGACCCTTGGTCCCCCTCAGAGAATTACAATTCCCTGTGGTTTAACTATTTCTGGGTTAGCGGAGTCTGTAACCTGAAGCGTATGTAACCTGAGGTACCACTGTAGTATCTTGAAGTCTGCTATAAATAATAAACACAGCTATAAGTAACAAGTTACTGGTTCCTGCTTCATCCATCCTGCCTGCAGCTGATTGCTTTCGAGAACTCTGCGTATGCTCTGCTAAGGTCTGGCTAAGGTCCTGCAACAGGTCAAAGTTGCAAAACACCAACATAGTCGCCTTTGACTGGACTTAACCATCCAGGGGTCCTTTACCTTTTTCTTTTTTTTCAAAGAAAAAGAGCTCACCCCTTTGCTGGGATTCGAACCTTTTTACCTAGCACTGATTCCTCTTTACACAAACTCTCCCCTCTCTTTCTTCCTCTTCCCCTTACGGCCCTAACTTTTTCTCGCCACGTGGATTTTCAGGTGCGTGATGAGCGTCGAGCGGAGGCGGAAGCGCTTCCCGCACTCGGAGCACTCGTACGGCTTCTCCCCCGTGTGGATCCTCAGGTGCCCGGCCAGGAGGGTGCTGACACCAAAAGTTTTCCCGCACTCCAGGCACTGGTAGGGCTTTTCCCCCGTGTGGACCGCCTGGTGCCGGATGAGCTGCTGGCTGACGGCGAAGCCTTTCCCGCACTCCAGGCACTTGTAGGGTTTTTCCCCGGTGTGGACCCGGCGGTGCGTGATGACCTGTGAGCTGTTGCAGAAGCGCTTCCCGCAGTCCGGGCACTGATAGGGCTTCTCTCCGGTGTGGGCCCTCTCGTGCCGGATGAGGTCTGAGCTGATGCTGAAGCCCTTGCCGCAGTACGAGCACTTGAAGGGCTTGAGGCCCGTGTGGATCTTCTGGTGGTTCTTGAGGTGCGAGCGCTGGCGGAAGCTCTGCCCGCACTCGGCGCACTGGTAGGGCTTCTCGCCCGAGTGGGTCCTCTCGTGCTCTATGAGCTGCGTGGTCACCGGGAAGCTCTTCCCGCAGGCCTGGCACCGGTAGGGCTTCTCGCCCGTGTGGGTCCTCTGGTGAACCACCAGGGTGGACTTGGAGCGGAAGCTGCGCCCGCAGTGCGGGCACTTGTAGGGCTTCTCGCCCGTGTGCACCCTCTCGTGGGCCAGCAGGCCCGTCCGGCGGCTGAAGCTCTTCCCGCAGACGCCACAGGTCGTCTCCCGCTTGCCTCGGGGAGATTTCGGATGGTTTGCGGGTTCGCCGAGGTGGGCAGAGGCTTCTCCACAAGTGGCGCTCTCCTGTGGGCCCTTTCCCAACTTCCTCTTGGGTCCAGGCTGCGTCGAAGGAGCATCTTCTTCTTCTTCCTCTGTTGTCGGTAGGAAACACCTTCCTTCCCCCTTGTCTGGCAGCTCCACCGGCTCTGCAATTTTCACCTGTGAATCCTCCATTTCTCTCATCTGTCTGTCATCTGGGAGTGAAATAATAATAATAATAATAATAATAATAATAATAATAATAATAATAATATATTAAAAACAAAAAAATTTTTTCCTTCCAGTAGCACCTTAAAGACCAACTAAGTTAGTTCTTGGTATGAGCTTTCGTGTGCATGCACACTTCTTCAGATACATATCTGAAGAATACATATATACATATCTGAAGAAGTGTGCATGCACACGAAAGCTCATACCAAGAACTAACTTAGTTGGTCTTTAAGGTGCTACTGGAAGGGGAAAAAAATTTTGTTTTGACTATGGCAGACCAACACGGCTACCTATCTGTAATAATATATTATTTATACCCCACTCATCTGGCTGGGTTTCCCCAGCCACTCTGGGCGGCTCCCAACAGAATATTAAAAACCCTATAAAACATCAAACATTAAAAACTTCCCTAAACAGGGTGGCCTTCAGAGAACTAAGAGAGGTCCATTTGGCAAACTGTTTCCTGCTAGTAGCCTCGTACGTAGGGCTGCTCAGGGATTCTTACAAACAAACACATAAAATCTGGTCCATTTTTAAACCACGGGTTAAAAACAGTGCAGTTATGAAACGTTTGTGGTGCCATCTTGAATCAAAATGGCAGCCGGTGGTCTGCAAACATAGATGGAAGCCCTCCTTCTTGATCTCAGGAACAATCGTGGGTAATTTGGTTGGAAATGTCACGCAATGCTAAATGATACTAAATGATAAAAATAATATTAATATATAATAAAACCGCAAGTACTTAGTATTTTTTATGCCATTTTACACACATTTCGCGTAGCAAGCAAAACTGAATTACATTAATCCCACCAAAATATCTTTTGAAGCCCCAAGTCATGTTACAACTTTTTAGCACCCCTGATTTGGAGGGGGGGGGCGTTGAAAGCTGGAAAATTCAACGTGCCCTATCAGCACACCTACCCATGCAGCGGCCACCCCTGTTGCCCTCCTGCTTCACCTCTGCACCAGGCTGCTTCTCTCCTGTCTCTGAAGGAGCCTGATCAGCTTCAAGGGGATTCACAGGCATCTCCTGCTGGTAAAACCCCTGGGAAAAAAGAGAAGCGAGGATTTCCATCACAGGGCCAATGAGGACCTGGTGTTCAGAAGCATTGCTGCCTCCTCTATAAATACATCTTTTAAAAACTGATTTCATGGCCCCTCCAGACTGGTGTATTTGCACTTAAAGCACAGGACTCCCCCCCCCCCACACACACCCAGAATTCACCACCCCCTTACAGGGCTA
Organism: Podarcis filfolensis; assembly: GCF_964270895.1. Taxonomy (NCBI): domain Eukaryota; kingdom Metazoa; phylum Chordata; class Lepidosauria; order Squamata; family Lacertidae; genus Podarcis; species Podarcis filfolensis. Next base: position 8,258,754 of record NC_139605.1, on the reverse strand, counting down.
CAGTTCCCAGCACTCTTGACAAACTACAGCTCCCAGGATTCTTCAAGAGAAGTCCTGAACAGTGGTACCTCGGGTTACAGACGCTTTAGGTTACAAACGCTTCAGGTTACAGACTCCGCTAACCCAGGAACAGTACCTCGGGTTAAGAACTTTGCTTCAGGATGAGAACAGAAATCGCGCGGTGGTGGCACAGCGGCAGCGGGAGGCCCCATTAGCTAAAGTGGTGCTTCAGGTTAAGAACAGTTTCAGGTTAAGAACAAATTAAGTTCTTAACCCAAGGTACCACAGTACTTGAAACAGGAGTCTGATTGGATGAGCTTAAAAGGAATAACAACAACAACAATTTATTATTTACACCCCGCTCATCTGGCTGAGTTTCCCCAGCCATTCTGGGCGGCTTCCAATCGAGTGTTAAAAACAATACAGCATTAAATATTAAAAACTTCCCTAAACAGGGCTGCCTTCAGATATCTTTTAAAGATAAGATAGCTGCTTATTTCCTTGACATCTGATGGGAGAGCGTTCCACAGGGCGGACGCCACTACCAAGAAGGCCCTCTGCCTGGTTCCCTGTAACCTCACTTATCGCAATGAGGGAACCGTCGCAGGGATTCGAACCACCGACCTTCTGATCGGCGAGCCCAAGAGGCTCAGTAGTTTAGACCACAGAACCACCCGTAAGGCAAATTGTGTGTCACCGCCCTAATACCTTCCAGAGCACAAATCATCATGAATGCATAAGAAAAAGAGTTGCCGTATTTTTCGCTCCATAAGACGCACCTAGTTTTTAGAGGGGGAATGCAAGAAAAAAATTATTCTTTAAAGGGAGCGCTGAGCAGAGCCTGTATGCATCCCAGGCTCTGCTCAGTGCTCCCTTTCACGAGCCGCGTGGAGCGTGTGTGCGGCGCTTGCAGGCTTTTCCCCGAGGAGGGAGAAGGCCAGCCCATCACTGACAGGTTGCCCTTCTCCCTCCTCGGGGAAAAGCCCCCAAGAGCCGCACACAGGAGGTGGGGGAAGAGACAGAGCATGGCTAAGCCAGAAACTAGAACAGCAAGAAGGAGTGCAGCAATCCCTCTCGCTGTTCTGGCTTCTGGGATAGCTGCGCAGCCTGCATTCACTCCATAAGATGCACACACATTTCCCCTTACTTTTTAGGAGGGAAAAAGTGCATCTTACAGAGCGAAAAATACGGCAATTCTATGGGAAGTGATGGATCAGTGGAATAAAATACATCTGGGAGCAGCCAACTCTCCTTCGCTCTGTTTTTCCATTTTCTAAAGTCTTGTCCAGGACAGATCTGACCTCACCTGCTCCCCGCAACTCCCAGCTTCCCGTTGTCCCTGCAGGAAGCCCTCGGCCAGGGCCACCGCCCGGGCGCAGCTCTCGGGCCCTCCTCTCTTCACCCAGGTCTGGATCTCCGGCGGCAGGATGGCCAGGAACTGCTCCAGGATCAGCAGCTCCAGGATCTGCTCCTTGGTGTGCCTCTCCGGCTTCAGCCACCGGTGGCAAAGGAACCAGAGCTGGCTGCACACTTCCCGTGGTCCCTCGACCTCCTGGTAGCGGAAGTGGCGGAAGTTCAACCGCTGCGCCTCCATGGCGACGGCACCCTTTTCCGAGGGATCCCCCAAGGGGTCTGTGTAGCCCACCTCAGAGTCCAAGCAGCTGGAGGCTGGTTTGGCTTCCCCACCGTGGCCTGGTAGGAGTTGTATGGCCTGTTCTCTGCTTGGATCGGCCAGCCCATCCAAGGAAGGCAGGCAAGTCTTTGTGACGTCCCAAGGGGCAGGAAGCAGGAGTGGTGGGTTGCCCCATTTGGGTCTTCTGACCGCCTGCTCCCCACTGCAGCTGAGGAGGTCCTCTTTTTCCCCACGAAGGTCAGTGTGGTGGAGTTTGTGAGGCCCTTCCAACCTTGCTGCCGAATCCTGACCCTCTGGGTCCACCAGGGGCAGAGCCACATCCTCCGGCGCAGACTGGAAACAGAGGCCCAGGGTTGCCGACGCTTCCTGTTCCGTAGCCATTTTTGTGTTCGTCCCACCCAAAACCCACCAAGCAAAGATTCAGGCCTCTCTCAGTCCGCTATCAAAGTCCAAGCCTTCAGTCCTGCTGCAATTCCTCAGCGGAGTATGTCAACGAAACTGCTTCATCCTGGGGAACGCCGGGCAAGCTCCCCATTCAGACGAAGCAGAGGGCATCTTCGGGAGTTGGTGGTTTTCCAGATGACTGACAGCAGGGCACTTTTCTCTAACAATAATAATAATAATAATAATAATAATAATAATAATAATAATAAAATTTTATTTAAACCCCGCCCTTCCCGGTTCAGAAAACAAATTTAAAACACTTAATTGATGCTACAAAAAAACAGCATAAAATACGGTATAAAATGTGAAAAACAATAAAATCAAAAATCAATTTAGGGGGGAAATCCATCCAATAAACATTAGATGATCACCAGGGCTAGCTGGCTAAATTAGTCCTATTTGGGCCAGCAAGGAGACCAGGGGAGAATTAGCTGTGGGATCTCAGAGCGGGTAATCTTCATAAAAAGGGGAGGGGGAGGGAAGGAAGGGGAATAAAAGATGAGGCTAAGTTCAAATTGAAAGCCAGGCGGAATAGCTCTGTCTCACAGGCCCTGCTGAAGGAAGTTAAATCTTGCAGGGCCCTGGTCTCGTGGGACAGAGCATTCCACCAGGTTGGAGCCATCACTGAGAAGGCCCTGGCCCTGGTGGAGGATAATCTGACTTCCTTAGGGCCCGTGACCTCTAAACTATGATTATTCATGGACCTTTAGGTCCTCTGTGGGGCAGACCAGGAGAGGAGGAAGACAAGAATGTGGAAGGGGAGAGACAGGTAAGGCTGTATCAGCAGAAGTATTGTGTCCAGATCAAGGGAAGTTCCGTATTTTTCGCTCTATAGAACGCACTTTTCCCCCTCCAAAAATGAAGGGGAAATGTGTGTGCGTCCTATGGAGCGAATGCAGGCTTCAGGAAGCTATCCGCAAGCCTGCGGAGCCCGGATAGCTGCCTGCAGCCCGAAGCCCGGGGAGCGCAGCACCAGCCCCACAAGCTCCTGCTCTTGAACGCACCTTGAACACACCTTGTTTTTGAGGGGGAGAACAAGAAAAAAAACTTTTTTTCCTGTTCTCCCCCTCCTAAGGTCCGGTGCGTCCTATGGTCGGTGCGTCCTATAGAGCAAAAAATACGGTGATAGTACCACTCTGTTCTGCCTTAGTCAGACCACACTCAGAATACTGTGTCCAATTCTGAGCACCACAGTTTAAGAACGATATTGAGAAGCTGGAATGTGTGCAGAGGAAGGCAACCAAGATGATCAAGGGTCTGGAAACTAAGCCTTATGAGGAGCGCTTGAAGGAGCTGGGTAGGTTTAGCCTAGAAAAGACGAGACTGAGAAAAGATATGAGAGCCATCTTCAAATATCTTAAGAGCTGTCACATGGAAGAGAGAGCATGTTTGTCTTCTGCTCTGGAAGGTAGGACTCGAACCCATGGCTTCAAGCTCCAAGAAAGGAGATTTCGACTAAACATTAGGAAGAGCTTTCTGACAGCAAGAGCTGTTTGGACAGTGGAACGGTCTCCCTCAGGAGGTAGTGGACTCTCCTTCCTTGGAGGTTTTTAAGCAGAGGTCAGGTGGCCACCTGTCATGGATGCTTTAGCTGAGATTCCTGCATTGCAGGGGGTTGGAATAGATGACCTTTGGAGTCCCTTCCAACTCAAGATTCTATGATTTTAAGGCTGGAAATGAAATATTTTGGTGCATCTCTGAAACTGAGTGCCAAAGAGATGGCAAAACTTACAGGAAGAATTAGAAACCAGGAAGAGGAGGTCTTTAATAAAGAATGGGGAAAGTTTATAATTTTTTTGAAAAGCTATTGTAAACAACTACATACATCGGCAGGATTGACAGAAAACTTGCAGTAAAAATTTGAACTAGGCAAAGGATTTATTAAAAATAAGAGTTATGATAGAGATGAATAAGGGAAAATCATTACATTAAGATCCACAATGGGGGGGTGTCAGAAGGTATTATATATTTATGTATTTTATTCATTTGCTTATGTAAAATAGAAAATGCAAAAACAAAATTTATACATAAAAAGAAACTGAGTGCCAAAGTGTGAACGGGGGGGGGGGAGGGGAGCATGATCTGCGGCATGCAATATTTCTCTCCCTGCAATGAAAGGATTCATCTCCCGACTCCTGCATGTCAAAGGTCTGTTAAAAGGAGAAAGCGAGACCCCTCCCCCTCTCCTACCGCTATGGGTCCCCAGATGTTGTTGGACTACAACTCCCATCATCCCTGAGCTCTGGCCTTGCTAGCTAGGGGTGATGGGAGTTGTAGTTCAGCAACATCTGGGGACCCACAGGTTGAGAAAGGCTGGCTTAGTTGGTAACCCTTTCCCCCCTAAAAAAATAAAGGCACAGGAGCCCTGCCCCCATGATGCATCTTCAGCCTGGCTCAAAGGGACTAGCGCCTTTAGCTGATGCTCCTCCCCTGCTTCTCCCCTTTGATCCCTCTCTCCCTGCGCAAAAGGCTCTCACCTCTGCTGCTCCTTGCAGCCATGCAGAATGTGCAGCTTCCTCTCCATCAGACAGGAAAGGAAAGGGCCCTCCCCACCCCCAAAAAAACCTGCTTGGTCCTCTCTAGCACCCGGAACTCTATTGATCCCGGCTCTTAAAGGGGCCATTCACACGAGCTGTCGCTCCGCTCTAGCGCAATGGGTGATGGAGGGAGCGGGGCGAGTAGCATAGCTGTCAACCTTTCCCTTTCCTTGCGAGGAACCCTATTCGGAATAAGGGAATTTCCCTTGGGAAAAGGGAAACGTTGACAGCTATGGCAAGGAGGGGGTCAGGACTGGGTGACCCTGTCCCTGGTCTCGGCTTTGTTGGGTGCACAAGCAGGATTAATTTTTGCTAGGGATCAAGAAATTCCTGAGCACAGAAAGAAAATGTGTGAAGTAACCATTTAAGTGGGAAAAGAAAAAAAAAACCAGCAACGGCGGTGATGTAACACAGCATCTGAGCACGTGCAGAAAGCCGTGCAATCGAGCGAGGCAACAAGGAACAAGACCCGGTGCTGAAAACAGCTGAGATTTACTCGAGTAAACATGGATGGACAGGACTGGGCTACGAGAGAAATATTGTCAATTGCAACCTTTTCAAGTTCAAAGCCCCCTGGAAGTATTTTTGTTTTTAAGGGGACTTAATATCTGCAAAGACATAAACAGAGGATTGCCCTGTGAGAAAGATATCCACAGCAGAAGGTAAGCAACAGCAACAATAATAGCAACACTGAATTGATGTAGATGTGAGAGAATATTTTTAGGTGTATGTTTTTAAATGTTAATCACTTGGAGACTTTTAAATGTTATTGTTTATTATTAAAATGTATTAGTCATTTGCTACCAAAAGGTATCCAAGCGACTAGCATTTATAAACATATACATAAATACAGTATTATTTTTATTCTTCTTCTTCTTCTTCTTCTTATTATTATTATTACTGTTTTATTACCCGTCCTTGGCCAGCAGGTCCCAGAGTGGGTTATAGCAATTTAAAATTCAGAATTTGATCATTTTTATTAATTTTCCAATAAAAAACATCCAATTAACATATGCAATCATAATCCAATTAAAATAAAACACACACACACACACACACACACACACACACACAATTTGGATTATAATTTGGTCTTTTTTTAAAAATTCAGAATTTAAATGAGCCAAACCAAATTCCAGACTTCCAGGAACAGGGTGGGCCCTTGGGGATAGGACATATGACATGCTTACCGTATGAGCCAAGCCAAAGGGTTGAACAGATCGAGCAGAGCTTCCTAGCAAGGCCAAAAATGAATGGAAAAAGGAATATATGCAGCTGTGTGCAGCAGCGAGGAAAGCGGCTGCATTAGCAGAAAGGCAAGAAGGCTGTGAGTTGAGCAAGGCTTGTGGTAGAAGGTGAACTGCAGTTTTTAACCGTTTTGATCCCATTGCCAGGAGGGGCAGGAGAGAGAGGCGGGCAGCCAGGTTGGGGGGGGGTGTGTGTGTGTCTCAATTATTAGTACTATTTTGATGTTAAAAATAGATGCAGGAGCTCCCTGACTCCAGCTGTCAAATTCTCTCTTGAGAGTGCTCTAGACCACCTGTTTATGGAGCACCCACCCTGCTCAGTTTTGCAGGGAGGTTATTATTAGTAACAACAACATTTGGGCATTTGTTCTGATCTGCTTGCAGGGAGGGTGGTTGGTTCAAAGCAAGTGTCGTGCCATACTTTCCTGTGCGTTTTCCCCATCGCTTACAGCAGAAAAGTCTGGTCTTTTGGAGAAGGGTTTTTTGTTGTGCCAGACCTCCCAGTCAGCTTTGTACAGCTGGAATAATAATAATAATAATAATAATAATAATAATAATAATAATAATAATTTTATTTATACCCCGCCCTTCCCGGTTCAGAAAACTGGGCTCAGGGCGGCTAACAACAAATTTAAAACACTTAATTGATGCTACAAAAAACAGCATAAAATACGGTATCAAAAATCGATTTAGGGGGGAAATCCATACAATAAACATTAGATGATCACCAGGGCTAGCTGGCTAAATTAGTCCTATTTGGGCCAGCGAGGAGACCAGGGGAGAATTAGCTGTGGGATCCCAGAGCGGGTAATCTTCATAAAAAGGAGAGGGAGAGGGAAGGAAGGGGAATAAAAGATCAGGCTAAGTTCAAATTGAAAGCCAGGCGGAATAGTTTTGTCGTACAGGCCCTGTGGAAGGAAGTTAAATCCTGCAGGGCCCTGGTCTCCTGGGACAGAGCATTCCAGCAGGTCGGAGCCATCACTGAGAAGGCCCTGGCCCTGGTGGAGGATAATCTGACTTCCCTAGGGCCCGGGAATTGGCTGATACGTGATTGAAATCATCCCACAAATACAGTAAGCCCACAATTTACGCAGGAATTACGTTCCGGGGATTGCGCCTAAAGCCCAAATTGTGTATAGTCAAAACACCTTGGGTTCAATGGCGGATGGAAGTGACAAAACTCGTTTTTACCAGACACCAGTCCCCTTTTAATTTTTATATATATATATTTTTGCCAAGTGTGTAAAGCCGAATTTTATGCAAATTGTAGGCTTACTGTAGTTACAGTCTAGAGTGCCCAGATTTAGAAATTCTGCTGCCCCCTGCTTAATAAATAAGGGTTGATGGAGGAGCAATATTTGGAAGGCCAGAAGTTCCCCTCACGGCAAGCGAAGGATGTCAGCTGGACTCTAAATAAGAAATGATGTGGCACTGTGAGGAAATGAAGATGATAATATGTTCGGAAGAGGAGCAGGAAACCTGATTTTAAGAAATTGTATTAAATTAATTTAAATTGATGTGTAATAATTTGGAAAATTAATAAAAATAATTTGCGGAAAAAGAAGTTCCTCACACCTGCCATAATAAATAGACAATTTTTTGTTAAATAGGCCTTCGATTGTTGAGTAAGCAGCTTTTGGAAACTGCATGTACAGAGCCTTTTTTCTTTCATGTGTTCCCCCTCATTCCATTCCAAGGGCCTTCTCGGTGGTGGCACCCTCCCTGTGGAACACCCTCCCAGCAGATGTCAAGGAAATAAACAACTATCTTGACTTTTAGAAGACATCTGAAGGCAGTCCTGTTTAGAGAAGTTTTTAATTTTTGATCTTTTATTGTGTTTTTAATATCCTGTTGAAAGCCGCCCAGAGTGGCTGGGGAGGCCCAACCAGATGGGCGGGGTATAAGTAATAAATTTTTCTTATTCTTATTGTTTTCCTTAGGTAGCTTCCATTCAACCACAAGCGCATTCGACGCAGCAGCTTCAGCTTGCTGAGAGGACTCGACAAACTCTGCATAACTGCCTTGTTGCAAAACATTGCGGATGGATTGGAAACCAAAGACTAGTTTCGCCTGCTATGTACGCCATGAAGAAAATGGGAACCGGAGGGTGAAAGGGCAGAGATAGCTTTAGACGAAGTGGGGACCAGCCCAAGACAAAATGGCTGCCAAGCAGGAAACACCCTTGGGCTCCTCTTCCCAGACTCCTGTAGAGCGGAAAACACTGCCAAGAAGGAAAATGGAGACTGGAGGCTCAAAGGACTTCAACTTCAGGGAGAGTTTGGAGGAAACGAGCCTTTCTCAGGTCAACGGGGGTGAATTTCGAAACCGAGGGCAGGTCAAAGAGGAGCCGGACGAGGGGTTGGCGCAGCACTGGGAAGCCCAGTGGCAAGAGTTCCTGAAGACGGTGGAGTCACCTCACTTGCAGTGGGCGAACCCGCAGTTGGAGGAAGCGCCCAGCATGGCCATGGGCACCCAAGCACACATGGCTTCCTCGGAGGGCTGGTCCAGACGAGAAACTCTGATCCCGCCGAGCCTTGACGGGCAGAAGACCTGTGGCTTCTTGGAAGCCGCCGCCATGGCAGATGCTGCACAGGTGAAGGAAGAGAACTTGGACAATATCCCGGACAGCGGGGATGTGTCCCGGCAGTGCTTTAGGCAACTGCGCTGCCGGGAAGGGGACGGGCCGCGCATGGTTTGCGCCCGACTGTCCTTCCTTTGCCGCCAGTGGCTGAAGCCGGAAAGGCACTCGAAGGAGCAGATCCTGGACTTGGTGGTCCTGGAGCAGCTCCTGAACATCCTGTCCCCGGAGATGCAGAGCTGGGTCAGGGATCGCGGCGCAAAGACCTGCGCCCAGGCGGTGGCCCTGGCCGAGGACTTCCTGCTAGGGCAGGAAGAGGATGGAAAGCTAGAGGAACGAGTGAGTGTGTTAGTTTCATTTAACGTGGTTACCTCAAAGATCTTCTCACCCCTTATATACTCAGTCATGGACCCTCCAAGTGCATAGCTGTCAACGTTTCCCTTTTTTAAAGGGAAATTCCCTTATTCCAAATAGGATTCCTCACAAGAAAAGGGAAAAGTTGACAGCTATGTGGACCAAGTGTTACTATTTCCCAGGGACAGCCCCGGATTTACAGAAGTCGTCACGGTTTCTGATTTGATCTCAGAATGTCCCACTTTTCTTTAGGATGTCTCTACATTCATTAGAGAGATGTTGGAGTTATGCGATCCCTGAGCCAAGGAGATAAGTAATTTTACAACCTTTAGAAGACATCTGAAGGCAGCCCTGTATAGGGAAGTTTTTTTATGTTGTATGTTTCATTACATTTTTATTTTTTATTTTATATAATTTTTCTTTGATTTTCTGTTTCACAATTTTAGATACTCATTTAAACATCCTTACAATATCAACGACTTCCCTTGTTTTTCCATGGTTCATTTTGCATACCATAAATCCCAGCATATTTTACATAAACAAAGCCATTCAGTATTCCATTCTGACATCCATCAAAACTTATTTACACTGTTGAATTTATCTTAACGCTGCCACGTTTTCAGGTGCACACAATTTCCCCCCATATATTCAATAAACATTTTCCAATCTTCTTTAAACGTATGTTCTTCTTGTTCTCTTATTCTATATGTTAAGTCTGCAAGCTGCGCATATTCCATCAGCTTAAGTTGCCATTCTTCTTTTGTTGGGACCTCGCTCGTTTTCCATTTTTGGGTTAACAAAACACAGGCGCAGTAGTGGAATGAATAAACAAACAAACAAACAAACAAACAAACAAACAAATAGACAAAACATTACATTTTTATATATGTTGGAAGCCGCCCAGAGTGGCTAGGGCAACCCAGTCAGATGGGTGGAGTATTATTATTATTATTACTGTATTATTATTATTATTATTAGCCCCTTGTCCTGATCCCTGTATCCAGCAGTGATCCAGAAACAGGGTCATAGGCTTCAGGAGAACCAGAGCTTTATGGCTGAGTGGAGATTTGAACCCTGGTCTCCCACATCTTGGTCCAACACTCTAACCACTGCACTACACTGCACTGCCTCTCATTGCATGTAAATTTGCTTGGTATATAAGGCAGCATCTTCTCTCTGTTACAGTACAGAGGGCTAGTCAGGAAGGGCGAATCCCTGAATTCCCCCCAAGAAGAGCTGACTCCATCGGATGTGGGCCTCTCTGGGCAGAGCAAGCAGGAGTGCGTCAAGGCCAACGAGATAGTCAGTAAGTATTGTTGTTACTTGAGAGTCCGGAGGAATAATAATAATAATAATAATAAATTTTATTTATATCCCGCCCTCCCCAGCCGAAGCCGGGCTCAGGGCAGCTAACAACACTAAAATACAGTAGTGCAACATTATAAAAACATTATAAAAATTAATTAAAATCAAAATTGATGGCAACCATAAACTAAAGTTTTGTAAAGATTGCCAAAGGAGGGAGTCAGGCTGCGCCCTGACCAAAGGCCTGGTGGAACAGCTCTGTCTTGCAGGCCCTGCGAAAAGATGTCAAGTCCCGCAGGGCCCTTGTCTCTTGTGACAGAGCGTTCCACCAGGTTGGAGCCGCAGCCGAAAAAGCCCTGGCTCTAGTTGAGGCCAGCCTAACCTCTCTGTGGCCTGGGACCTTCAAGATGTTTTTATTTGAAGACAGTAAGTTCCTCTGTGGGGCATACCAGGAGAGGCGGTCCCGTAGGTACGAGGGTCCTAGGCCGTATAGGGCTTTGAAGGTTAAAACCAGCACCTTAAACCTGATCCTGTACTCCACCGGGAACCAGTGCAGCTGGTATAGCACCGGATGAATGTGATCTCGCAGCAAAGACCCCGCAAGGAGTCTCGCTGCGGCATTCTGCACCCGCTGGAGTTTCTGGGTCAGTCTCAAGGGCAGCCCCACGTAGAGCGAGTTACAATAATCCAGTCTGGAGGTGACCGTCGCGTGGATCACAGTGGCTAGGTCAGGGCGAGAGAGGTAAGGAGCCAACTGCTTAGCTTGGCGGAGATGAAAAAATGCCGCCTTTGTTATAGCTGCAATCTGCGCCTCCATGGAGAGGGAGGTATCGAAGATTACACCCAAACTCTTAACGGACGGTGCTGGCACTAATTGCACCCCCGCAAGAGATGGGAGTTGCCCCCTCAATCCCATATCGCTCCGTCCCAGCCAGAGGACCTCTGTCTTCGAAGGATTTAACTTCAACCGGCTCCCACGTAACCATCCAGCCACAGCTTCCAAGCATCTGATCAGTGTGTCTGGGGCCGAGTCAGGATGGCCATCCATCAACAGATAGAGTTGGGTGTCATCGGCATACTGATGGCAGCCCAGCCCAAAACTCCGGACAAGCTGGGCGAGGGGGCGCATAAAGATGTTGAAAAGCATTGGGGAGAGTATCGCACCCTGAGGCACTCCACACACCAAGGAGTGGCGCGATGACAATTCCCCCCCAAGCGCCACCCTCTGTCCCCGACCAGAGAGAAACGAGCGCAGCCATTGAAGGACTGTGCCCTGGATCCCCACGTTGGCAAGGCGGTGGTCCAGGAGTTCGTGATCGACCATGTCGAAGGCTGCTGACAAGTCTAGAAGAATCAGCAGCCCCGACCTGCCTCGATCCAGCTGTCTACGAAGATCATCTGTTAGGGCAACCAGAGCCGTTTCGGTCCCATGACCAGCGCGGAAGCCGGACTGGAATGGATCCAGAGCCGATGTTTCATCCAGAAACCTACCAAGCTGTTCAGCAACCGCTCTCTCAAGTGGGTATCAGATCGCTTTTAGATTGTTTGCTGACCTAACTCTCAGATCACCATGAATGAGCTTTGTTGCTGTAGAAATAGTACTAGTCAGAATAATAGGTAATAATTACAGCTGGCTTCAGAAGTGCTGGGATGGATCATTTTGGTTCTTGCTGCTTCAGAACAAAGATGGATCGGGTCACGACCTGTTCTTTCCAGCATCTTATTAGCTACAGCAACCTACCAGTCAGCAACCGTTCCTTAAAGAGAGATTGTCTCTTGATAAAGAGCTCCCATTCAGCTGTCACGTGTATTGTGCAAAAAGGATCTACAGTCGTATCCTGGAAGTCGAACGGAATCCATTCCGGAAGTCCGTTCGACTTCCAAAACGTTCAAAAGCCAAAGCGCGGCTTCTGATTGGCTGCAGGAAGCTCTTGCAGAAAATCGGAAGCCGCTGAAGCCCCATTGGACGTTCGGCTTCCAAAAATAGTTTGCAAATCAGAACAATCACTTCCAAGTTTGTGACATTTGGGAGCCAAAACGTTCGAGAATTAAGCTGTTCGAAAACCAAGGTACGACTGTACTTATTTTAAGAATATGTTTTCCCTATTGTCAGAGCTGCCCGAGGTCCCAGCTCACAAAGGACCAACGCCGCTTCGTTGTTAAGTAAGGAAGTCTTTATTGAAGTTCAGTTTCACTTCCAGAGTCGCAGCGTGCAGCTCTACGTCTCAAACTTCAGACCGCTGATGCTCCGTCTGAGTCTCCTCCCCCCAGACACCAGTTTAAGACTCTAGCCTTACTCCACCTCTTCCTCTGCTCCTTCCGCCTCTGGTTCCGCCTGTCCGTCGGGGTCTCGCCCTTTCTAGACTCTTCTGACGCTGAATCCCCTGAGCCTTCCCCCTCCCTCCGGCGGGCTTTAGGAGCTGGTTCCCAATCCGGGTCTCCTGCTGTCCCTCGCGCCTGTACATTTGAACTTGGCGCGCGCGCCCAGCCAGCAACTTTCCTCCTGACCGTTTCACTGCTGCTGTCACTGCTTCCCCCTTCGGGGAGGCTAGCTGCAACTGACCTCCCCTCCATTCCCCCACTCTCCGATGGAGGCGTGGTCAGCCCTGACTCATCTCCTCTCCCCGCTGGAGGAGACGCTGGCCCTGACACATGTGACTCTTCCCCCCCACTACGCTCTGGTGGGGAAACTGGTCCTGATCCCCTGCTGCTGCTTTGGGGTTCCCCGCTGGCTCCTTGTTTCTGGTGCGTCCCCCCTGGGACCCCCCTTGCCCTGACCATCGGCGCCCCCTTCTGGGAATCTTCTGATTCGCTGGAGAAGCTCATGGAATCTCTCGGGTCACTGTCATACTCCCCTACGCTGCCCTCGGATTCTTCCCCTTCGCTCTCCATTTCCTCTCTCCCCAGTGCTCCTGCTCCTGAGTCCCTGACACCTATATTGAAATTGAAATACTTTATTGTCACTTGTACAACTTGTATACAGTGAGATTACACCAGCACCCCCCACTCAGCTCTCTTAGTCTTAATTCCCCTCATTTACTGATACACACCCACCAAACCCAAAAATCAGTTGCCCTGTTGTTATCTTTTCATTCAGCAGCCTAACAGCCCATGGATAGAAGCTGTTCTTTACCCTGTTGGTGCGACTAATCATGCTTCTATATCTTCTGCCTGAGGGCAGGAGATCAAGAAAGTGCCAGCCAGGGTGTGAATCATCCCTGAGAATTTTCCTCACTCTCCTGAGGCAACATTCTTCCACTATTTCATCCAGCGGATTCACGGAACAGCCCATAATATTTTGTGCTGTATTCACCACCCTCTGTAGGCACTTCTTAACAGTTGATGTCAAACCAGCATACCACACCGTGATGCAGTATGAAAGGACACTTTCTATTGTTGACCGGTAGGAGGAGATCATCAAATGTTGATTGACATCATTCTTCTGCAATACTCTGAGGAGATGGAGTCTCTGCTGGGCTTTCTTAACCACCTGGGTTGTATTTATTTTCCAAGTAAGGTCTTCACTGAGATAAACTCCTAGGAATTTAAAGGAAGACATTCTCTCCACACAGCCCTCCCCGATGTACAGCGGGGCTAGTTCTCCTCTCTTAAAACACACTCTCAAGTGACCAGGGATGATGAGAATCTGACATCATATGGCTATTAGCCATGAGGGCTATCTTTGTTTGTTCAAAATATTTCAAGACTGCTTGATGAAAAAAGGCTCCCTGAGCCTAGGGCACAGGTAAAATTAGATATAAAGTACAGCTGAAATCCACAGTCTAATTAAAAACAACTAGTCACAAAGCCATTGCTATTATTCCTCCACTTTCATAGGCCTCGGAATACCAGTTGTGGGAATCTCAAGATCCTGCTTGTAGGCTTCCCATTGGGTTGGCCACTGTGAGAAGGGGATCACAGAGTTGGAAGGGGCCCTGAGGATCATCTAGTCCAACCCCCTACAATGCAGGAATTGTTGGGAATCTGAATACGTGCAGCTACTCACACAGAGTCAATTAGGGTTTGGCAGACAGCCAAGGCAATGTGAAGGAGTAAGTCTGCCTGGTGATACAGAGGCATGGAGACAGCTCTATGATTGGTCAAGCTCTCTCATGGGAACAATGATTAATGGCCTACTAACTGGAATGTGTTAGTATGAGTTCAGGAGTTGTGAGTCGTGTAAGAGAGAGCTAGCTAAAGATCCGTGTTTTGTTCTGTTCCTGTAAATAGTCCACTGTATATAATAGACACCTAACTACAAGTTCCTGGTTCCTGCTTCATCCATCCTGTCTGCAGCCAAGTTGCCAATTGCTTTCGTGAACTCTATGTTTACTCTGCTGGTCTGGCTAAGGTCCTGCAACTAGTCAGAAAGTTACGAAACACCAATAGGTTTTGCCAGTAGGAATCACAGGTTGAACCTGCAACCTTGGCATTATCAGCACTGCTCTCTATCCAACTGAGCTATCCAAGATGCTGGACTCAATGGGCCTTTGACCTGATCCCACAAAGCTCTTCGTAAAATACCGTATTTTTCGCTCTATAAGACGCACCAGACCACAAGACGCACCTAGTTTTTGGAGGAGGAAAACAAGAAAAAAAAAATTCTGAATCTCAGAAGCCAGAACAACAAGAGGGATTGCTGTGCAGCGAAAGCAGTGATCCCTCTTGCTGTTCTGGCTTCTGGGATAGCTGTGCAGCCTGCATTCGCTCCATAAGACGCACACACATTTCCCCTTACTTTTTAGGAGGGAAAAAGTGAGTCTTATAGAACAAAAAATATGGTATATTTTAAGACTACATAAGCTATTTTGTTTTCTTTTTGTTAAGTATTACCCTTCCTGAGTCTGGAGGCTGTGGGTGAGCTATCTCTACATTAAATTACACTTTTTAAGAACCTTTCCTGTTGTGTGGTTCTTTTTCTTCCTTGCAGGAAACGATTGTTCCTCTGCCACAGCAACGCTACATGAAAACGAAGAGGAAAACGGTGTCCTTGGATTTTTCGATCGAGTGGAACCATCTAGGCCGGCAGCGGGGAAAGGAGAAGCCAGCCTTACCCAGTGCATGGATCATCACAGTACATTTGAGAGTCTGTCCAGGCCTGAGAGCTGGAGAGGAGACAGCCAAGAGAGTGAAGCAGACCTCCGCAAGAGCTTCAATGAAACCATGGCCTGGCAGGAGACTCCAGCAGGTGAGAGACAAAAGACTTGCAAAATTTGTGGGAAAAGGTTCAGCTGGAGGACTGATCTCATCAAGCACAAGAGGACTCACACGGGAGAAAAACCTTACAAATGTTTGGATTGTGAGAAGTGTTTCAGCCAGATATCGGACCTTAACATCCACAAGAGAATCCACACGGGAGAAAAACCCTTTAAGTGCTCTCACTGTGGGAAAAGTTTCAGCAGGAGCACAAACCTTATTGTGCATGAGAGAATGCACACAGGAGAGAAGCCCTATAAATGCTCCTACTGCGAGAAAACCTTCTGCGCCGGCTCACAGCTTATTAGTCATCAGAGAATCCACACAGGAGACAAGCCCTATAAGTGTTTTGAGTGTGGGAGAACCTTTAGTTGGAGCGCCACTTTTCGAAGACACCAGAGAATCCACACGGGTGAGAAACCATATAAGTGCTTGGAATGCGGCAAAAGTTTCAGTTTCAAGTCTGTCCTTATTGCTCACGAGAGAACCCACACGGGAGATAAGCCCCATAAGTGCTCCGAATGTGGGAAAAGCTTTAGTCAGAGGGCTCACCTTAGTAGTCACCAGAGAATCCACACTGGAGAGAAACCTTTTCAGTGTTCACAGTGTGGAAAAAGTTTCGGTCTGAGGTCAGTTCTGATTGCCCACGAAAATACCCACATTTTAGAGAAGCCGCACAAGTGTTCAGATTGCGGGAAAAGTTTCAGCAACAAATCCCAGCTCACGAATCATCAGAGGCTGCACACGGGAGATAAACCTTATAAATGTTTTGTCTGTGGGAAAACATTCAACTTGAGCTCCCTCCTTACTGGACATTTGAGAACCCACACCGGAGAAAAACCGTATAAATGTTCACACTGTGAGAAGTGCTTTGGTGGCAGATCAACTCTTGTGGCGCATGAGAGGACCCACACGGGAGAGAAGCCGCACAGATGCTCGGATTGTGGGAAAACCTTCAGCCAGAAGACGAATCTCAACAGTCATCAGAGAATCCACACTGGAGAGAAGCCTCATAAATGCCTGGACTGCGGGAAGGGCTTCAGTCAGAAATCGCACCTCCTTAATCACCAGAGGGACCACACGGGAGAGAAACCATTCAAATGTGCGTGCTGCGATAAATGCTTTGGTGCCAAGTCCACCCTCGTGGCGCACGAGAGGATCCACACGGGAGAGAAGCCACATGAATGCAAAGACTGCGGTAGAAGCTTCATTCGGAAAGCGCACCTTGCCAGACATGAGCGAACCCACGGTGCTGGCAAAGCATTATTGGTGCTCAGTCAGTAGAAAGGTTTCTGGGTGGCCAGAGATCATCAGTGAAAAGAAACCCACCCTTGTAAATACAGTGGTACCTTGGGTTAAGTACTTAATTCATTCCAGACGGCTGTACTTAACCTGAAACTGTTCTTAACCTGAAGCACCACTTTCGCTAATGGGGCCTGAAGCGTATGTAACCCGAGGTACCACTGTAAACTATATAATTTTTGCTGCAGGAACAAAGACGAACTTTGTTAACGGCCTCATCCCATCCACATGTAATTTTGGAATAAATCCCAGAGAGATTGGGGGGTGGTATATCCGAGTGACATGCCTAGATTTCGCTGCATGCATTATGTCATCATTTCTGGGAACTTGTTTAGGGATTGTTTTGTGCTTTTTTGGGGGGAGGAAGGAGCCGTAACTCAGCAGTAGAGCACTGAACGTAGTGGTCAGTCCCTGATGTCTCCATTTTAAAGAAAGGATCTGGTAAGCAGGAACCAACTCTGTACAAGAGGGGCCTACAACAAGCATTGCAGTGCGGAAAATGCTCTGTCCAAAAGCCAAGCCTCTCCATTCCATTCCACCTCTCCAGTTTCCAGGATTTCACTGCTACCAGTCAGCATTCCGTGGCAACTGAGCATGCTCAGTCCTTAGTGGGATTTCATTCCATAGTCTCAGTTCCCAGATTTTCCTCCACCCCACATCCCACAACAGTCTCGACAGCATTCCGTGGCCACTGAGCATGCTCAGTCTTTATTGGGATGTTTTGGAGGGCTTCCCAACACCCCTTAATATTTTGGTTGTTGTTTTTTTTAAAAAAAACACTACCGTATTTTTCTGTGTGTAAGACAATGTTTTTTTTTCCTTTTAAAAAAATAGGCAGTGGGCGGGTGAGCTTTTGGTGGCGGCAACCTCCCCCCCAAAAAAGCTCAAGAAATATTGATTTATTAATTTTGTGTTCAAAAAAATATGGGTCGTCTTATACATGGGGGCGTCTTATACAGTGATTCCCCCCCAAAAATATAAATAAATAAAATAAAATAAAATAAATGTTATGGGGTACTCTCATTTTGACTCGAGAAAATCACCATTTTATAAGTTCAGATCTGGGAAAATAAATACAGTAAATGGACAAAAGTACAAAGATTTACAAAATGTTTAGGGGAACCAGGCAGAAGGTCGGCAGTTTGAATCCCTGCGATGGGGTTAGCTCCCGTTGCTCAGTCCCAGCTCCTGCCCACCTAGCAGTTCGAAAGGACGTCAAAGTGCAAGTAGATAAATAGGTACCGCTCCGGCGGGAAGGTAAACGGCGTTTCCATGCGCTGCTCTGGTTCGCCAGAAGCGGCTTAGTCATGCTAGCCACATGACCCGGAAGCTGTACGCCGGCTCCCTCGGCCAGTAAAGCGAAATCAGCGCCGCAACCCCAGAGTCGGCCACGACTGGACCTAACAGTCAGGGGTCCCTTTACCTTTACCCCATTAAAATGAAATGGATTTAATGTTTTGACATCGCATCGTTGGTGTCTGTTTATAATGGAACGTAACTTGGGTGTATTTGAGTCGCATGAGCAAAGGACAAATGGGTCCCTGCCCCATTTTTAAGACTCTGGATGTATGTTTGGGGGGATGCAATAAAGAGAAGAGGCTCCATAAGTAGGGGAACCAGTGTGATTTTTATTTCCCGGCAGGGCTCTTCACGACTATATGGAAGTCACATATTCATTCAATTAAAGCGCTTTTTTTCTCCAGCACAGAAATTAAATTGCAGGAAAAGCTTTGCTTCAAGGTTGAGGAACCTGAGGAATGCAGCTCTCTGGACCTCTCCCCCAGGCCACAATTCCTCGCTGGCTCTGCTCCACATAGTCCTTGATAATTTCGCCTGTCTGGAACGAGTCCTTGAACTCTGAGCATGCCTCTTGCTTGCCTGGAGAGGAGATAGAGGCTTGTATGTGAGAGCATGTGCAGAAACTAGCCTAACATTAAAACCCAGCAAGAGCCTGGCTGCAGGATCAGGCCAATAGCCCGTCTAGTCCAGCATTCTTCCCCCGCCCCAGTGGCTAATCAGATGCCTCCGTGGGAAGCAAGCACCCCCATCGTTCAGCCCGGACACTGAGGTCCTCCTCCAAGGGCCTTCTGGCAGTTCCTTCCCTGCGAGAAGCAAGGTTACAGGGAACCAGGCAGAGGGCCTTCTCGGTAGTGGTGCCTGCCTGTGGAATGCCATCCCACCAGATGTCAAGGAAATAAAAAGCTATCTGACTTTTGGAAGACATCTGAAGGCAGCCCTGTTTAGGGAAGTTTTTAGTGGTTGATGTTTTATTGTATTTTTAATATTTTGTGGGGAGCTGCCCAGAGTGGCTGGGGAAACCCAGCCAGATGGGCGGGGTATAAATAAATTGTTGTTGTTGTTTAGTCGTTTAGTCGTGTCTGACTCTTCATGACCCCCTGGACCAGAGCATGCCAGGCACTCCACTGCCTCCCGCAGTTTGGTCAGACTCATGTTGGTAGCTTCGAGAACACTGTCCCACCATCTCGTCCTCTGTCCTCCCCTTCTCCTTGCGCCCTCCATCTTTCCCAACATCAGAGTCTTTTCCAGGGAGTCTCCTCTTCTCATGAGGTGGCCAAAGAATTGGATCCTCAGCTTCAGGATCTGTCCTTCCAGTGAGCACTCAGGGCTGATTTCCTTCAGAATGGATAGGTTTGATCTTCTTGCAGCCCACGGGACTCTCAAGAGTCTCCTCCAGCACCATAATTCAAAAGCATCAATTCTTCGGCGATCAGCCTTCTTTATGGTCCAGCTCTCACTTCCGTACATCACTACTGGGAAAACCATAGCTTTAACTATACAGACCTTTGCTGGCAAGGTGATGTCTCTCCTTTTTAAGATGCTGTCTAGGTTTTCTCCCAAGAAGCAGGCGTCTTTTAATTTCCTGGCTGCTGTCACCATATGTAGTGATCATGGAGCCTAATAAAGTAAAATCTCTCACTGCGTCCATTTCTACCCCTTCTATTTGCCAGGAGGTGATGGGACCTGTGGCCGTGATCTTCGTTTTTTTTGATGTTGAGCTTCAGACCATATTTTGCGCTCTCCTCTTTCACCCTCATTAAAAGTTTCTTTAATTCCTCCTCACTTTCTGCCATCAAGGTTGTGTCATCTGCATATCTGATATGTACCACAGATATGTTTGCTTGCTTATATATCTTCCTACAATCCTCCTGAAAGACTCCACACATTTCTACGAGGTTTTGGGTGAGATAATAAGCCGCACGCCCATCGCACGCAGCTCTTCCGCGTGGCTCTCTAAGGGTTAAGGAGAAGGAGCTGCGGCTCCTAGAGGGGCCCAGGAAGAACGTGTCTGGGGAAAGGGGTCGAGAGAGAAAAAACGCCAAAGTTCCTTCCTGTTTGAATTGCCTTCAGCGGCGGATGAATGGAGGAAAGAGCCGAGCGAAGAAAAGCGGCTTGCGATGTAGAGGGGAGGAGGGTGAGTACGCAGCGGTGGAGGGAACGCAGGCGGGAGCCAGCCTCTCCTCTCTGGGGGTTCTGCGCTTTCTGACAGCTGGATGGCAGGCAGAAATCCAACAGGGGAAGCTTTTATCTCTTTCTTTTTCTTCTTTCCCCCTGCTCCCTTGGCGTTCAAGTTTCTCCCTGCAAAATCAGCCGCTGAAGCCAGGGAATAAAAGGGAAAAGCGCCAAGAACAAAGAAGCCACTAAGGCATTTAAACACTTAAGCAAAGTATTATTATTATTATTATTATTATTATTAATGATAATAATAAATGCAAATCTATTACTTATACCCCGCCCATCTGGCTGGGCCTCCCCAGTCACTCTGGGCGGCTCCCAACAGAATAGGAAAAACACAATAAAACATCAAACATTAAAAAAACTTCCCTAAAAGAGAACGTCACTTTGCTGTTAAGCAAACGGAGGCGCAAGCGGGGTTGGCCCGGTCCAAACCGAGGAAAGGACTCCCACGAGGGGGTTTCAGCAGGGTAGAGCTTTGCCCGAAATTTTGTTGCTGTGCACTTATCTTCCAAAATGAAAGGTTGAACTCCAGTTTGGAGGTCTGGTTTGGGGGGGCCCAGCTATTTTTTCTGTGTCCCCGATTTTGATAGCAGTGGGATGTGTACGTGTATGTAAGCATGTGTTTTATATATTGCTCTCTCATGGCCACCAAGCCTTAAAAGGAGATCGGTCACATTCAGGCAAGATAAGGCTACCAGTGGTTGCTAGCCACAATGGTGATCCTCGACCTGTGCCCCTGAATAACAGCTGCTGGAATTCAGAAGCGTGGATAGTGTGGCTGTTGCCCTCAGGTCCCACTTGTGGGTTTCCCATTGGGGCATCTGGTTAGCCTCTGTGAAAGCTGGATTTGGGGCCTGATCCTGCAGGGCTGCTCTTACAGTGTTCACCCATCAGCTGAGGAGTGGGACTATGTCAAGCATCCCCAAACTCGGCCCTCCAGATGTTATGGGACTACAGTTCCCATCATCCCTAGCTAACTGGACCAGTGGTCAGGGGTGATGGGAATTATAGTTCCAAAACATCTGGAGGGCCGAGTTTGGGGATGCCTGGACTATGTGCAAGTGTGGAATATGCAACCCCAGATGGTGGCCAGGGTTAATCAGCCTTTCAGGCCCCCTCCCCAAAGGTCTGCCAACCATGATGACTCTCCTCTTTTGGCAAATTGGCACCCGTTCCCAAGGTCACACCCGCACCATACTGTTTATCTGGTGAGCCAGTGAGCATCACTGCACACCATGCCAAATCCTGACCAATGCACCAACATTCATTGGATTCCGATCAAGGTTTGATTTTGTTGTAGCAGCCCAGTGGAATAGAGATGTTGACCTTTTCCGTCTCGGTGAAGTCAGACCACTGCGTTAGCAGTACCAAAGTAACCTCTCTGGGGTTCAAGTCTGGGCAGTGTGTCTGGAGGTCCTGGGCTGCCCAGACGACAAGACTCCCCTCTCAGCCTCGCTGATGTGGTCCAAAGGAAAGCAGAGCAACACATTTGATACCAGCTGGGCTGCAGGAGTTGCAGGACAGAGGTGTACAGTCATACCTCTTGTTACGTTTGCTTCAGGTTAAATTGTTTCAGTACTGGAAAGGGTTACTTCCGGGTTTCACTGCTTGCACATGCACAGACGCTCAAAATGACGTCATGCGCAGAAGCGGTGAATCACGACACGTGCAGATGCGGCTTGCGTTCTGCTCATGTTGAAGAAGTACCACTGTACAAGACACCATCCAACTGTCTTAGGAACTCCACTCCGGATTTGTGTAGTGTCTACTCCTGAGCCTTTTCTTTTCCCGAAGATATCCTTCAAGGCAGTGGAGGCTTACGATCTGAGTTTCCCTTCTCCTAGATGGGCTTCCTTCCTGGTTGGACAATCCCCATCTGCCCCTCACTTCCCTCTACAGCACATGCAGAAACTTCCTTCTTGACCACTGGACCCATGATTAGTCTCGTTCTCTCAATCCACCGGAGCCTGTCTGCGCATGCAGGGAAAGTTCCTAAGTCACTAAGGGTTTGAGGCCCATCGGCTGCCCTCACCTGGTTTAGATGGCTATTCGAAGCCATTTCCTGGGATTGTGGCCGCTGTCGCATGCTGACAGCTTCTAGGAGCCACAGGTGAGAGCTGAGTGCAGGTGGGGACCAGAGGTGCACAAACTGCCCCAGAAGGAGCACAGTGTGTCCCCCACCAGAGATATTACCCCTCTCCTGAAGCTTGCACAACAGGGAAAACCCCATAGACTATTGAATGTAATACAGGTGGTTCTAAACCGAGGGTGAGGTGAGATCAGGCCCTGCCAGGAAGGCTTAATGTGGGCTTCTCTGTCTGGCCCTTGGCTCTCCCCAGGCCACACTTCTCACTGGCCATGTTCTGAACCTCCCATCTGGAATGTGCCACAAAATTGGGAAAATGCCTCTCGCTTTCCTGGATGGCAGGCGAGTGTGTAGGTGTCAAAATCTCTGGGTTCTTGCATGGCTGGAATGTGCCCTGATCTTCAAAGGAAAGAGTCGCCTCCTTTGCCACACCCATTTTTTTACTTTGGCCACGCCCACTTCTGTCATGGTAGGACCCCTTTCCCGGAAGGCTGCCTGTCTGTCAGAGAATGTGAAACCTCAGTCTGGAGATAATAATAGCAAATAAAAGATGGTTCCCTATTGCTGCTGCTCTAATCCAAGGTTTCCTAGCGTGGCGCTGAGCTGCAATTCCGCCACGTTTCCAAGACATTTGCGCTGTTCCAAACAAGAATATTGATTTGGCAATGAAGCAAATGAACCAGAGATTGCCCAGGGCTCCCAAGGTTCTGGCAAAATGTTTCTAGCAACTCTGGCAGGCGTGGAGCAGCAGGAAATTTGTGCAGGCTTTGCCTTGGCTATTGTGATGGGATGTTGAGCTGCTTGTGCGTAAAGTTCCTAGTCCCTCAGTGTTTGGCTAAGTCCACAAACCACTGTCTGTAACGGAACGCCATAAGCATGGCTCCGTCAGTCGCTGGCAGAATCCGACAGTGGGCGTTTACGGAATTTCTTCCAGCATAACAGCTCCTTAACGGAAACACGTCTTCTGGACTCTCTACGTGACAGTTTCCGGCGAGGAGTGGGTGTCCCTATAGGAGGTCCTGAAACCTCCTCGCTGTTCTCGCTGGAATTGTCTCTGAGCCATTCTTCTGACTCGCTTTCCCTTGGAGCTCTTTCTCGCCCCCTGCTGGTTCCCTCCTCCGCTGATAAGTCTCTCTCAACCTCTGGGAGCCCCTCCACCACCTGTTCTTCCGATGACAGTTCCCTGACAGCTATCCTTTCTCTTTTCCTTGGCATTCCGAAGAGTTTCTGCCTCGCATTGTGGAGACAGAGTTAGTGGCCGTTCATAGCCATACCTTCCATGAACTTGCCTGATTTCTTTTTGTAGCCATAAAGCATCATTGGGAGCGGATAACATAGTTTAACTCTATTCTTTTGCCTGTTCCGAATCTCCCAAACTCCTTCTTCACATGTCTGCAATTTCTGGTATTGTGAGAGAGAGAAATCTCTTTCTATCCACTTTTATAGAATTGCAGAATTGGAAGGGATCCCAAGGGTCATCTAGTCCAGCCCCCTGCAATGCAGGAATCTCAGCTAAAGCATCCATGACAAATGGGTATTCATCCTCTGCTTAAAAAACTTCCAAGGAAGGAGAGTCCACAACCGTGCATAATTTTATACTCCTCTGACATCTCCCATGCCCAGAATCTAATTTGAAGTTTATATAGAGATCTATACATTTATAAGGTTTTTAAAATCCTGCCTTGCCACTTTTTAAAATCAGCATCAGGTGTGAAAGAACCTGTGACCCTCCAACTGATGCTGAATTCGAACTCCCATCGTCCCTAGCTACTGGCCGTGTTTGCCAGGGCTGATAGGATTTAAAGTTCAGCAACATCTGGAGGACCAAAAGCTCCCCACTCCTGATCTGTATCCTGTCCAATATCCTCTTTGCCTGGCCTACTTCACAGGGTTGTGGCGAGGACAAAATGGAGAGGGGAAGAGCCATGTCACTGCCTTGAGCTTTTTGGAAGAAAGGAGGGATATAAATGCAAGATCATATTAGTTATTCTAATTTCTGGTTTACTTCTCTCCCATCCCAGAGAGAGCCTTTCCCGCACATCTGGAACGTCTACCTAGCTAAACGTTAGCCAAGAAGAAGCTCTCATTCATCTCTGCTGCCTGCTGAATGACACCCATCCACCTTAATATGGCAAACTGGATCTAAGGAGAGGCTGGATATTTGTTCCGACTTTCAGCGAGGAAGTGAGAAGTCCTCTGGGATAAAGAGGGAGACTGAACTCGGATGAGGCCATTCGGGGCCCGAGACAAGATGGCCGTCAGGGAAGGGACACAGTCTGGCTTTGGCCTGAGGTTTCACGCAGAGCTTGAGCAAGGAGTCCCCCAGCAGATCAAAATGGAGGAGGAGGATACCTCGGATTCCACCTCGGGGGAAGGGTTGGAAGAAACCCCTTACATCATCCAGGCTGGAAGCATCCGCAAATTCCTGCAGAGGCCTCCCGGAGACCAGGAAACTGGCAATGGGCTGCTTTGGGAAACCCAGTGGCAGGACTTTCTGAAGACCCTGGAATACCCACCACAGATCCTCGAGGAACCCACCCCGTGGGACAACACCAAGTCTTTCCTGGCCTCCTTTGAGCAAGTGGCAGAAGCGTGCCGGTGGCCCCGAGATGACTGGATGGTCCATCTTCTGCCAGCCCTCAGCGGGGAAGCGGAGCAGATCTTCAGCAACCTGGACACCAGAGACAGGATTAACTACGACAAGGTCAAGGCGGCCATCTTGCGTGGGGATGCCATCATCAGGGAGAGGCAGCGCCAGAACTTCCGCCGCTTCTGCTACCAGGAGGCCGAGGGGCCAAGAGGCGTTTACGGGCGGCTCCAGCAGCTGTGCGGTCAGTGGCTGAAGGTGGAGAGGCACTCCAAGGAGCAGATCCTGGAGCTGCTGATCCTGGAGCAGTTCCTCAGCATCCTGCCGCCCGAGATGCAGAGCTGGGTTGGGGAACATGGGCCGGAGACCTGCTCCCAGGCGGTGGCCCTGGCCGAGGACTTCCTGCAGAGGGCATATGCTGGAGAGAGTTGGGAAGAGCAGGTGAGAGTCTAGATTTTCCAGCTTGGCCATAAGCTTCTCTCTTCAAGGTTACACCCCTGCTCTCGAACAGCAATGCCTGATGAGCTTGTCCAGGTATGATGAAAGCAGACAAATATCCTAGGCAGAGGAGATGGGGGTTGCTTGCTCTGCAACAAAAAGTTGCAGCATGGTTTGTTCCTTGTTCAGGTTTCTAGACGCTCTTTTCCACTGCGTTTTTTTGGGGGTTGGGCAGTGATTCACTGTATTTACCGTATTTTTCGCTCCATAGGACGGACCGGACCATAGGGCACACCAGACCATAGGAGGGGGAGAACAGGAAAAAAAATATTCTCCCCCTCTCTGCTCAGCGCCCCTTCAGCGAAGCGGCAGGAGAAACGGAGCCCCTTCCATTTCTCCTCCCGCTTCACTGAAGGGGCGCCGCGCAGAGAGGGAAAACTGTGCAGTGCCTCTCCAGCGAAGCGAAGCCTGGAGAGCAAGAGTGATCGGTGTGCACCGATCGCTCTCGCTATCTAGGCTTCAAGCAGCAATCAGCAAGCCTTCGGAGTGCAGCGGGAACTCCTGCTGTGCTCTGAAGGCTTACGGATTGCTGCCTGAAGCCCCCGGAGCGCAGTGGGAGTTCCCTGCGCTCTGGGGGCTTCAGGCAGCGTCAGTGAAAGCAACGCGAAGCCTCCGGAGTGCGGGGGGAGCTCTCCCTCTGCACTTCGGAGGCTTTGCGTTGCTATCGCTGAAGCCAAGGAGCCTGCATTCGCTCCATAGGACGCACACACATTTCCCCTTCAGTTTTGGAGGGGGAAAAGTGCGTCCTATAGAGTGAAAAATACGGTATTTATTACCTTCATAGACCGCCTTTTCCTCCAAGGAGCTCAAGGTTCTCCCCTCCTTATTTTACCCTCACAAACACCCTGTGAGGTAGGTTAGACTGAGAGACAGGGATTGGTGCCAGGTCGGCCAGTGAGTTGCATGGCTGCATTTGAACCCTGGTCTCTCTCACTGACTACTACACCACACTGGCTCTCCCATTGTATTTAGAAACCTTTATATGGACAAACCCTGGAATTATGTTCTAAAAGTAAAGAATCTTGATAAAGTTGCCCATTTAACTCAGTTTGGTTGGCCAGAAAAGCTTAGCCTGTCAGGCATGTGTACCAAGAAATGTCGTAAAAATAAAGAGCAAATAAAACCATGAAACACGCACCGGGAAACGACATAAGCACGCTCTTAAGAGTTCAAGGAATTTAAGAGTCACATAGAGGAGGGAGAAAGGTTGTTTTCTGCTGCTCCAGAGAAGCGGACACAGAGCAATGGATCCAAACTACAAGAAAAAAGATTCCACCTAAACATTAGGAAGAACTTCCTGACAGTAAGAGCTGTTCGACAGTGGAATTTGCTGCCAAGGAGTGTGGTGGAGTCTCCTTCTTTGGAGGTCTTTAAGCAGAGGCTTGACAACCATATGTCAGGAGTGCTCTGATGGTGTTTCCTGCTTGGCAGGGGGTTGGACTCGATGGCCCTTGTGGTCTCTTCCAACTCTATGATTCTATGATTCTAAGAGAAGTAAGCAAGTTTGTGGAGTAAAAGATGAGGCATGGGGCATGTGAGGAAGGAAGTGAGCTAATATCCAGGGCTTTTCTTCAGCTGGAACTCAGTTTCGACACCTCTCAGGCAGGAGCCATTGCCATTCTAAGAGAATGAGGGAGGTGTTCATGGTGAGTTCCCGCATCTCTTTCTAGAAAAATAGCACTGGTTAGATCAATACTGGAAGGGATCTTGACATAAAAATCCTAATAGAGGTTCCATGTTGGTGTGTGAAGGCCATGACTGCTTGAACAAGCCAGGTGTCCCTTTGGCCCCACAGCACCAGCTGAGGAGGGGGCCTCACTCTGCCCAACGGTAGAGCCAATCCCTCCAGGCTACACTGGGGCACAATCTGCATCACTTTCCCATGGCCGCCACCCCTCACGACCTCCGCTCCCAAATCCTTCCTTGAAGGGGGTTCTTATCTTTCTTTTCTAGGGCAACCCAGTCAGATTGGCGAGGCAAAAGAATATTTATTTATTTATTTATTTATTTATTTATTTATTTATTTATTTCAGGAGTTGGGACCAATTGAGGAGGTCGCTCTGGATTTCTCTGAGGAAGAAGATACCCCACTGAATGGGGAGCGGAGCCCTGGTTACACAGAGGCCAATAGGGAGGATGACGATAGCGACGCCACCTCACTAGGTGAGGATGACTGTTTATTTTCACTGAAAAACAACACCAATGGCTTCTCTTCAGTGAGACTGAGACTGGCCAACAGTAAAACCATGGGCTAGGCCCCATCCTAGTCCTCTTCAGAATAGGCCCATTACACTTAATGGGCATGACTGACTTAGGTTCACTAATTGCAGTGGGTCTAAAGGTAAAGGGACCCCTGATCGTTAGGTCCAGTCGTGGCTGACTCTGGGGTTGCGGCGCTCATCTTGCTTTATTGGCCAAGGGAGCCGGAGTACAGCTTCCAGGTCATGTGGGCAGCATGACTGAGCCGCTTCTGGCGAACCAGAGCAGCGCACGGAAATGCCATTTACCTTCCTGCTGGAGCGGTACCTATTTATCTACTCGCACTTTGACGTGCTTTCGAACTGCTAGGTTGGCAGGAGCAGGGACCGAGCAACGGGAGCTCACCCCGTCACGGGGATTCGAACTGCCGACCTTCTGATCGGCAATTCCTAGGCCCTGTGGTTTAACACACAGCGCCACCCGCGTCCCTTCAGTGGGTTTACTCTGTGTCTACTCCTTAAAATGTATAATAACCAATTGCTGTAAAAACGGCGGCAGCGGTTGGCCATTGCAGTGGTCACGGAAACAAACAAAATGCAAACAAGTGGCAGTAAGCAAGTGTCCGGATAGGAACGAGCTATTTCTGCTGCCACCACCACCCTCTCCCCATCATATCGGTGGTTTGGACTAGATGACCCTTGGCTCCCTTCCAACTCTTAGGATGCTACGATTCTACAGCCAGACCTGCTGGATAGCTCTGTTGGTTAGAGCGTGGTGTTGATAATGCCAAGGCGTCAGGTTCAATCCCAGTAAGGGACGGCTGCATATTTCTGCATTGCAGGGGGTTGGACTAGATGGTCCCTTCCAACTTTATGATTCCATGATAACAGCAATAGCAAGTAACCAAGGACTAGTAAACATGTAAAATATATGAAACAAAGGAGAATTTTAAAAAATAAATAAATCTATGTGACTTTCTTAAGGATTTCTCTCCCATCTTTGAATGGGCCTTCTCTGCAGTGGCTCCCTGTCTGTGGAATCCTCTCCCCAAGGAAGTTCGCCTATTTAACCAGGCCTTTGTTTGATTTGATTGACATCCCATGCCCTTTTAAAATGTGGGGGTTTTTTGGGAGGGGTGTTGTTATTTTGATTATTGATTTTGTGGTTTTATATTTTAGTCTGTAAACCGCCCTGAGACCTGCAGGTATAGGGCGGTATATAAATTCAATTAATAATAATAGTATTATTAGTGGGTCAGATTTAAGGTGCTGGTTTTGACCTTTAAAGCCCTTCACAGCCTAGGACCCTCGTACCTACGGGACCGACTCTCCTGGTATGCCCCACGGAGGACCTTAAGGTCCATATATAGCAACACCTTAGAGGTCCCAGGCCCTAAGGAAGTTAGATTAGCCTCAACCAGAGCCAGGGCCTTCTCAACTCTGGCTCCGGCCTGGTGGAATGCTCTGTCTCATGAGACCAGAGGCCTGCGGGATCTGATTTCTTTCCGCAGGGCCTGTAAGACAGTTATTCCACCTGGACTTTGGCTTGAAATCAGTTTGATTCCCTCCTCCTCTTTCTTTTTTCCTTTCTCCTCCTGTGAAGAGGCTGCATCTTAATGTTTTAATGTTGTATCTTAATCTTTTAAATTGTATTTTAATCAACTTGTTTTTATTATTGGTTGTTAGCCGCCCTGAGCCCGGTCTTGGCTGGGGAGGGCGGGGTATAAATAAAAATATTATTATTATTATTATTTATTATAGTAGTAGTAGTAGAATGGTAGAATAGTTCTACCATTGGCCCATCTATCCCAGCATCCTGTTCTCACAATGGCCAATCAGATGACCCAATGAGAAGCCTGCAAACAGGACCTATGTGGAACAGCATTTCCAATTCTTAGCAACTGGTACTCAGAGGGAGAGCATGATCATCTCTGCTAGTAGCTGTTGATAGCCTTATCTTGTGGTTTAACAGTCAATTCCTCCAACCAGGGAACTCTGGGAATCGTAGCTCTTCGGGTGGGGGGGCAGGGGTGCCTTCTAAAAGCTCTCAGCACCCTGAACAAATTACAGCTCCCAGGATTCTCTGTGGGCAGCCTTGACTGTTTAAAGTGGTGTGATACTCCTTTAAATGCGTGGCTCACGTGGGGACTGAGAGAGAGAACAAGAGTGAAGGACAAGTATTTGGGCTTGCTTTCTCCTTCTTTATTTCCTCAGCCACTCTGGGCAGCTCCCAACAGAATATTAAAAACACAATAAAACATCAAACACTAAAAATTTCCCAGTACAGGGTTGCCTTCAGATGTATTCTAAAAGTCAGATAGTTGTTTATTTCCTTGACATCTGACGGGAGGGCATTCCACAGGGTGGGTGCCACCACTGAGAAGGCCCTCTGCCTGGTTCCCTATAACTTCACTTTTCGCAGTGAGGGAACCGCCAGAAGGCCCTCGGAGCTGGATCTCAGTGTCCAGGCTGAATGATGTTTCATGAGATATTTCATGAGTGTAGTGGCTACTGACTTTTGACACTTGAGGGTTATATTTTTAGCACCCACCTTATTTTCAATTAAATTTATTTAATTTAATTAAATTTATAAATTTATAAATTGCTTTTGGTGCTTTGTTTTATCGCTATAACCCACCCTGGGACCTTGGGGTGATGGGCGGATAATAATAATAATAATAATAATAATAATAATAATAATAATAAAGTGGAATGGCTGTATAGAACTTCCAGGAGCAGATGCAGTGTACCTCTAAATGCCAGCTGCTTGGGGTGCTTCCCAGAGGCATCTTATTGGCCAACTACAGGAAACAGGAAGCTGGGTTAGGTGGACCATTGGTCCAGTCCAGCAGGGCACTCCTTTGTTTTTTCTGCCATGTTTAAAATGTCCCCTTTGTTGTGGCAGGTGAAGATTGGGTGAGTGCCACTGAGACGGAGACACCCCGGTCGGAAGGATTTTATCAAGCATACCCAAATGGGCAGGAAGAGCACCACCCTGAGAGGAAAGAGGAAAATGGCCCACCAGAGAGAGCAGAAACATGTGTGATTTGGGAGGGTGATGAACTCCTTGAAGAAAGCAGGGAAGCACAGGGGATCCACATGCCAAAGAAGAAGGGCATGTTCAAGGTTGATGGATGGCGCTTCAGGCAGAGGACAGACCCTATTAAACGTGAGAGAACCAACACAGTGGAGCAGCCCTACAAATGCTCTGATGGTGGGAAAAGCTTCAAGGTGATCTCTCACTGCATTTCTCGTAAAAGAAGACATGGGGAAAGGAAGCAACACAGGTGCCCGGACTGTGGGAAATCCTTCATTGCCAAAGCACACCTTATCAATCATCAGAGAACCCACACTGGAGAGAAGCCGTTCAAGTGCCTGGCCTGTGGGAAGACTTTTGCCCAGAGTTCCAACCTCAGTGTCCATCAGAGAATCCACACAGGAGTGAAGCCGTTCCAGTGCTCTGACTGTGGGAAAAACTTCTGTTCCAGCGCCAACCTTACCAAACACCAGAGCACCCATGTGAAGGGGGCCCCATATAAATGTTTAGTGTGTGGGAAGAGCTTCAAGGTGCACTCTCATTTTATCACCCACAAAAGAATCCACGCAGGAAGGAAATCACACACATGCTCAGACTGTGGGAAGAACTTCCTTGCTGCATCACACCTCATAATTCATCGGCGAGTTCATACTGGAGAGAGACCCTATAAATGTGTGGAATGTGGGAAAGCCTTTATTCAGAAGGCTCACCTTAAGGTCCACCAACGAACGCACAAAAGAGGAAAATCGTTCCAGTGTTCTGAGTGTGGAGAAAACTTCAGTTCCAGGATC
The DNA here is from genome assembly GCF_964270895.1 of Podarcis filfolensis. Classification (NCBI taxonomy): domain Eukaryota; kingdom Metazoa; phylum Chordata; class Lepidosauria; order Squamata; family Lacertidae; genus Podarcis; species Podarcis filfolensis. The sequence continues at coordinate 8,227,484 of NC_139605.1, read as the reverse complement.
AGCCTTATCCAACATCAAATAATCCACCCTGGAGTAAGCCCCTATAAATGCTATGAATGTGGGAAAACCTTCAGGGTGAATTCCCACCTTATTGCTCACAAGAGGAACCACGCAGCCAAGAAACCCCATAAGTGTTCATACTGTGGGAAATCCTTCTTTACCAAATCGTACTTTATCATCCATCAGAGAATCCACACAGGAGAGAGACCGTTCAAATGCTTGGCCTGCGGGAAAGGTTTTAGCCAGAGTTCGCACCTTAATGTTCATAAACGAACGCACATTGGGGTGAAGACATTCCAGTGCTCTGACTGTGGGAAAAGTTTCAGTTCGAACACAAACCTTATTAAGCATCAGAGCATCCACACAAGAGGAAACCTCTATATATGCTCTGACTGTGGGAAAAGCTTCAAAGTCTATTCCCACCTTATTGCTCACAAGAGAATCCACACAGCCAAGAAGACCCACAAGTGTTCGTACTGCGGGAAGTCCTTCTTTGGCAAATCGTACCTCATGACCCACCAGAGAATCCACACGGGAGAGAGGCCATACAAATGTTTGGCCTGTGGGAAAAGCTTCACGCAGAGCTCCCACCTTACCGCTCATCAAAGGACTCACAAAGGAAAAAAGTCATTATGTTGCTCAGACTGTGGGAAAAGCTTCAGGGTCAGCTCTCACCTTATTGCACACAAGAGGATTCATGAGGCAAAGAAAGCCCATAAGTGTTCCTACTGCAGCAAATCCTTCATTTTCAAGTCCTACCTTATCATACATGAGAGAATGCACACGGGAGAGAGACCCTACAAATGTTTGGTTTGTGGCAAAAGCTTCAGTCAGAATTCACACCTTACTGTTCATCAGAGAACTCATGTGGGGAAGAAACCATCCAGGAAAGGCTTTAGGGTGAGCTCTCAGCTTATTTCCCATAAGAGAATCCACACAACAAAGAAGCTGCACAACAACAACAGCAACAACAATAACAACAACAACAACAATGGGAATAGTACTAAGTGTTTGGATTGTGGGAAATCTTTCATATCCAAATCATATCTGATCATCCATCAGAGAATACACACAGGAGAGAGACCCTACAAGTGCACGGTCTGTGGGAAAGGTTTCAGCCAGAGCTCTCATCTGACAGTCCACCAGAGAACCCACAAGGGAGAGAAGTTGTTCCCGTGTTCAGACTGTGAGGAAAAATTCAGTTCCAGGATGAAGCTTCTTAAGCATCAGAGAATCCACATGAAGGGGAATCCATTTAAATGCTTGGACTGTGGGAAATCTTTTGTCACCAAATCTCAGCTTGTGGTACACCAGAGAAGCCACACTGGGGAGAGGCCGTATAAATGTTTGGACTGTGGGAAAGGGTTCAGCCAGAGCTCAAACCTCATTAGGCACCAGAGGATTCATTCGGGGGAGAACCCCTATAAATGTTCAGACTGTGGGAAAAGCTTCTGTTCAGGTGAGAACCTTACTAAGCATCAGAGAATCCACACTTAAGGAAGCAGGATCCTGAATTATGTGCCCATACACTTCGAGAAGGCCATAAAAGTGTATGGACTTAAACAACAGTGGATTTTATTAGTCAGTAGGTGGTGGCGAGGAAAATATATTTGGCAAAACACCATGCTGCAGACAGCTTTTTTGATCATTATTCAAAAATTTGCTGTTCACCAGTGAAGCCATGGAGGAATCAGCTGAGGTAAATGCTTTAGACAAAGGGAAGCATCCCTTGTAAGCTCAGAGCTTTCCGTCGAAAAGGCAGAACTTGAATCTGCATCAGGTCAGGACATATGGGATGCGAGGGTGATTCGACAGCTGCATCATCACCTTCTTCTGTCCAAAATAGGGCATTTTAAGGAAAACTGCCCGAACTTGTAAGAATGAGCAACAGTGGGCCAAGTGGTGGTGTTTCTAGACAACTCTAAAAGATTCCAGGTCGCCCTCAGTAAGTTGCTCTGCTTGTGACAGATTGCCTTGGCTCATCTTTTGCACCCCCTTCATCAACCTAACAGGAGCAGAGTCAGAATCCTAGACTGGGTGGAGTGGAGTGGGGTCTCATTGAAACTGCCTTTCAGATTATTTGTCCATCCAGCCCTTTATTTTCTATTCTGATTGGCTTCAGCTTTCCAAGATCTCGGGAGGATAAAGACTTTCCCATCGCTTACGAACAGAAGAACCCAAGAATAGCTACTTGCTTCTTGAGGCCATTTTTAAAAACAAAACAAAACAAAACAATGAATTGGTCCTGGAGCCATACAAAGCCAGGTTCTGCTCCTGAGCTCCGGAAAATCTTCTACAGCTACTGAAATTTCTACATACGGAACAGTGGTGCAAGAGAAAGACACTGCTTAGGTTTTAAAATATATCTGTGTCAGAAAATCCACATGGGAAAGAAGCCATAGAAACACTCAGATTCATAGCTGTCAACTTTTCCCTTTCCTTGCAAGGAATCCTACTCAGAATAAGGGAATTTCCCTTAAAAAAGGGGAAACGTTGACAGCTATGCTCAGATTGCCACTGAAACTCTTAGTTTCAGTAAACCTTGGAGTAAACCCTGGAATCTGTGCAGGACAGAATGTTTTTATGTTGTATGAGGAGCCAGGCACCTCTTAAAAAGGAGAGAGAGAAATCCAGGCTGCTGACCATTCTAGGGCTTTTAACCTTTTTTTTAAAACGATTTTTCATTTTTCAATATTTTATGGGTCTGCTGGCAGAGCGGACTTTCCGTTATCCCAAGGAACAACCAAGTGATCCCTCTCTGGCTGTGCAACTTGCTGCCAGGAACAAGTCCCAAGTTACTTCCTTCCAAATGATTGTGAGAACAATGTGGGGAGACCTGTTTGTGTTATGTGTGTGGGGGGGATGTGCTTGGCTCTCTGTTCCCACAGCTGATGATGGGAAATGCTGTCTTTCTCAGTCTTTCGCACCATGGCTGGCAGCCACCGTCCAATCTCCTGCACATACTTGCCCCAAGGCTAGCAGAGGTTGCCTTGCAGAGAAAAGTGGACTAACCTCACTTGCTGTGAATGTGTGCGTCCAGAATTGCTCAGCTCCCAGCCTCTGTGGTGTGCACGTCCCTTCACGGAGCATAGCGCATAGACAACATGATGCATCAAATGCCCGTACTTGATCCTTGATGCGGGGGGGGGGGGGACCCAAACTGTTTCTGCTTCTGTGGCAAAGCCTGTTCAGGGTCTGATGTGATTACATTTAAAGTCCAAGTTTTGCGCTTTTCAACTATGGCTGCGCTGTTCCGGGGTGTGTGCTGTGGGAGACAACGGCCATGCTGGGGTGTGATGTCACTTAGAATCATAGAATCAGAAGGGGCTCCATGGGTCATCTAGTCCAATCCCTGCAATGCAGAAATCTCAGCTAAAGCATCCATGACAGATAGCCATCCAACCTCTGCTTAGAAAGCTCCAAGGAAGCTCACACATGTCTGTTCCACAGCTCTTACTATCAGAAAGTTTTTCTGAATGCTTAGGAGGAATCTCCTTTCTTGTAACTTGAAGCCATTGGTTTTGAGTGCTCCCCTCCAGAGCAGAAGAAAACAAGCATGCTCCCTCTTCTATGTGACAGCCCTTAAGTTATTTGAAGATGACTATCATATCTCATCTCAATCTCCTCTTTTCCAGGCTAAACATACCCAGCTCCTTCAAGTGATTCTCATAAGGCTTAGTTTCCAGACCCTTGATCATCTTGGTTGCCCTCCTCTGCACACATTCCAGCTTGTCAACATCCTTCTTAAATTCTGGCACCCAGAATTGGACACAGGACTCCAGGTGTTGTCTGACCAAGGCAAAATAGAGAATATTACTTCCCTTGACCTGGACACCAGACTTCTGTTGATGCAGCCTAGAATAGCATTAGCCTTTTTTGCTGTTGCATCACACTGTTGACTCATGTTCAGCTTGTGGTCCACCAAGACCCCTTCATCGTTGCTCTTTCTCCCCCATATCATTTTTTCGGAAAAGGGACAAATTGACACATCAGGGTGTGAGGTCATACCAGCACCGTCCAGTCAGGAGCTAGTAATCACGTATGATGTCACATGAGCACTGGCCAGTCAGGAGCAAACTCACCCCCTCCTCTGTAGCAGAACATAATAACAGAACAGCCTTGTTTTGTTGTTAGCGTGCGCCTTTGGAGGTAAAGTTCAAACCATTGGAGAGTTACAACACCTGCAGGAGAGACATGTTTTATTACACGTTGGGCAGATGAAAGTTAGGCTGATGTAGGTGTACCATGGCGTTTCACTGGCTACAGAATTGCTTCTTTTCAGCAAACGACGTGTTTCCAGCAGTGTTTGCAGACCTCGATGTTGCCCAGGTTGTACATTCTGCAAATGCTCCATGGGGGGGAGAAAACAAATAAATCTTTGTGTGGAAATATCTTTTTATTCCTGCTGCATTTCAAATAAACCCTTTCCTACAGGATGAGATTTTGCCCGGCCCAGGAAGAGGCAAAAGAGCCCAGAGCTCTTCACTTTGACAAGCTCGTTTATCTGAGCACCTTCACAAGCAGAGGCAGATTTAGGGGAGTGCGACTGGTTCGTCCGCACTGGGTGCTGAGCTGGGAGGGTGCTGCATGCCCCCCCACAACAATGACTTATAAGGCAAGAGGCAGGGGCACCAAATTTTGGTATTGCCCAGGGCACTGCTCAAATTTGAAAGCCAAGGTCTGCCACTGACACAAGCTGGGAGTGGAACATCAGGGTCAGAAAATAACTCAGAAGCTCAAACATACCAGTCCAACTGCAGAACCAACATTTTCTTACAGGGCTGTCTCCCATCCAAGCAGTCACTTTTCCAGATTTCAGCAGTCTTTCTGTCTCCCTCTTAATGTTCATTTACAGTTTTGATTGATTGGAAATGATTCATTTGCTATTTGCATTTTTGCCTATCTGTGGAGTTATTTTCTCTCTCTCCTCCCTGCTACAGCTGTTACCCGTTTCCTATCACAGGACGGGTAGTTTGAACTTGATTTTTGAAGACGTCCACCTCTATGGCTTACATTACATTTCCAGAAGTAAAATAAAAAATGAGTTTGTTATCCTCATTTTTAAGACCATACCACACAGTGCCATGATGACTACCTTTATGGACATGAGTCTATTCCCCATTTCTATTTGGTTTTGAAAAAATACCAATTGCCGTGGTTCCCAAACTTTCTGCGCCATATGGACCGCTTGAAAATTGAAAGTGTTGGTGGGGCACTTAATGGATTTGCTGCCTGTTGTAGCAATTGTAACGCACTGTGCTGGATGCTGTGTAATTTTAAAAGGGCATTTCCATTGCTGCTTTGATTTGTTAAATCGTGCGTCTGTTTGTGTCCAATAACATTCAAATGGTAATGCAATAAATTACAATGTGGCAAATAAAAGAAGCAATAGAAATTCATTTAAAAGTCACTATGAAATTAAATGTGGGCATGCCTGAATGAAGCCTGCAGACCACATTTGGGGAACTGCTGATTTATTGAGGTCCTATGCAGAACAGACCCACTGGCCCAAAGTTAAGTTATGATTCAGTGTCTCCACTCTGAGGCGTCATCAAAACGATAAAGCAGTATCATGCCACTCCCAAAATCCTGGGAGCTGTTAAGGGTTGTGAGAGTTGCTTAGGCTTGCCATATGTCCAGAATCTCCCGGACATATCTGGAATACCACAGCTGGAAGCAGTGTCTGGGTGGAAATTGGCAATAATAATAATAATAATGTCCGGGGAAATCTGGACGTATGGCAATCCATGTTGGCAGTGTTGTTTTTGTCGATTATCCTTAGAAATAGCTCAGAAAGTTCATTTTTCAGCTTTTGGTGAATTTGCTAAAAAAAAAAAAAAAAAAAGGCCAACAACCTCAACAACTTTTCTGTCTGGATTTTCACCGTTTGAAATATGGCCACCTTTGAGTTATTTAGAGACCCTTATTCCCCTCACGGAGCTCTTATTTCTCAGAGTGGTCTAACAGTCTTCCTAGGGGGCTCTGGGAGCGACAAGCGTTGTTGGGGAGTTGAATAAAAATCTGGCCTCCTGTCAGAGAAATATCTCCTTGCTCGTCCCGCTTAACTTATTCCATGTTCTCCTTTAGCAGAGCTTGTCTTTTCATCCAGTGAGGTGAACAGCTCACTGGATATATATGAAACAAAGCTTTCATAGTAGATAAACGTAGTATAGTAACATGCGGACTGAGGGAAACGAAGCACCTTGAGGTAAGTGACAGTTGAACCCTTTTTTAAACTGACAGCCTGAAGGGAGGGGCCGTTCTAGAGTCCAGCATGAAAGCCCCGCCCACTAGAGGCCAGGTATTCTGCTCATCAAATTAGGCTTCAGTGTTTTTCCTACAGAGAGCTCTTGTGAGGGGAAAAGGAGGCCTAACAACTCTCAAAAAAATTTAAATTTTCAGTTTTAAATCTTAAAATAAGCATTTTACACGCTGTTAGATATCCCATGACTTCCATCCTTCTCTTTCCTTGGTTCATTTTATTTATCTTTCTTTCCTGCATACTTTGCTGTCGCCATTTTAGTCTGTTCACTTCTACATCGCTCAAACATTAATTACACTGTTGATTTTATCTTAAGGCTGCCAGCGCTTTCAGCTGTGTACCGTTGTTTTCCATATCCTCAATAAATATTTTCCATATTTGTTCTTCTTGCTCTCTTATTCTATACGTTAAACCTGCAAGCTCTGCATATTCTACCATCTTACATTGCGAGTCCTCTTTGCCTGGGACCTCCCTCACTTTCCATCTTGGGGCTAACCAAACTCTTGCTGCCGTTGTTGCATACATAAATAAATTTTGTTGACACTAAGGGACTTCAGTCTAAATTTTTCCAAACAAAATGGAGTCCAGTCTTTTGGGAAAAGTTATTTTAAACATTTTTTCAACTCATCATAGATCATATCCCAATATTCTTTTACCTTTTTACATGTCCACCGCATATGAAAAAAAGTTCTCTTTATTTATTTACATTTCTGACACGTATCCAATTTTGCTTCCTAACAACTCTCACCACCCTTACAAACTACAGCTCCCAGGATTCTTTGGGGGAAGAAGGCAAAGCCCACACAGAGGCCTGTAAATATGTAGGGTGACCCCAGCCAGCATGGCCAGTGGTCAGGAACGATGGGAGATGGAGTCCAGCATCACAGAATTGTAGAGATGGAAGGGACCCTGAGGGTCATCCAGACTAACCCCCTGCAATGCAGAAATTTGCAGCTGTCTCATACGGGGATCGAACCTGCAACCTTGGCATCATCAGCACCACACTCTAACCAACGGAGGTATCTGGAGGGCATCTGGTTCCCCTCCCCTCCTGTAGATAGGCTAACCTTGGGGGAAGTTGGCGCCGCTCCATTTATATTTTAATCCAGTATATCACAGATTGCTTTTATTGTAAGACCTTGATATCTCTGAAATGATACCCGTACATTCGGTCAGCAGGTTAGTTGCACCATTCTGAACTGCCTCGGCTGGTTATCTAGAAATACAGTGCAAATGGCTGCCACAACTACACCTTACCATGTGGGAGGCAGCAGGTACAAGTTACTAGTCCCTGCAGCCACAGCAGGCGCTGTGATTCTGTCATGAATTCTACTCAATATTGATCCAGAGCAGAACTCTTAACGTATAGTTAGCAGAGCAAAAACTTAAACACGTTGCAAGATTCCCCCAAAATAGGCCAGAGGCAATTGTGTTTCATCCAGCAGAGCTTTACTGCTACGGAAGGCAAATGAGCATAATGGTCACAAATCCAATATATTCAGGATTGGCACTGTCTATAAGAAATCCAGTTGCAGCAGACTTAACTTAAACTTACAGTAACTTAAAATAAATTATACCAGAAAGATATGGATGTCTCGTACACCCCAGGTAGTGTGGTTGCTGACCTTGAGCCAGACATCCTGGAGAGTGAAGTCAAATGGGCCTTAGAAAGCACTGCAAATAACAAGGCCAGTGGAAGTGATGGTATTCCAGCTGAACTATTTAAAATTGTAAAAGATGATGCTGTTAAGGTGCTACACTCAATATGCCAGCAAGTTTGGAAAACTCAGCAGTGGCCAGAGGACTGGAGAAAATCAGTCTACATCCCAATCCCAAAGAAGGGCAGTGCTAAAGAATGCTCCAACTACCGCACAATTGCACTCATTTCACACGCTAGCAAGGTTATGCTTAAAATTCTACAAGGCAGGCTTAAGCAGTATGTGGACCGAGAACTCCCAGAAGTGCAAGCTGGATTTCGAAGAGGCAGAGGAACCAGAGACCAAATTGCAAACATGCGCTGGATTATGGAGAAAGCTAGAGAGTTCCAGAAAGACTTCTGCTTCATTGACTATGCAAAAGCCTTTGACTGTGTCGACCACAACAAACTATGGCAAGTTCTTAAAGAAATGGGAGTGCCTGATCACCTCATCTGTCTCCTGAGAAATCTCTATGTGGGACAAGAAGCTACAGTTAGAACTGGATATGGAACAACTGATTAGTTCAAAATTGGGAAAGGAGTACGGCAAGGCTGTATTTTGTCTCCCTACTTATTTAACTTATATGCAGAATTCATAATGCGAAAGGCTGGGCTGGATGAATCCCTAGCCGGAATTAAGATTGCTGGAAGAAATATCAACAACCTCAGATATGCAGATGACATAACCTTGATGGCAGAAAGTGAGGAGGAATTAAAGAACCTTTTATTGAGGGTGAAAGAGGAGAGCGCAAAATATGGTCTGAAGCTCAACATCAAAAAAACGAAGATCATGGCCACTGGTCCCATCACCTCCTGGCAAATAGAAGGGGAAGAAATGGAGGCAGTGAGAGATTTTACTTTCTTGGGCTCCATGATCACTGCAGATGGTGACAACAGCCACGAAATTAAGAGACGTCTGCTTCTTGGGAGGAAAGCAATGACAAACCTAGACAGCATCTTAAAAAGTAGAGACATCACCTTCCCAACAAAGGTCCGTATAGTAAAAGCTATGGTTTTTCCAGTAGTGATGTATGGAAGTGAGAGCTGGACCATAAAGAAGGCTGATCGCCGAAGAATTGATGCTTTTGAATTTTGGTGCTGGAGGAGACTCTTGAGAGTCCCATGGACTGCAAGAAGATCAAACCTCTCCATTCTTAAGGAAATCAGCCCTGAGTGCTCACTGGAAGGACAGATCGTGAAGCTGAGGCTCCAATACTTTGGCCACCTCATGAGAAGAGAAGACTCCCTGGAAAAGACCCTGATGTTGGGAAAGATGGAGGGCACAAGGAGAAGGGGACAACAGAGGACGAGATGGTTGGATAGTGTCTTCGAAGCTACAAACATGAGTCTGACCAAACTGCGGGAGGCAGTGGAAGACAGGAGTGCCTGGCGTGCTCTGGTCCAGGGGGTCACGAAGAGTCGGACACGACTAAACGACTAAACAACAACAGCAAACTTAAAATAAGACTAAAACCTTAACACTATCTATAAACCAAACACCACACCAGGAGGAAAAGAGATAGAAAGAGAAAGCGTGAAACCCAGGCTTCTTCTGGCCTTATTATCACAGTCAGAATGACCTTGACAGAAAGAGATAACAGGACCGATTTAAGCCAGCTGTACTCAGCTTCTCTGAAGGAATAACCTTCTGCTTGTTTCTTTCACGCAGAGAAGTTTCCAGAACCCTTTTGAACTACCGGTAATTGTTGTGTATTGAGTCGAAGGATTTTATATCTGTATTATTATTGTCTGTATTTGCATTAGGGTAAAGTAACTGCCTTTTGGTTCCAGAGGGTACAGCTACTATTGGTTCATTTAAGCGGCTGTATTTGGATCCTCTGTCTTATTGGTTTCCTCCAAAAGGCAGGACTGTGATTGCCTGATATTGTTCCCTCCAAAATGTATCCTTTCTAGCTAGTTCCCTGTCCCTATAAATGTAGCTCTCCCCTCCTCAGTCTCAGTCTTGTTTGCATAAAGAAGTGTTACTACAGAACTGTCTCCAGCATATTATGTCCAGAGAGCTGAAATCACAAACCCCACGTCACAACAGTAATTACAATAGGAAAGATCTCTACACATCAGATCAATACTTTCTGTACTAAGAAATGCAAAGTGACAGATTGTCCAGTGTTCACCTCCGGAGGCACACTCCATTGTCTCCCTTGGACGTACAGACCACTTGCAGCAGCTTCCCCCAAATGATTCTTGACGGAGTCCAGCCGTCATTAAATGGTGCACAGCATAGAAAAATGACACAGAGAGCCAGTTATATTTTCATTTATGTTTTCCCCACAGACGTACAATTTGCAGAGAGAACCCTAGGAAAGGGATGCAGCCTAGGACCCATGTACCTATGGGTCCGCCTCTCCTGGTATGCCCCGCGGAGGACCTTAGGGTCCACGAATGACAACACCTTGGAGGTCCTAAGTTGCAAGGTGGTTAGATTGGTCTCAACTAGGGCCAGGGTCTTTTCAGTACTGGCCCCGACTTGGTGGAACGCTCTGTTACAAGAGACTAGGGCCCTGCGGGACTTGACATCTTTCCGCAGGGCCTGCAAGACAGCTGTTCCGCCTGGCCTTTGGTTTGGACTCAGTCTGACCCTTATGTTTCCCTCCCTTTAGGGTTTTGATCTATGGGCTACTATTAAAATGAGGCTGCATTTTAAATTATATTTTAACCTGCATTTTAAATTGGTTTTTTAAAAAATTATTATTATAATTTTACTGGTGTTAGCCGCCCTGAGCCTGGCTCTGGCCAGGGAGGGTGGGGTATAAATATATTATTATTATTATTATTATTATTATTATTATTATTATTATTATTATTATACCACTCTGGGAACTGTTAGCTCCATGAGGGGAATGAGAGCCTCTGAACAACTTTTAACACCCTTATAGTTCTTGGGATGCTTTTGGTGAAGGTGATGGACTCTTCTTTCCTTGGAGGTTTTTAAGCAGAGTTTGGAATGGCCATCTGCCAGGGACTCTTTAGCTGCGGTTCCTGCATTGCAGGGGGTCAGACTAGATGACCCCCAGGGTCCCCTTCTGACTCCACCATTGTATGATTCTAAGCCATGCTCTCTGCAGAACTTCAGCGCATGACAAAGACCTCTTTTCTTCAGCAGGCATTTCTCATTAGATTTTATGGTGAATTTTTATCATTCCACTTTTTGCAATTTTATTAGAGACGTCGGTGATTAAGTGGAATAGAGAATAAAGGAATAAATAAATACAATTGTTCACTGCTCATTTCATTTAAAATGGATAATAAATATGTGCCAATAGTGAATGCAATGGGCGTAGCCAGGATTTATTTGGGGGGCAGGCTTTATGTTAAGGGGGGGCAGAACCAAGTTATCTGCAACACAATTGGTCAGTTAGGTAAGTATTTTTATTTATTTACTTGATTTGTGGTGGTGCAGCTGCCCCCCCCCCCCGGCTAGGCCTATGCTGCACGCTTGCCTTGTGCCTGGTTTTTGCCAGCCATGCCCTTCCTCCAGGATACTCCATTGCATTTCCCTACCAACAGTCCAAATTCTGCAGCCACTGAGCACGCTCAGCCATTTTCACACATACACCCCCCTTAGGATTCTCCCTCACCCACCCAGCTATTATTATTATTTCTTTTTTCTGCAAACTTTGGTTTCCGCCCAAGCCTGCTGAGATCTCCCTTTTTCCAGGAAGCTGGCCTGTTTGTTGACTGCATTAAACATTCACATCCAGAGAATGGGTTTAATATTAGCAGGATAGCAGGGGAGGGGAAGCTGCGGCCTTCCAGATGTTACAACCCCCATCTCATGAGTGATCAAGGTGTTATTGCGCTATAAATGCGTAGGGCGGGTGGGGCCTCTCCTAAAGCTCTTATTTATTCCCTGCACCGTTTTTTCTGACGGAGGGGCGCTGTAGGGTTAAACCGAGCGAGCTCCTCCGGTTGCCTAGAAAGCCTGAGAAACAGCAACCCCCCCCCCCCCAGTTTTGTGCAGCTGGCGAAGCATGAAAGCGGCTTCCTGGTGGGGGCGGGGGAGGAAATGGCCTGTTTGAATCCTTGCAAGCAGCACCAGGAGCGATAATCGATAATCTCGCAGCGGCTGCATGTGCAGCAGAAGGAAGCCGAGCCCTTGCTCCCCATAGGAAGGGGGCCAGATCCCCGAAGAGGTGAGCTCTCAAGTGGGTTGCATGCAGCTTCCATTTACAGTGGTACCTCGGGTTACAGACGCTCCAGGTTACAGACTCCGCTAACCCCAAATAGTACCTCGGATTAAGAACTTTGCTTCAGGATGAGAACAGCAGCTGGAGGCCCCATTAGCTAAAGTGGTGCTTCAGGTTAAGAACAGTTTCAGGTTAAGAACGGACCTCCAGAACGTATTAAGTTCTTAACCCGAGGTACCACTGTATTATGATGGAGGGTTAGGGGGGCAGAGTTGTATTCATTGCAATTGCAAAAAAAGAGAGGAAGGAATTTAATGAATGCTTGTAGGCGCAAGCGAGGTTACGAACAGCTGGTGTCAGCCAGCAGTGACGTCCCCTCCCTCTTTCCACCCAAGCCAGAGCAAAATTCTCACACAAAACCCTTCCCACGTCAGTGAATCCGTAACATTATATATATATATATATATATATATATACGCTTCAGGTTACAGACTCTGCTAACCCAGAAATAGTACCTCGGGTTAAGAACTTTGCTTCAGGATGAGAACAGAAATTGTGTTCTGGCGGTGTGGCGGCAGCGGGAGGCCCCATTAGCTAAAGTGGTGCTTCAGGTTAAGAACAGTTTCAGGTTAAGAACAGACCTCCAGAACGAATTAAGCTTTTAACCCAAGGTACCACTGTATATAGGGACGCAGGTGGCGCTGTGGGTAAAAGCCTCAGCGCCTAGGGCTTGCCGATCGAAAGGTCGGCGGTTCGAATCCCCGCGGCGGGGTGCGCTCCTGTTGCTCGGTCCCAGCGCCTGCCAACCTAGCAGTTCGAAAGCACCCCTGGGTGCAAGTAGATAAATAGGGACCGCTTACTGGCAGGAAGGTAAACGGCGTTTCCGTGTGCTGTGCTGGCTCGCCAGATGCAGCTTTGTCACGCTGGCCACGTGACCCGGAAGTGTCTCCGGACAGCGCTGGCCCCCGGCCTCTTAAGTGAGATGGGCGCGCAACCCTAGAGTCTGTCAAGACTGGCCTGTACAGGCAGGGGTACCTTTACCTTTACCTTACCACTGTATATATATTTAACTGCAGTTGTGTTGCGTTTCATCGTGAACTGCAAAAGAACATGCTGTATAAGGAACCTGCGCCAAATCCAGCTTTTATTGGGTGTATCATTTCAAAGTGTGTGTGAACACTCCATACCCTCCAACATTTCTGCGATGAAAATTGGGATGTCCTAAGGAAAAGCGGGATATTCCGGGATCAAATCAGCAAGCGGGGCGGCTTCTGTAAATCCAGGGCCGTCCCTGGAAAATAGGGACAGTTGGAGGGTCTGGAACTTCCCCTGCAAAACTAAAACACCGACAAAAACCAGACCCATATACTTGTTCCCAGGCTGTCCTTCTAGGTTGTGGGTTCTCCCAAGTTCAGTGTCAGTTTGGTTTGTCTCTTCCATTAAGCAGTCAGTTTTCTGCCCTGAGAGTCACTAGCCCACGGCCACTTCCTGCCCTGTTCACTTTCTATGGAGATAAGGTAATTTCATTGCCAGGACCATAGTTAACTTGGATGCTAAACATGGGCGTAGGCAGGAAAGCAGTCCCCCCCACCCATCAAGTAAATAAATAAAAATACTTGAAGTATAAATTGTGGAAAGATTTTGACAGGTTTTTCTGAGCACTTGTGGTTGAAAGAATTTTTTTTTAAAAAAGTTGTCAAGACACTTCATTCCAAATCTGATAGTCAGAGCCAGACAGGTAGGGAATGGTGACAGGTGGGTGTCCTGTCCCCCCCCAAAACATAAATTCTGGCTATGCCCATGTTGCCAAACAAAAGCTGTGTGTTTATTTTGAGACGGGGTGTGTTTGGGATCTAGAAATGTTCTAAGCGACAGGGGTGTTCGTTTTATCAATACCAGTCATTGTAGGTATGCCAGATTCCTGTAGCAAAAGACAGACAGACTGATGAAACCTTAATGACTGAACACATTTATTGTGGTTTAAGTTTTTGTCTGCTACTACAGTCCCCTTGGGACGCGGGTGGTGCTGTGGTCTAAACCACAGAGCATAGGGCTTGCTGATCAGAAGGTTGGCGGTTCGAATCCCCGCAATGGGGTGAGCTCCCATTGCTCGGTCCCTGCTCCTGCCCACCTAGCAGTTCGAAAGCACGTCCAAGTGCAAGTAGATAAATAGGTACTGCTCCGGCGGGAAGGTGAACGGCGTTTCCGTGCGCTGCTCTGGTTCGCCAGAAGCGGCTTAGTCATGCTGGCCACATGACCCAGAAGCTGTACGCCGGTTCCCTCGGCCAATAAAGCGAGATGATCGCCGCAACCCCAGAGTCGGCCACGACTGGACCTAACGATCAGGGGTCCCTTTACCTTTACCTTTACAGTCCCCTTGATCAGATGCATTAAGTGTTATGAATGACAGGTGCCGTGGAGTCTATATCTATGTGTGTGTATCTGTATCTATATATCCATGGATAGCTTCATCCTCCACAAAATTATCTAATCCTCTTTTAAAGCCATGCTGAGTTGCCTCCTATGGGTCCTTCTTTCCCCTGACTACCTATAGCACAATGAGTGTATGTATTTTTCGCTCTATAAGATGCACCAGACCATATGTTTTTGGAAGAGGAAAACAAGAAAAAATATATTCTGAATCCCAGAAGCCAGGACAGCAAGCGGGATCACTGCGCAGCCTCTCCTGGGCAGCGGGATGAAGGCTCCCCTTGCCCGGGAGAGGCTGCGCATGGCTAAGGCTCCCCCAAGAGCCACGCTCCCTTTAAAGAGCGTGCGGAGTGTGTGTGTGGCTTTTGGGGGCTTTTCCCCGAGGAGGCAGCCCTTCTCCCTCCTCGGGGAAAAGCCCCCAAGAGCCACACACACACTCCGCACGCTCTTTAAAGGGAGCGCTGAGCAGAGCCTCCCGCCTGCATCCGCTCCATAAGACGCACACACATTTCCCCTTACTTTTTAGGAGGGGAAAAGGGCGTCTTATAGAGCGAAAAATTCGCTAACTTATGCCAACATCGGAATTCAAGTGTTTTGCAGTGGGAAATTTGAGTTGCTTGCATGCAGAGTGTTAATATTTTTCATAGAATTGTAGAGTTAGAAGGGACCCTGAGGGTCATCTAGTCCAACCCCCTGCAATGCAGGAATATGCAGCTGTCCCATACGGGTATCGAACCTGCAACCTCGGTGTTATCAGCACCACGTTCTACCCAACTGAGCTATCCAGGCTATTAATGGCACATATGTAAGAGAAGGGATGAATAGAAATTAAATTAAATTTATTTTAGTATCTCACTTTCTAATATTTAGTTCTCTTCTCCACATTTCCACATCAGCTTGCAATTTATATTTTCAAGTCCTAGTGAAAAATTCACATGTTACTGCTAGTTACTCCTAATATGCACAGTTTTGTATGCAGTTTCTCCTAATACAATTCTGTTTTGTTTTCACTAATTTCAACGCACACTTTACTCTATCCATTTTTGTTCACATTACATGGCTGGAGGACTGCATTGCAAAATTGGAGAAGCGTAAATTTCAAAGGATGGCTGTTCCGTTTTGCGTGTTTTTTTCCAGAAAATGCCAATTGCGTAAGATCGCCTTTAAATGCAAACTGAATCAAATTTCTCCACCAACCCCACTGAAGAGCCTTGGCTGCATTGCTTACAGGAAGACAGTGCAAAAGAATAAACTTCCTGCGTTTCATGGACTGGTTAAGATATTACAAAATCCAGGAAACAGGACAGGACACTGAACCCGGTGTTGTTAATTTGTCTCAGCTACAAGAAAGTATGTGTGTGTTTGTGTGTTTAGTTTTAAAAGCATCAAGCAGGGCTTCTCACAAGTTCTCTTTGGCTCCCTTTTAGGATTTGGTTAATCACGAAAATAAAGCGCACATTACTGTGATTGACAAAACAGAGTATTTTTAATTTACGTGGCAAAAAGTTTCACATTTCTCCTTCGTCAGCTGCCCTGCTAAAAATAATAATATTCTGTTTCTATCATTCCATCATGTGGTTACAGAGCTTTGAGCAGAAACTGGCCTACTGAACAAAAGTAAAATGTGCATATAAGGCCCTAAAAATGAAAGAAATTTCCCACCCCAGACATGGAATATCAGTTTAGCAGGTTAATTTTTCTGGGGTTTTTTTTTCTATCTCTCTCTCTCTCTCTCCCCAGCCTTTGGTTTTCTGTATGTCTTCCCTGCAGGAGCAAAACCTTGTGTGTGATGCTGACATCTGTATGTCTAAACGACCTAAATAATTTGTAGCACGTTCGGAAAAAGAAAAAAAAAGGACCCTGGGAGATCAGTTTGAGGAACCGGCGCCGTTTGCCCAATGCTCGCAGCAAGAGAGGGAGGTCTGTGAGCAACACCTGGTGCAGGCCGACGTCAACGCAAGGCTGGAAAGGACAAAATGGCTGCCGAGCGGGCAGCGGTGGCCAACCTCCAGATGGCGGGAGATCAAGTGCTGCATATAAAAATGGAAGAGGAGGATGAGGAAGAGGAAGATGGACCGGCGAAAGGGCCTTGCGTCATCCAGGCCGGGAGCCTGAGGGACATTTTGGGATGGCCAGGGCCGGAGCAGGTCAAGCAGGAGCTGGACGAAGAGGTGCCTCAGTGCTGGGAAGCCCACGGCCAGGAGCACCTGAGACTCATCCAGTCGCCTCATTCGGGATGGGGGCCCCCTCAGCAGCCGGAGGAGCTCATCCTGAGGCAACGAGGAGCAAGGAGACGGGAGCAGCAGGTAAAAAAGCAGGGAGCCAGGGATCAAAACAAGGTGCTTGCACACCTATGAGCAGGTCGGCTGCTTCTGCTGATTTACAGAGCCCTGACCGACTTGGACCAGAAATGCTTTAAGGACCCCCAAGCTCCTTAAGGCTCACCTGGGAGACGTATTGTAGTTCCTAATTGCTATGTAGTATGACAGGCTGTGGCCTGTGGAACTCCCTGCTGGTAGATGCATAGCTGTCAACTTTTCCCTTTCTTTGCGAGGAATCCTATTCGGAATAAGGGAATTTCCCTTTAAAAAAGGGAAACGTTGACAGCTATGGGTAGATGCACAGCAGGAATCGTTCCTCCTTTTAGACGTTGCCTGTGTCGTTCAGACAAGCCTTTGCAATGTCATTTTTTTAATAATAATTTTTATTAGTTTTCAGTTATGCTCCAATAGCCTCATTATAACAATACCAAATTATAAGTCGTACGCTGGTTTTCAAACAGCTTAGTTCTCGAACGTTTTGGTTCCTGAATGCCATAAACCGAGAAATGACTGTTCCAGTTTGCGAACTATTTTTGGAGGCCGAATGTCCGACGGGGCTTCCACGGCTTCCGATTTTCTGCAGGGACTTCCTGCAGCCAATCAGAAGCCGTGCTTTGGCTTCCGAACATTTTGGAAATTGAACGGATTTCCAGAACGGATTTCCAGAACGGATTCTGTTCAACTTCCAAGTTACGACTGTACTAATGCCAATTGTTCAAATTCCAAATTATATAATTTAGGTCCCACCCCCACCCCCCACATGCTAGAATTGATGGTTTGATGATTTTCTTAATTTCTGCGTTCCAAAATCTTACTAATTTCAATTACATTCCGGTCAAAATAATAATATACAACAACTGCAATATTAATAACTTCTATTTGTGTTGACACATTAAATTAATTATAGAACTACAAGTGAGGCACTCAAACTATATCCTTGTTCCTCCTGCGTGTGGCAACTATTCTGCCTGTGGTGTTTCTTCCTGTCCTTGCAAGATGTTATGTCTATCTTTTCCCAGTTGTTGCTGTTCTCCATCATGCCTTGGGCGGAGCTGATATCCCATTGTTGTTTCAGAGATTTCTCCATAGGCCTTTGCAATGTCAATTTCTTTTTACTAACCAGAATTCATAGATGTTTTTACTGATGTATTTATTGAATTTTTAAAATTTAATATACACTGGTACCTCGGAAGTCGAACGGAATCTGTTCCGAAAGTCTGTTTGACTTCCAAAACAATTGGAAACCAAAGCATGGCTTCAAATTGGCTGCAGGAAGCTCCTACAGCCAATCGGAAGCCCCATCAGATGTTCGGGTTCCAAATAATGTTTGCAAACTGAAACACTCACTTCTGGGTTTATGGCGTTTGGGAGCCAAAGCGTCTGAGTTACCAAGGTACAACTGTAGTGAAAAATGTGGAATATAAATATTTCAAAAAACGAATTAAAGAATAACAGGGAGGCGGGTTGATGTGTCCTGTGGAGTAGATCTGTCCTGGGGACCAATGTTCCATTGACAGAGAGGGGTCCCTCCACGTGTTGCCCTCAGGCCTGGGGTTCCTCACCCACTGCAGTAAATAAATGAGCACACAGCATGTGTGAACCAACAGCCCTCTGCCTTTGTTCCCAGGTGCCGGTCCTTTTTGACGAGATGGACGTCCATTCCCCGGAGGCCGACCACACCTTGCTGGACAGACGGCGGTATCTCCGCAGGGAGGCCAAACAGAGGCTGGAGAGGGAAGCCAGCTCACTCGGTAAGGGCTCATTCTGCCCCCGAGACACCAGCCAGGGGCATGTGTGTATTATGTGTGCTGAATTTTGCATCCTGAAAACCCCTGTCGGTCACCACCATTACTGCTTTGCCTGATTGCAGCTTTTTTTTGGGGGGGTGCCACATCTATCTGCAGGGCAGGGAAACAGGACCACCAGCAGGCGAGGGAGCAGTTTTTGCATCTTTGCAGGGGGCGGGTGGAGAACTGTGTGCAGCTTTGTATTTGCAGGACATGTGCAAATTTCTGAGCAGAAGAAAACACAGAGCGCTGCCTTGTACCAGATCAGACCAGGGGTCTACCTAGCTCGGAAATGCATCTACACGCCAGGCGCGGGGAGCCGTTGTTGGCCTGAGGGCAGCGTTCCCTAATGAGCTGCCCTCCGAGGGCGACATGACGGGGGGGCGGGCAGAGGCAAAAGTGGGTGAAGAAACAGGTGTAACTCTTTACCTTTGTAATGTAGACTTACATTCCAGCAAGGAACACCCCCTAAAAGAGATTTCCCTTTCTCTACACACACCGTTCTCTCCATCCGGTCAAGCAAAAAGGAGTGATTTCACTCTGAGGCAACATTTGATCCGTGCAGAATGACTCCTAAGAGGGCCAGAGGAAGACCCCTGAGGGCATGGTCTGGGAAGAAGGGGTGTGCCTTAGGGAGGCTTCTGAGGGCCAGGTCAATATGTCTGAAGGGCCACTTTTGGACTCTGGGCTTGAGCCTCCTCAACTTTGCCTTAGATCAAGGCAGTGGCCCTTGAGGCCTCATTTGGCAGCCCTCGGCAACATTTGAAGCCCTCAAGCTACCTTGCCAAAGGCAGGTAAGTGAAGCCCGGGGCTTGGGAAGGAGGTGTGAGGGCTCTGACAGGGTCCTA
The DNA here is from genome assembly GCF_964270895.1 of Podarcis filfolensis. NCBI lineage: Eukaryota > Metazoa > Chordata > Lepidosauria > Squamata > Lacertidae > Podarcis > Podarcis filfolensis. The sequence continues at coordinate 8,207,992 of NC_139605.1, read as the reverse complement.
GAGTCCTCTTGCTTCCCTCCCAAAGCCTAGCTAGCGCTTTCTCAGTTTATCCGGCTTTGTGAATGCAGCATGAGGGCTGTGGTGGGGGGCTCAAATTTTGGCCTCGGTTCCCTGCCAACATGAGTGACAAGGTAGTTCCGTGTCAAGGTACTCTTGCAGCCCGCTTGGTATAGAAAATTGGACCTCCCTCTGCCTTAAAGGTAAAGGTAAAGGGACCCCTGACCATTAGGTCCAGCCGTGACAGACTCTGGGGTTGCAGCGCTCATCTCGCTTTACTGGCCGAGGGAGCCGGCGTACAGCTTCCGGGTCATGTGGCCAGCATGACTAAGCCGCTTCTGGTGAATCAGAGCAGCGCACGGAAACGCCGTTCACCTTCCCGCCGGAGCAGTACCTATTTATCTACTTGCACTTTGACGTGCTTTCGAACTGCTAGGTGGGCAGGAGCAGGGAACGAGCAACGGGAGCTCACCCCGTCGCAGGGATTTGAGCCGCCAGCCTTCTGGTTGGCAAGTCCTAGGCTCTGTGGTTTAACCCACAGCGCCACCCGCGTCCCCCCCTCTGCCTTAGTTGAACTAAAAAAAGAGAGCAGAGGTTCACCCTCTCCCATTTCCCTGTTGGCAACAGCTGGCTCTGCCCTGCCGATGCCACATTTCCCGAAGATGAGCCGCCGCGGCACCAACTGGTCATACGCTGAGGTGATTGATCTCCTGGATATCTGGGGGGAGCAGAGGATCCAGCAGGTCCTTCAGAGCAGCCACCGGAACATGGACACCTTCCAGGTCATTGCCAACGAGATGGCCAAGAGGGGCCACGAGCGGACAGCGCAGGAGTGCCGCACCAAGACCAAGACGATGCGCCGGGACTACAAGAAGGTCAAAGAGAACAACTGCTCTGGGACAGGGCGCCTCACCTGCCCCTTTTATGACCAGCTGGAGCAGATTCTGGATTCCGGAGCGCCACAACCCGCAGGGCAGTCCCAGAGTTATGGACACCAGGAGGAATCGGGGGGAGATGATGGTCCCCTGCGTGGCCTGGAGGAGGGGGGCCCCCACGAGTCTGAGGACTACCACGAGCCCCAGGACTTCTTCGACCCCTCTGCCCAGTTCTCCATCGAACTCGTCGATTCGGTGGACTCCACCACCGTGGTGTGCAAAACAGAGGACAACTCTGAGGAGCCGATAAGCGCCCCTCGGCCGGCTGCGGGTAAGTGCCCCCTTTTTTGTGGTTATTTATGAGGACGAGAGGTCAGGTTTCACTTCCCTTCTGTCCCCTCCTCCCTCCCTCCCTCCCTCTGCACAAAGAGGAATAATTGGGTGCGCAATTTGGTGACACGATAGAAGTGTGTAGAGAAAGTGTGGATAGAGAGAAGTTTTTCTCCCTCTCTCATGACACTGGAACCCAGAGGGAGACATCCCGTGAAGCAGAATGCCTGGGGTGCTCAGGAGAGACAGAAGAAAGTCCTTCTTTAAATAGCAATGATAATAATATATTGTTTTTATACCCCGCCCATCTGGCTGGGTTTCCCCAGCCACTCTGGGCTGCTCCCAACAGAATATTAAAAACACAACAAAACATCAAACACTAACAGCTTCCCTAAACAGGGCTGCCTTCAGATGTCTTCTAAAAGTCAGATAGTTGTTTATTTCCTTGACATCTGATGGGAGGGCTGGAGCCACTACCAAGAAGGCTCTCTGGCTTGTTCCCTGTAACCTCACTTCATGCAGTGAGGGAACTGCCAGGAGGCCCTTGGAGCTGGACCTCAGTGTCCGGGCAGAACGCGGGGGGTGGAGACGCTCCTTCTGGTATACTAGGCCGAGGCTGTTTAGGACTTTAAAGGTCAGCACCAACACTTTGAATTGTGCTCTGGAACGTACTGGGAGCCAATGTAGGTCTTTCAGGACCGGTGTTATATGGTCTCGGCGACCACTCCCAGTCACCAGTCTAGCTGCTGCATTCTGGATTAGTTGTAGTTTCCAGGTCACCTTCAAAGGTCGTCCCACGTAGAGCGCATTGCAGTAGTCCAAGCAGGAGATAACCAGAGCATGCACCAGTCTGGTGAGACAGTGCGCATGCAGGTAGGGTCTCAGCCTGTGTACCACATGGAGCTGGTAGACACAGACATGGTAGACATGCCCTGGACACAGAATTGACCTGCGCCTCCATGGACAGCTGTGAGTCCAAAATGACTCCCAGGCTACGCACCTGGTCCTTCAGGGGCAGTTACCCCGTTCAGGACCAGGGAGTCCCCCACACCTGCCTGTCCCCTGTCCCCTAAAAACAGTACCCCTGTCATGTCAGAATTCAACCTCAATCTGTTAGCCGCCATCCATCCTCCAACTGCCTCCAGACACTCACACAGGACATTCATGGCCTTCACCGGTTCTGATTTAAAAGAGAGGTAGAGCTGGGTATCATCCCACTTTACAGTTAAACTGTGGAATTTGCTCCCACGAGAGGCAGCAGTGGCCGCCATCTTGGATGGCTTTAAGAGACAAACTCACGAAGGAGAATAAGGCTGGCTGCTACCCTTGATGGTTGTGTTCTGCCACCACTGTCGGAGGCAGTGCGTCTCCGAATACCAGTTGCCAGAAACCGCAGAAGGGGAGAAAGCACTGCAGCAAACAGGTACTTCTTCTGGACTCCCCATCTTGTCAGCCATGTTGTTAAGAGAAGGATGCTGGACTGCGTGGGCCATTGACTCTTCTTATAGCCTTATCTCTGGAGTCTTCTTTGTGGTTTCCCTCTGGCCTCCTGTTTTAGTTTTAGCTTATGAGCCAGTTTCCCAGTTTGTACTTTCCTCCTCCTGTGGGAAACCCAGCCTTGAGCTAATTTGAGAGGATGCACAATTTTCATGTCGATAAGCTCAGCAAATCCTCTAGCTCTTCCTCCTGCTGTTTGGCCCAGCGCTCCATGCATGACCTGGTTAGCCCAGCATTGCCGTCATCGAAATCCTGCGTTTGGCATATTAAAATTAAATCCAGCCATTCTGCAGCTGCTTGTCTCAGGGAATTATCTCTCCCTCCCAGCGGTTGCTCACCGCTGTTTTAAGCCACCTAAGTTTAGCGGCTGTCATGGGCTGGCCAGACCCGGAGTAATGGTAGGCGGAACCAGCTGGGGAACCCACAGGGGAAGAAGGCTCAGAGCCCAGGGGGTGGTGAGGGGTCGGAGGGAGGAGGCAGTGTTGGAAGCCAAAGAGGTAACAGGGCTTGTGAGCGGGGAGAGTCTGTGGCAGAGAGAAGTCTAGAATCAGGCAGAAGCTGAAGCAGGAGAGGAGGAAGGCCAAGAGGCAGAGATGGGTCAGGTGTCTCCTCCCCCTCCTGCTGCAAGAAGCTCCCCTCTGATTCCCAGAACCAGGAGAGGCATGAAAAGGGCGGAGGGAAAAGTAAGCTTCACGCAGGCGTAGTCTCAGATTGCTTCGGTAAAACCCTGGAGACGAGGGGAGGCAGGGACCTTCAATCTCAGCAATTGCTTCATGGGGCAATACCTGCAGGATATGAGTTGCTGTGCTCATTAGGCCTGACACTCCTGTTTTTGCTAATAAAGAGTTAATTCCAACTTGTTTGGTGTGATTTACTGCTGTCAGTGGCCTTTGCTAAGGCTATCAGCAGCCTCAGCATTGCCTCAAAGCGACTCACACCATTAAAAAAAAGAAATAACGAAAGCATTATAATCAGACATAAAAACGGCAGTAAACAAGAGCTAAAATGGTCATCTGACAAAATGCTTAAAAGGAATAAGCCCTACCCACGCTGCTTAAAGGATGAGCGGAACAAAGGCCACTGACATATCTGACGGGGGAAATAAGAATGCCTTTGCCTGGTGACTAAAAACAGACAGCAGTGGTACCAGGTGAGCTTCTGTGGGGAGAGCATTCCACAAACGAGGAGCCACCACGGAAAAGGCCGTTCCCATGTCGACATGTTCCACACATCCCTCAGTGGCAGGGGAACACACAGAGCCTCTGATGGTGAACGCAAGGTCTGAGTTGGTTCGGGTGGAAAGAGGCGGTATATTACGATGCAAAATTATATTTAATGCCCTTCCCTTTGTTTTTTAGAAGCCGATCATTTGCTCAACCCCTTGCCACCTGCCCCGCCCAGTCTCCCTGGCAGCCCAGCCACCACTGGCTCCACAGCAGGTAAGAGGGAATGCGGAATGAATTTTGTATGCTGAATGGTGATGTTTAATGAATGAATTCAGAGTGCTGAATGAATTCTGCAGAACCTCAGGGAGTTGGATGGGACCTTAGAGGTCGCCTGGTCTTTTCCAGGAACTTGGCATGTTGACCACATTAAAAATCCACATCCAGAGAATGGGTTTAATATTAGCAGGGTCAGGGAAGCTGTGGCCTTCCAGGTGTTGCTGGACTACAACTCCCATCATCCCCGGCCTCTGAGGGTGATGTGAATTAGAGCAACATCTGGAAGGGCCACAGGCTCCCCATCCCAGCTCCTTCAAGCGATGCTCATAAGCTTGACCGTCCCCTTCCCAGAATCCCTTGCAGCCTTTCAAAATGCCCTCACTCTGCTTTTGTGTTTCTCCCCCTCCCCACTTCCCAAATTGCTCCCAGACGTGCACCCGACCCCTTGCCACAGCCCCTTGCCTGGGCCAACGGGCCTCTCGGCCGCTGAACGCCTTGCCAACATCCGGAACCGGCACAAGAAGACCAGGAACGATTTGGCTGCGGAGCTGGCGATGGCAGCGGACCTGCGGATGCAGGCGGCCACCGACAGAATCCTTTCCGCCCTCGATGGCTACGCCAAAGCAGACCTGGAGGACCGCGAGAAGGACAGGGTGGGCACGGAGCAGATCATTGCCATCATGCAACGGCAGACAGAACTTCTGGAGCTGCTCATATGGCAGCGGCAGTCGTCCACTCCGGCGACCATGTCCACTGCCCCCTCACGCCAAGCATGGCCGCCACGGACGGCCCAATCCAACCACCGGCCTGCAGGCCCTTCTTCCTCCCGCCTGGGCATCCCCAGGCGGCCGTTGACACCCAGGGCCCGTACCAGGAGAAGGCCTCAGAACTACAGCCCTTGACTCTCGCCTTTTGCAATCCCCTACAAGAGCTTGCGGTTGTCAGCTTGCCGTGTTTCATTCTTTAATTCGGTTAACCTCTTGAGAGTTGTTTTCTCTTCCACACACACCCCTGCTTTCCCATTAGGGTTAAAAAGAGAGCGCTATCAACAGACCGAAGGCTTCGCCGTAACAGCCGTTTGTTCTGCCATTGCCGAAAGCTAACGATAACCCTATTTTTAAAAATAAAGTATTTTCTTTCTTTTTTAATAAACGTTGAGCCCCGGCATCAAGTTAAAAAAGAAAGCAAGCAAAAAGTGAACCAGTTGGCTGCTGTTTCTGGTGGGGAAATCCTTGGGTGTGTGTTTTTTTCAGAACTCGAACTTCATCGACGTTCCTTGGCAACCAGATTGGGCCGAGCCAAATTTATATGCCTGAAGCCATGTAGTAGAAATAGTGGCTTCAAGAATGGGAAGAGCTGAAGTCTGTCCACATGCACGTTTGGGGTTAAGGGGCACTGGTTTATTTACAGCAGGGATTGGGAACTTCCGGCCCTATTGGCTAAATCTGGGCCCAGAAGTTCATTCCTCATAAACAATGGCCACCTGCCCCACACCTGACATTGTATGTGGGGCAGCTGCCACCGTTACTACGAATAACCACTTGGGAGTGTAAAATGAACTCCGAGGGGCTTTCATTGAAGGATTAAGTTTATGTCCCTCTGTTCATCTATATATTTTCCTCTCAACAACCCTGTCAGGTAGGCCAGGCTGAGAGAGAGCGACCGGCCCAAGGACTCCCAGTGAGCCTCATGGCTGAATAGGGGTTTGAACCCTGGCCTCACAGGTCCTGGCTCAACCCTCTGACTTCTGGACCAGTGTTTCTCAAACAGTAGGCCTCAGGCCCACAGCCTTCCACGTGCCTCCTCAGTGACGCACCTGGCCCCATAGCCAGCCCACGGCCATTTAGTTTGACAATGCCAGCACCTGCAACTCCTTGCATACTGAGCAGAGGAGAGCAGGGAAAGAAGCGGAGGAATTTTCTGTGGAAAAATAACATGCTGGGGAAATTTATGCCCCGGTGTCCAGTCTCCGCTTGGAGCAGAGGGCCACAAGGGACATTGATGGCCACCAACCTGACTGGCTTTAAAAGGTGGCTAAACGAAACCATGGCTACTGGCCACAAAGACTATGCTCTGCCTCAACAGTTAAGAGGCAACATACACTACTGAATATCAGTTGCTGGAAAGTGCTGATGCACTCAGGTCCCGCTTAATAATAAACAAACAACTATCTGACTTTTAGAAGACATCTGAAGGCAGCCCTGTTTAGGGAAGTTTTTAATGTTTGATGTTTTATCGCTTTTTATTATTAATAATATTCTGCTGGGAGCCACCCAGAGTGGCTGGGGAAACCCAGCCAGATGGGCAGGGTATAAATAATAATAATAATAATAATAATAATAATAATTATTATTATTATTATTATTATTATTATTATTATTATTATTATTAGACTTCCCACTGGGGAATCTGGACTTGACGGGTCCCTGGCCTGATCCACTTCGTATGTTCTTAAAATGTAGATGCAATAATGTGGGAGGGTCAGGAACAAACTGATAAAGGATGATGTGTGGACAGTCCAGTATAAATCCATGCCAATTGCACTGTTATTGGCAGGCTGCAGACGCACGTTGAATGTGTCAGGTTGCAGAATGCCCCTGTGATAAAAGAGCAGTCTGTGTGGAATCGAGGTTTCTCATAATGCTCAACTGAAATTTCCTCGCCGGTAAGATCTAACCCTGTGTCTGGGGGCATCAGAGATCAACCTTCGCCCTCTTCTGTCTTAGTTTTTATTGCCTTACAAGTCACCAACAGCTGAGTACCAACATGCCATACACAGTCCTTTATATCTTTAGTTTCCCCCCCTCCAACCCACCCCTAAGATCCCCAAATCCTACAATATCGCCCATTGGGAATATCGGGGTGGTGGTACAAGGAAAAGGGAATTCTATTTGGGAGAATGCGGATTCGAATGCTTGAGAGCAAATATAAACCAGAGGCAGAAAATCACAGGTTCAAAATCCCTAGCATCTTCCGGGGAGGCAGGAGGAGAACCCCCACTGAAACTTCTCAGAGAGCGGCTGCCAGTCAGTGTAGACAGTCTTGAGCTAAGTAGACCAATGGTCTGGCCCAGGATGCGGCCGCTTCCTCTATCCTAATTAAGGTGAACGTCGGGAGATTCAGGAGAGACGAAAAGAGGTACTTGGTCACACAGCACAGAGTTCAGCTATGACATCTGCTCCCATAGGAGGCCAGATTTGGACGGCTTTAAAATGGGGCGACACAAATTCATGGACGACATGTCTAGAGGCTGTCTCTGAACGGCAGCCGCTGGAATGAGTGCTGCTGAAAGCGGGGCATTTACTTGACCGAGACCCCTTGCCCGTAGGATTCACTGTGGTACCTCGGTTTTCAAACATAATCCGTTTTGGAAGACAGTTCAAGTTCTGAAACTAAAAGCCGAAAACTCAATAGCCGACAGCTAGGCCTCAGGATGGGACCTCAAATAGGGACGCGGGTGGCGCTGTGGGTTAAACCGCAGAGCCTAGGACTTGCCAATCAGAAGGTCGGCGGTTCAAAACCCCGTGATGGGGTGAGCTCCCGTTGCTCGGTCCCTGCTCCTGCCAACCTAGCAGTTCGAAAGCACGTCAAAGTGCAAGTAGATAAATAGGTACCACTCTGCCTGGAAGGCAAATGGCGTTTCCGTTCGCTGCTCTGGTTCGCCAGAAGCGGCTTAATCATGCTGGCCACATGACCCAGAAGCTGTACGCCGGCTCCCTCGGCCTATAAAGCGAGATAAGTGCCGCAACCCCAGAGTTGGCCACGACTGGACCTAATGGTCAGTGGTCCATTTACCTTTACCTTTTTAGGCCTCAGGATCTTGCACTTAGCGGAAGCTGCATGGTATGTTCGACTTCCGAGGCATGTTAGAAAACCCCAAGCATTTACTTCTGGGTTTGCGGCGTTTGAAAACCAATTGTTTGTCAACGGAGACGTTCAAAAACCGAGGCCCCGATGGATTTCCGGCGGCCCTCCCAGAGGACCCTATGCTTTCTCCCCGCTGTGGGTTCTCGCGTGCGCCATGAGGTTTGAGCTGGAGCTGAAGCTCTTCCCGCAGTCCACGCACAGGTAGGGCTTCTCCCCCGTGTGGATCCTCTGGTGGCCGATGAGGTGCGACTTCTGGCTGAAGCTCTTGCCACAGTCGGAGCACTTGAAGGGCCGCACGCCGGTGTGCGTCCTCTCGTGCGTGTTGAGGTTGGAGCTGACGCTGAAGCCTTTGCCGCAGTGCAGGCAGACGTAGGGCTTCTCGCCCGTGTGGGTCCTCTGGTGGCTGGTGAGGTGCTGCTTCTGGCTGAAGCTCTTCCCGCAGTCGGCGCACTTGTACGGCTTGTGCCCCGTGTGGATCCTCTCGTGCGCCACCAGGTCGGAGTTCATGCAGAAGCTCTTCCCGCACACCAAGCACTTGAAGAGCTTCTCCCCCGTGTGGATCCTCTGGTGCCGGTTCAGGTGCGACCTCCCACTGAAGGTTTTCCCGCAGTCCAGGCACTTGTGCGCCTTCTCGCTGCAGTGCATCCTCTGGTGCCCGTGGAGGTGCGAGCCCCGGCTGAAGATCTTCCCGCACTCGCCGCACGTGAAAGGTTTCTCTCCCGCGTGGGCCCGCCGACGGGCGGCGAGCTGCGAGCTCTGGCCGAAGCTCCTCTCACAATCCAAGCACTGGTAGGGCTTCTCGCCTGTGTGCCGGGTCAGATCCGAGTGGGTGCCGAAGCTTTTCCCGCAGCGCAAGCACTCGAAGGGCTCGCCCCCGACGTGGGTCCGCAGGTGGCTGGCGAAGGAGTGGTTGCTGCGGAAGCTCTTCCCACATTTGAAGCACTCGTACGGCTTCCCCCCAGCGTGGCTCCGCAAGTGCCAGGCAAAATGGGAGCTCGTGTCAAAGCTTTCCCCGCAGTGCAGGCAGGGATAGGACTTCTCTCCTGCGTGCGCCGTCCTCTCGTGGGCAACCAGCCCAAATCTCGGTGCAAAGGTTTTCGAGCACACCACGCAACTGTGCGGTTTCTCTCCCGCGTGGATCCTCTGGTGGCAAATGTGACCAAGGGTCTTCTCGCCCAGAACGCATGAACGTTCTTCTTCGGGCTGGAGGATCTCCTCCTCTTCACTTCCGCCAAGATCCTCGTCACCTCCCCAAGGAGGAAGGGAGCTGCCTGGTCGTTTTCCAGGGTGGGTCTTCCGTTCTGAGTCAGGCTGATGAGCAGAAATGCCTCCATTCTCCTCGCACCAGGAAAGTCTTTCTCTGGACAAACCCTGCGGTTCCATTTGCTCAGGGGCCCCCAGACACGGCTTTTCTTCCTTCTCTTCTTCCTCATCGTCATGAGCCCAACCGAAACCAGCTGAAACACATAAAACAGGCAAACCAATAATAATAATAATAATAATAATAATTTATTTATACTCCGCCCATCTGGGGGGCTTTCAACAGAACACTAAAATACAATAACCTATTAAACATTAAAAGCTTCCCTAAACAGGGCTGCCTTCAGATGTCTTCTAAAAGACTGGTAGTTGTTGTTCTCTTTGACATCTGGTGGGAGGGCGTTCCACAGGGCGGGCGCCACTACCGAGAAGGCCCTCTGCCTGCTTCCCTGTAACTTGGCTTCTCGCAGCGAGGGAACCGCCAGAAGGCCCTCGGCGCTGGATCTCAGTGTCCGGGCAGAACGATGGGGGTGGAGATGTTCCTGGACCGAGGCCATTTTATTATTATTATTATTATTATTATTATTAATTGGGTTTATATACAGCTCTGTACCCGGAGGTCTCGGGGCAGTTCACAGAAAAGACCACAACATATAAGAGCAGAATAAAAACAACAACCCAATAACGCCCCCCCAGAAAAGAGCCACATTTTTAAAGGGTATAGGATGTCAAACAGATCAACCAAAGGCCTGGTTAAAAAGAAACGTTTTTGCCTGGCGCCTGAAGGTGTATAATGAAGGCGACAGGTGAACTTTCCGGGGGAGAGCATTCCACAGACAGGAAGCCACTGCAGAGAAGGCCCTGCTCTCGCGTTGCCACCCTCTGAACCTCTCAAGGAGGAGGCACACGAAGAAGGGCCTCAGAAGATGATCTCAGGGTCTGGGTAGTGTCATATGGAAAGAGGCGGTCCTTGAGGTGTTGTGGTCCTGAGTCGTTTAAGGCTTTATAGGTCAAAACCAGCACTTTGAATTGGGCCCGGAAACTCATTGGTAGCCAGTGCAGTCGGACCAGGATCAGTGTAATATGCTCAAACCTAATGTTAGGGCATGACCCAAAATTCTTTGCAAAGTACAAAACAAATGACAAAATCCTGCATCGAGTGCAAATGAAACCCATACTTCCTTATGGACTAGCCACTTGCCGTTGTTATTTATTTTAAACAAAAAGGGGAAAAACCACACACATTATTCAGGTTCACAAATTCTGCACCTCTTTTGGCCCTATACGGCTCAGCGCTGCAGTTCTTCAAGATGGCCTCTCCCCATGTGAACCAGCCCAGACCTGGCAGTCTTCATCAGAGGCCCTTCTCTTTGGCCCACCAAAAAGAGGCCACACAATAACAAGGTTTTTTGGGGCAACCTGCTTGGATACCGCAATGTCATTAGAAACAGCAAAGGAGATTGTGGCAAATATAAACACAATAAAAGCCAAGTATGAAATGTAAAGCCACTGTTATGGAAATGATTATTCTTCTTAACCATCTGCATTAGTCTAGCAATATTAAAAAAAAAACAAGTGTCAAGAAACATTTAGCAGGTAATGAAGATGCCTACAGAATTTCTGTTGGATTCAGAATAGCTGAGCAAATACCACCGAAGGTTGGTATTTGATGTCCCCCCCAAAAAAATTCATAGTCGAGCTTGGTCTTAAAGATTCAGGTATCCTGGGCACAAGTTTTTCAGGGATTTGTAAATGAATACAAGGATCTTCAACCTGGCTCAATAGCTGGTAGGCAACGGATGCAGATGTTTTAACAGTGGTATCACATATTTCTTGGCCATCTGGTTCTCCCTCCCCACTCAGCAGCAGTCTAGCCACCACATTCTGTGTTAGCTGGAGTTTCCAGACCAGGCGCACTTGGCAAAACCAGGCCCAGATTGCGAAACTGCTCTAGGAATGGGGAAGGGAAATGGGTTTGAGACGTCACAGGTGCCAGCCAATCCATGCTATGCACAGCCCACTTCTACTATAATAAATAATATTTTTTTCCATACCCTGCCCTTCCCGGTTCAAAAACCAGGCTCAGGGCAGCTAACAACAAATTTAAAACACTTAATTATAAAAGCAGCATAAAATACAGTATAAAAACATAAATAACAATAAAAATCAAAAATCAATTTAGGGGAAATAAGTATTAGATAATCCCCAGGGCTAGCTGGCTGAATTGGTCCTACTTGGGCCAGTGAGGAGGCCAGGGAAGAATTAACTGTGAGGTCTCAGAGCAGGTGATCTTCATAAAAGGGGAGGGAGAGGGAAGAGAAGGGAAATAAAAGATCAGGCTGAATTCAAATTAAAGGCCAGGCGGAATAGCTCTGTCTTACAGGCCTGATGAAAGGAGGTTAAATCCTGCAGGGCCCTGGTCTCATGGGACAGAGCATTCTACCAGGGCGGAGCCATCACTGAAAAGGCCCTGGCCCTGGTGGAGGATAGTCTGACTTCCTTAGGGCCCAGGACCTCTAAACTATGGTTATTCAGGGACCTTAAGGTCCTCTGCGGGGCAGACCAGGAGAGGCGCTCCTGTAGATACGAGGGCCCTAAGCCATGCTCAACAGTGTTTGAAAAGAGTGGCACGAGGGCATATCCAGAGCCACCCCACCACTCAGGCTATGCCAGAAGAGGGACGACACAAAGGAATCCTCACCCCCAGTTTCGGTGCCTTCGTCGTTGTCCTCCTCCTCCTCCTCCTCTTGCTTAGGTTCCCTGAAAAGCTGTTTTGCTTCAATACCCAACGGAGCTCCATCTGATTCCGGGAGACTGGCAGACACCTGATGAAGCAGCACCTGAAAGCAGACGGATTTAAGTCAGAATCCAAAGCCGGGCATTGGTCCATCTAGTTCAGTAGTGCCTGCACTGACTGGCAGCAGCTCTCCAGGGTTTCACATGGCCTCTCTCCCAGCCTTACCTGAAAATGTTGGGGACTGAATAGAAACAGTGTCCATGCAAAACAGGTGCTCTACTGCTGAGCTGTGGGCTCCCCTGCAAAGGACTAGGAACATGCGAAGCTGTGTCATACCAAGGGAGACCATCTAACACAGTGTTGTCTACACTGACTGGCAACAATTCTCCACCGTTTCAGGCAGGGGACATTACCTGAAGGCTTAGGATTGAACCTGGGACTTTCTGCACGCAAATTACCGTATTTTTTGCTCTATAGGATGCACCAGACAATAAGACGCACCTAGTTTGGGGGGGAGGAAGCTAGAACTCCCTGTTCTGGCTTCTGGCTTAGCCGCGCAGCCTGCATTCGCTCCATAAGACGCACACACATTTTCCCTTACTTTCTGGGAGGGAAAAAGTGTGTCTTATAGAGCGAAAAATACGGTAGATGCCCTACCACCACTGTTGTGACGTGGGGTTTGTGATTTCAGCTCTCTTGACATAATATGCTGGAGACAGTTCTGTAGTAACGCTTCTTTATTAAAGCAAACAAGACTGAGAACTGAGGAGGGGAGAGCTACATTTATAGGGACAGGGAACTAGCTAGAAAGGATACATTTTGGAGGGAACAATATCAGGCAATCACAGTCCTGCCTTTTGGAGGAAACCAATAAGACAGAGGATCCAAATACAGCAGCTTAAATGAACCAATAGTAGCTGTACCCTCTGGAACCAAAAGGCAGTTACTTTACCCTAATGCAAATACAGACAACAATAATACAGATATAAAATCCTTTGACTCAATACACAACAACCACGCTAAGGTATCACTGGTGTCTTGCTCCCTCCTGATCTCATCCTCACCTCTTTTCCTTGTCTCTCCTCCGCCTCTTCCCGCCTCAGGAGGAAATCCTCGGCCAGGGCCACCGCCTGGGAGCAGGTCTCTGGTGTGCCTTCCCTGACCCAGCTCTGGATCTCCAGAGGCAGGATGGCCAGGAACTGCTCCAGGATCAGCAGCTCCAGGATCTGCCCCTTGGTGTTCCTCTCTGGCTTCAGCCAGTGCCGGCAAAGTTCCCAGAGTTGCCGGCACGCCTCCCTCGGCCCCTCTGCCTCCCGGTAGAGGAAGGCCCGGAAACACTGGCGGTAGGCCTCTGCCTCCAGGGCATCCGACTCGCAAAAGGCCTCTTCCTTCACTGGCACCCGTTCTCCATCGCGGCTCTCATAGGCTTGCAGAGATGCTCTGTCAACATCTAGTCCAACAAGGAGAGAAGTATTTACAAGTCTTACCTTGGTTTTCGAACAGCTTATGTCAGGGGACTGCCATCGGAACAGGGGAGGGAGGCAGGGGGGCTGTTGGGATACAGAGAGCCTCCAAAATTCCTGAGGAGCAGTTCCTCTTCCAGCGGTGGGGAAAGCCACACCTCCAGTGGAGAAGAGAGGGAAGGGGACGGCCAAGCAAGGAAAGGACTCAAGGATGCTGCTGAGAGCCCCAGCGCCTCACCTAGCCAGGCTGGCCAGGAGGGATGCATGCCCCTTCCGTAGCCCAGCTTGCACAGAGGGGTGAAACGCAAGGAGGGGAGGAGGAGGTTTGGGGTGCCTAAGTTCTTATGTTGGGGGAGAAAAGGGAAGGGGCCACTCCCGGATTCTGCAAGTGACTAAGACGGACATGAACTTTGTGGATCTGCACTGTAAATAGTTTGCACAATAAAGCCTGTAAAAGACAGGTCGGAGTCCTGCCTGGTTACTCACGAGCAACCACCGCAAGCATCTGACAGCTTAGTTCTCAAACGTTTTGGCTCCCGAACGCCGCAACCCTGGAAGTGACTGTTCCAGTTTGCAAACTGTTTTTGGAAGCCGAACGTCCGGCGGGGCTTCTGACTGGCTGCAGGAGCTTCTTTTTGACTTCCAAGGTACGACTGTGTTTGTTAGCTGTTATTCTAGCCCCAATAAGTAGACACGTATGGCAGACACTCGTTTATCTGGAAACCTGTCAAAATGGAAGTTTCCGGAAAGAGCAGAGAGCGGGCACCCATCATATCTTGACAATAATGCTGCTCCACAGAACAGGGGCATCCACGCTAAAAGCCCCGCGTCACGGTGGAAAAGGTTTCTGAGACCTTTGGGTGTTGGAAGGGGAAGCTGCCCCACAGATCACAGTGATCTGCTTTGTAGATAAAACAGCAGTGCAGAGGTGGGGCGGGGGGCTGGACTAGATGACCCCTGGGGTCCCTTCCAACTCTACAATAAGTAGCTCTTGAAAGACCTACACTGGCTCCCAGTACATTTCCGAGCACAATTCAAAGTTTTGGTGCTGACCTTTAAAGCCCTAAACGGCCTCAGCCCAGTAGACCTGAAGGAGCGCCTCCACCCCCATCGCTCTGCCCGGACACTGAGGTCCAGCTCCGAGGGCCTTCTGGCGGTTCCCTCATTGCAAGAAGCCAAGTTACAGGGAACCAGGCAGAGGGCCTTCTTGGTAGTGGCACCCGCCCTGTGGAACGCCCTCCCACCAGATGTCAAAGAGAAGAACATTTTTAGAAGACATCTGAAGGTAGCCCTGTTTATAGAAGCTTTTAATGTTTAATAGGTTGTTGTATTTTAGTGTTCTGTTGGAAGCCGCCCAGAGTGGCTGGGGAAACCCAGTCAAATGGGTGGGGTATAAATAATAAATTATTATTATTATTATTATTGACGTTGAACTGGGCACTTACCGGTAGTATACATCTGCTCCGAATCCCCTTTGAGGCCTGGAGCGCACCCCGCCTGTTGCTTTTTCCCAGCCCCCTCAATGGGAGCGTCTGCCTCGTCCCACGGCGCGTCCGGGTTTCCGAGCCTCCCATCAGAGATCTGCACGACCGTCAAGAATTCGGGCGACCCCCAACCTTCGTCGGGCTCCTGCTTCACCCGGCACTGTATCCCTGCGGACTGGAACAGGAAGCTCTGAGAGGGCGGCTCCATCATGCTCAACGGCCCTTTCGTCCTGCCAACAGATCGAGAACAGGGCCGCAATGAAAAGGAAAACATTCCAAAATTTGAGAAAGTAGAAAGCTTTGAATCCAAGCTTTGTTTTCCAAAACGTTCAGATTTCTGAGAATGCGTTAGTGTCAAGCCTACAGCACAATCCTATGCATGTCCGGCCTGAGATGTATAAAATTATACTGCGCTGTGTGGAGGTTTCTCCCCTCTCTTAGAGAACAATGGAACCCAACGGGATCAACCGATGAAGCTGAATGGTGAGAAATTCAGGATGAAAAGGAAAGACTTGGAGATTTTAAATGTTTGATGTTTTGTCATGTTTCTAATTTTTTGTTGGGAGCCACCCAGAGTGGCAAGGTATAAATAATAAATCGTTGTTGTTGTTACCATTCCTGCATTGCAGGGGGTTGCATTTGATGAACCTCAGGCTCCCTTCCAGCTCTACAATTATATGATTCTATGACATCTTCAAGGGACGCGGGTGGCGCTGTGGGTTAAACCACAGAGCCTAGGACTTGCCGATCAGAAGGTCAGTGGTTCGAATCCCCACGACAGGGTGAGCTCCCGTTGTTCGGTCCCTGCTCCTGCCAACCTAGCAGTTCGAAAGCACATCAAAGTGCAAGTAGATAAATAGGTACCGCTCCGGCGGGAAGGTAAACGGCGTTTCCGTGCGCTGCTCTGGTTTGCCAGAAGCGGCTTAGTCCTGCTGGCCACATGACCCGGAAGCTGTACGTCGGCTCCCTCGGCCAGTAAAGCGAGATGAGCGCCGCAACCCCAGAGTCGTCCGCGAATGGGCCTAATGGTCAGGGGTCCCTTTACCTTTATGACATCTTTACAAAGGAAGACTAAATATGCCTACTAGTCACAATGGCAATTTTGACCCTCCACTCCAGGAGGGAGTAATTGCTTCTGATTGATGGCTCCTGGGAATTTTGGGCAGGAAGAGCTGTGCTGTTGCATTCAGGTCCTCCTTGTTTCCTCCAAGGACTCATCCACACCTCCGCTTGTGCCTAAAAACCATGAGACTGATAATTGCCAGTGGGGGGGGGACCCTTTAGAACTGCAGTTGGAAGGAACCCCCGAGGGTCATCTAGTCCAACCCTCTGCAATGCAGGAATCTTTTGCCCAACGTGGGACTCGAACCCATGACCCTGAGATTAAGTTTCCTGTAACAACCACAACAACAAGTTATTTATACCCCACCCATCTGGCTGGGTTTCCCCAGGCACTCTGGCGGCTCCCAACAGAATATTAAAAACACAACAAAACATCAAACATTAAGAACTTCCCTAAACAGGGCTGCCTTCAGATGTCTTCTAAAAGTCAGATAGTTGTTTATTTCCTTGACATCTGATGGGAGGGCGTTCCACAGGGTAGATGCTACTACTGAGAAGGCCCTCTGCCTGGTTCCCTGTAACCTCACTTCTCGCCAGAAGGCCCTCAGAGCTGGACCTCAGTGTCTGGGCTGAACGATGGGGGTATACTGGGCCGAGGCCGTTTAGGGCAGGGGTCAGCAAACTTTTTCAGCAGGGGGCCGGTCCACTGTCCCTCAGACCTTGTGAGGGGCTGGACTATATTTTGAAAAAAAATAATGAACGAATTCCTATGCCCCTCAAATAACCCAGAGATGGAATTTGAAATAAAAGGACACATTCTACTCATGTAAAAACACGCTGATGGTTTAGGTCATTAAAGGTCAGCACCAACACTTTGAATTGGGTTCAGAAACGGCCTGGGAGCCAATGTAGGTCTTTTAGGACCAGTGTTTTATAGTCTTGGTGGCCGCTCCCAGTCACCAGTCTAGCTGCCGCATTCTGGATTAGTTGTAGTTTCCAGGTCACCTTCAAAGGTAGCCCCATGTAGAGTGCATTGCAGTAGTCCAAGGGGGAGATACCTAGAGCATGCACCACTCTGGTGAGACAGTCCGCAGGCAGGTAGGGTCTCAGCCTGCATACCAGATGGAGCTGGTAGACAGCTGCCCTGGACACAGAACTGACCTGCACCTCTATGGACAGCTGTGAGTCCAGAATGACTCCCAGGCTGCGCACCTGGTCCTTCAGAGGCACAGTTAGCCCATTCAGGACCAGGAGCCCCCCATACCTGCCTGCCCCCTGTCCCCCCAAACAGTACGATTGAGCTTTCCTCACTGAGCTATCCTCATACCTCCACCCTTTCTCCACCTTCTTCATCATTTTAGGCTTGCTCACACATTACACTAAAGGCAGGTACATGTTGCCTCTACACGTGTGTTTGCATGTAAGAGATCACACGTGTCAATTTGTACACTTTAACTGCACTGATTGCACATACATGTGTATATGTGGACAATATCTGCCATTGGTATAAACAAGTGCACAGATAGTACACTGCTTTAATGTAATGTGTGAACGTTATAAACCTGCATCGCCTAAGAAGCCCCAGGTTGCATCTTGCAAAGAATTTATAACTGGTTTTTCAAACTTCCATTCATTTCTTTAAATACAGGGTTCTAAAACGCCAATCGGAACATTTTAAAATACACGTGCAAAACAATCGGCGAGAAATAATCAAATTGATCCGAAACCCAGCACAGCGTTTCAGGACAAGGAGAGAGCGGATTTTCAAAAGATGGGATGCAAAACGTCAGAACTGATGGGAGGGCAACTAGGGGAATTCAATCCAGGCTGTTCGTTCAAAAAAATCAAAAGGTCTGCAAGGTTGTTCTAGAAGCTAGGGAGGCTGCAGATCTTCCTCATAAATAACAATACTAATAATAAATTATCCGGGGGCCCCAACCCAACACCTCCAGCCTTGCAAATCGCTCATCAGCTCCTGCGAAATGCAAAATATAGGTCTATAGATATGTGCATAGCTACCTGCCTCTCTCACCGCCTCTGCTGTTCCTGGGTCGCTATTTGGAAAAAGGAAAAAAAAAAGGAAATCCAAAATACATGCACACACGCAAATACGCCCCCCTCCCCAATGCACACACACAAAAAGAAGGCTGGGCAGGAAGTAACAGCCTGCTCTGTAGGAGAGCCCCCACTCCTTCCCCAATTTCTGGGCCTCTCTAGGAATCTCAGCTCGGATGTTTAACCCTTCCATTCCTGCTGGACAAGCAGATCAGTGCTGAGCTGCTCAGAGATTGCCACCTTTCCTGTTTCCCCCTTCTGACAGGGCTCCTGTGCCTTCGGCAGCAGAGTTGCCAGCTCGCTCGCCGCCCCCTGCTCCTGTGCATTTAGCAGATGAGCTGGAGCCAGGTGACAACAGAGTGGCCCAATTTCCTTTCCTTCTTCCCCTGCTCCTTGGGAGACGAGAAGGTTGCCAACTGTTTCTCCCTGCTCCTGTGCATTTAGCAGCTGCCTCGCATTCGATTATTGCAATCGTTGTTGTTTGGTTAAAATAAAATAATTAATAATAATAATAATAATAATAATAATAATAATAATTTATTTATACCCTGCCCATCTGGCTGGGCTTCCCCAGCCACTCTGGGCGGCTTCCAACAAAATATTAAAATACAATAACCTATTAAACATTTAAAGCTTCGCTAAACAGGGCTGCCTTCAGATGTTTTCTAAAAGTCTGGTAGTTGTTGTTCTCTTTGACATCTGGTGGAAGGGAGTTCCACAGAGCGGGTGCCACTACCGAGAAGGCCCTCTGCCTGGTTCCCTGTAACTTGGCTTCTCGCAGTGAGGGAACCGCCAGAAGGCCCTCGGAGCTGGACCTCAGTATCCGGACAAAATGATGGGGGGGTGGAGACGCTCCTTCAGGTATACTGGACCGAGGCATCATCATCATCATCATCATCATTATTATTATTATTATTATTATTATTCTAAAAGTCTGGTAGTTGTCATTCTCTTTGACATCTGGTGGGAGGGCATTCCACAGGGCAGGTGCCACCACCGAGAAGGCCCTCTGCCTGGTTCCCTGTAACTTGGCTTCTTGCAGGACGCAGGGCAGGTGGGGACAGTTTAAAATTCAGAAATTAAAAACAGCTTGAAACAAATTACAGTCACAGGAATAGGATAGGCCCTGGAAAAAGACACATCTGGGTTGCCAAAGGGCAGGGTAATGAGGTGCCCCAAAGGCCTGGGCGATATATCAATATACAGCCTGACACTGGTAGGAGGAGCATTAAGGTGAGAGCTGGGGCAGTTTCACCCGGTGCCTCGCAGGCAGAGGCCAATGCATCTTGTTGGTTTTTTTTGGCTGGCGATACACTGCGATGTTGGAAAGCTGGTATTGCCTGGCCCTAGTGCCCCAAGCTGCCTAGAGAAGGCCGAGGGAGTTCTGCAAGGTGGCCAGTTTTGCTTGCTGCCCCTTGCTTCTGTGCATCTAATAGCTGCATGGCTCTGTGAGGAGTAAGCCACAGTACCAAGGTTTCTTTTTCGTTTGTGTGTGGCGGGGGTGTGCTTTAAATTTGTGGTGCGTATACGTTGGGTTAAACCACAGAGCCTAGGACTTGCCGATCAGAAGGTCGGCGGTTCGAATCCACACGACAGGGTGAGCTCCCGTTGTTCGGTCCCAGCTCCTGCCCACCTAGCAGTTCGAAAGCAAGTAGATAAATAGGTACTGCTCGGGCAGGAAGGTAAACGGCGTTTCCGTGCGCTGCTCTGGTTCCCCAGAAGCGGCTTAGTCCTGCTGGCCACATGACCCAGAAGCTCCCTCAGCCAATAAAGCAAGATGAGCGCAGCAACCCCAGAGTCGGTCACGACTGGACCTAATGGTCAGGGGTCCCTTTACCTTTTTATACGTATCAAGAACTGTTTCCTGGACTGGGCATTCACAGAACACAAACACGCCTCTGACTTCTGGGACTTGCTGATATGCATGTCATCTCTTAGGAATACTGTATACATTCGATTACAGTGGTACCTTGGTTTACAACCATAATCCGTTCTGGAGGTCCGTTTGTAAACCAAAACAGGTTGTAACCCAAGGCGCGCTTTCGCCAATGGGGCCTCCCAAAAGTATTTGTTCGTAATCCAAAAAAAAAAAGGTGGTTGTAATCCCAAAAAAGTTTGCAAACCAGAACACGCACTTTCGGGTTTGACATGTTTGTAATCCAAAACGTATGCAAACCAGACTGTTTGTAAACCAAGGTACCACTGTGAATCCTTTCTTCCTGTTCCCCTGATCTCATCTCAACTCTGGATTTGTGTTGGGTTATATAATAATAATAAAAGGGACGCGGGTGGCACTGTGGTCTAAACCACAGAGCCTACGATTTGCCGATCAGAAGGTCGGCGGTTCGAATCCCCGCGACAGGGTGAGCTCCTGTTGCTCGGTCCCTGCTCCTGCCAACCTAGCAGTTCGAAAGCACGTCAAAGTGCGAGTAGATAAATAGGTACCGCACCGGTGGGAAGGTAAACGGCGTTTCCGTGCCCTGCTCTGGTTCACCAGAAGCGGCTTAGTCATGGTGGCCACATGACTGGGATGCTGTACGCCAGCTCCCTTGGCCAATAAAGCGAGATGAGCGCCGCAACCCCAGAGTCAGCCACGACTGGACCTAATGGTCAGGGGTCCCTTTACCTTTAAATAACAACAACAACAACAACTTATTATTTATACCCCGTCCATCTGGCTGGGTTTCCCCAACCACTCTTGAGCCTTTCTTCTCCTGAAGATATCCCGCAAGGCAGTGGAGGTTTAGGACCAGAGTTTTCCTTCTAGATGAGCTACCTTCCCCAGGTTGATCAGCCTCAACTTCTCCTCACTTCCCTCTGCAGCACTTGAAAAAACCTCCTTCTTGACCGCTGGACTCACTCCTGGTCTCTCAGTTCAATCTGCCTTGAAGGGGAAGTTCCTAACTCCCTGAGGGTCTGAGACTCATTGGCTAGTTTCCCAGGGTGTGGCTTCTGTTGTATGCTGACAACTTCTAGGAACCAACAGGTGAGGGCTCAGTGCTTGACAAACTATCTTAGAAGGAGCAGAGTGGTAAAAGAGACTTGACCTCCTTGTCTTTGGCTATGATCCTATGGCCACTTACCTGGGAATAGGCCAGACTGAACTCAGCGGGACTTATTTCTGAGTAAACAAATATAGGATTTCACTGTTAATATCCTGTGCAAAGACTTTTTTCAACTTATACTTTAAAAGGAGACATGATCTCCAGTTGTCTTCTCCAGTCCATGGGAGGACTTCAGATTACAGTGGTACCTCAGGTTACATACGCTTCAGGTTACATACTCCGCTAACCCAGAAATAGTGCTTCAGGTTAAGAACTTTGCTTCAGGTTGAGAACAGAAACCGTGCTCCGGCAGCGCGGCGGCAGCGGGAGGCCCCATTAGCTAAAGTGGTGCTTCAGGTTAATAACAGTTTCAGGTTAAGTACAGACCTCTGGAATGAATTAAGTACTTAACCCGAGGTACCACTGTACTCTGAATGTGATCAGCAGGCATCAACACTTTTATTGCTTCAGGGATTTATGCAGTGCAATCCTATGCATGCCTACTCAGAAGTAAATCCAGAGTAAAACTTTAATCTCTCTCACCTTCCCATTACATATTACGATCCCTTTTTACAATTTAAAACACGCACACAAAAATTGCTGGAAGTCTGGGCACTCCTGTTGTGCACAATGTCTTCATGAAGTTAAACCAAGAAATTCTCAAGGCAAACACAAATCAATGGAAACAAAAACCACTTTAAGCTTTCTGGGTAAACACAGACGAAGTCTAAAGAGAAGCCCCTTGTCCATTTCATCTCAGCAGCGAGTCCAGCGGAAGCCTCAAGGCAAAGTCTCAAGGTTTATTGTTGTTAAACCACTGAGCCTCTAAACCACTGAGCCTCTTGGGCTTGCTGACTGGAAGGTCAACGGTTCGAGTCCCCGTGACGGAGTGAGCTCCCGTTGCTCTGTCCCAGCTCCTGCCAGCCTAGCAGTTCAAAAGCACGCCAGAGCAAGTAGATAAATAGGTACTGCTGTGGCAAGAAGGTAAACGGCGTTTCTGTGTGCTCTGGTTTCTGTCACGGTGTCCCGTTGTGCCAGAAGCGATTTAGTCATGCTGGCCAACGACCCGGAAAGCTGTCTGTGGACAAACGCTGGCTCCCTCGGCCTGAAAGCTAGATGAGCGCCGCAACCCCCTAAGTCGCCTTTGACTGGACCAGGGGTCCTTTACCTTTTTAAAATGCATGCCTAACAATTTATGTAATATATTACTTAAGTCCAGAATGGACCACCTTCCTTCCTTTAAAGCAGGGAGGAGCTGAGGCTGCTAAACTAAAACTCTGATTGGTTCTTGCAAGGATGCCCACTGGGCAGGGCTGATGGGAGATGTCATCAGCAACATCTGCAATAGCCAGAGATTCCCCACATTTGCCTTAAAGCATAAATCGCCGCCCTCTCCGAAAACACTGCAGTTCTATCCATTTTGGGGGATAATCATAAGAATGGATCACTCTGCTTTTATTCCTAGATTTCCCCCTTTTTCAACAAGACTTACAGGTCGATAATTTTTACCCCAGTCTGTTTGTGTGTTAGATGCGATAATGTTTTTATGTATAATAATGGTTTTTCCAATAGATTTCATGCATTGTATTGTGAAATCACTTTGAGATGCTTCACAGAAAATGAGTCATAAATGAAATAATAATAATAATAATAATAATAATAATAATAATAATAATAATAATACAACCCAGGTGATAATGACTACGTCTGGAACAGATCTTTAGACAATTTTTACTGAATAAACATGTTCAGAACATGTTAGCTATGGAGGAGAGGGGGAAAGAAGAATAAATCGCCACCTAAGGAATATCATGCAAGACATAACAGGAGCAAAGCAACATATTTTTTTTAAAACAGACATACAGGAAAGGGTTCTTAAGAGGAACTCAGACATAGTTTGTTAGGAAGGAAGCTTAATCTTAAACAATATTATTAAGTTTCTGCCTTTCAGGCCTTCAAAACATTTCCTGATAACTTAGGAGTAAGTACTTCAAAAAGAACAAAATAAAACCCTACATTATTTAAATACTTAGAGTATTAGCCATTTTTCATCCCTATATGCTGCTGATAGATAGATCTGAGTAGCAAACCTTGCGTGATTTTTAAGACACGCCCCTGTAGGATTGAGAGTGCAAGGTCTCCTGCCAGTCTCTGGGCGGAGAGAGAGATTATCAGCAGAAGCTGAGCTCAGTTACCAAGGCATAGAAGCAGCCAGACCACAGCAGATCCTGGAATGTGGTGCTGGCCAAGTGCCCAAAAGGAAAATGCCAAAATGCCAAAAAGATTAGTGTTTTTTAAAAAAACAGAAAAGGGAATATAATTATTTCAAATCATGCAATTAGCAATTCATGATATAATCAGCACATAACAACATGATTTTCAAAAAAATAAAAAATGGAGAAGTTGTCATTTTAAGTTTCCTGCGGATCCCAGCTTGAGCAGGGAGAAGAGCGAAACAGGCAGTTTTTAAAAAACGTTTCCCACGAACCCCCCTACCCCGGGGCAGGGGGAAGAAAGAGGGGAAGGGGTTTTTTGGGGGGGAGGGTTTCTCATGAACCCCAAGGGGAGGAGAAAAATTAAGAAGCTGGCATGAGATGTAACGATGGTTGTCCAAATCGAGAAGGATAGAAACCTAAATTCTTGGGACTGCAAGGGAAGAGAAGAAAAAGGCAAGGCAGAGTGTCAAAGTACATCAACGGGCAGGGTGATACATTGCACGGATTAGTACATTCTTAGAAGAAAGAGATCTCTTCCCCGGCGCTCCTCTATTCGTTTCTAACTTCCTGCTCGCTGTGGGTTTTCTCGCGAGGAAGAACCTCGGGATCCCCGCCGGCCGTGCTTTTCTCGCCCTTCTCTCCCGCATGGACCGTGTGATGCCTGTGCAGTTCCGACTTGGACCTGAAGTTCTTCCCGCAGTCCGCGCACAGAAACGGCTTGGCCCCCGTGTGGGTTCTCTGATGAGAGATAAGGTTGGAGTTCCGGTTGAAGCTCTTCCCGCAATCCAGGCAGACGTAGGGCTTCTCGCCCGTGTGGATCTTCTGGTGCCTGGTGAGGCTGGTGCTGTCGCAGAAGCTTTTCCCGCAGTCTGAGCAGATGTACGGGGTTCCCCCCGTGTGGACTCTCTGATGACGGATAAGGCTCATGTTGGAATAGTAGCTCTTCCCGCACTCGGCGCACTCAAAAGGCTTCACCCCGGAGTGCGTCTTCTGGTGCGTGATGAGGTTCGAGCTCCACCGGAAGCCTTTCCCGCACTCCAGGCACGTGTAGGGCATTTCCCCCGTGTGGATTCTCTGATGAAGGGTGAGATCCGCCTTCCGGCAGAAGTTCTTCCCGCAGTCGGCGCAGTTGTACGGCTTCTCGCCCGTGTGGATCCTCTGGTGGATCCTCAGCTCTGACCTCTCACAGAAGCCGACGCCGCACTCCAAACACTTGTACGGCTTCTCTCCCTTGTGGATGATGGAGTGCCGGACCAGGTGAGACTTGACCCGGAAGCTCTTCCCGCAGTCCAGGCACTGGTAGGCCTTCTCCCCAGCGTGGATCCTCTGGTGGATCGTCAGGCCCGAGCTCTGGCAGAAACACTTGCCGCAGTCCAAGCACTTGTACGGCTTCTCCCCTGTGTGGATCCTCTGGTGCCGGACGAGGCTGGTGCTGTAATTGAAGCTCTTCCCGCAGTCCAGGCACTTGTAAGGCATGTCGCCCGTGTGCGTCACCTTGAACTCGATAATGCTCGAGCTGTCCGGGAAGCCGCCAGCGTCTTCAATGCCGGCGTCCTCGTTCTTCACTGTGTGGATCCTCGGCTGGCTCACGGTTTCACCGAGCGTCTCGTCCCTCTCCTGAGGAGAAACGGGCTTCACCACTGGGGAACTTCCTTGAAGCTCCTTGGGCCCCGGCCAACTTCCAGAGGCCTCTTCGGGCTTAACGCACCGGGGCTCCCCCTCCTCTTCCAGGCTGCCCATCACAACCCCGCTTGTTTCGTCTTCGTCATCGGAACGCTCCGGCCGATCTCGCTCTTCATTGGGGGTCATCGGCTCCTCGCCTGCTGAGGTAGACAGAAAGAAGAAGAAGGAAGAGTTTGGATTTTATATCCCGCCTTTCACTCCCTTTAAAGAGTCTCAAAACGGCTAACATTCTCCTTTCCCTTCCTCCCCCACAGCAAACACTCTGTGAGGTGAGTGGGGCTGAGAGACTTCAGAGAAGTGTGACTGGCCCAAGGTCACCCAGCAACTGCATGTGGAGGAGCAGAGACGCGAATCTGGTTCACCAGATTACGAGTCCACCGATCTTAACCACTACACCACACAGGGCAGAAGAATTTGAAAGCCTGCTTAGGGTTCAAAATGAGCTACGGCAATCATCATACATGGGCCCACCTATGTTGCCAGGAAGATCTGTGTTCAAATCCAGACATGCAGCTCACTGGGCCAGTTGCTGCCTCTCTGTCTGAGCTACCTCACAGGGTTCTTGTGAGGATGGAAGAGGAAGGGGTGGTAAGAAAAGAACCGTATGCTGCTTTTATTTATTTGCTGCATTTATATCCTGTGTTTCACCCTGAGGAGATCATGGTGGCATGATCCACGCTAACTTTTATCCACAGAACAACCTGGTGAGGTAGGCGAGAGAGAGAGAGAGAGTTGTTCAAAAATACACTAATAGTTTTGACTCCGTGCTAGCGTTTGAATGACAAAGGAAGTGAAAGGAGGTGGACAACAATTAAGGATTTATTATGTTTTCTGAATGTATTGGAAAATCTATATAGAATGGTTTATTGTTTTGTGTACATTCAATTGTAAGATAAAATATATGCGAAGGGACTTGACAGGAAGTCAAAATTGAAGAAAAGATTTTGTAAGATAAAAGGGGGAAAATATTTACCGTATTTTTCGCTCTATAACACGCACCTGACCATAACACGCACGTAGTTTTTAGAGGAGGAAAACAAGAAAAAAATATTCCAAACGAAACAGTGGATGTATGATTTTTGTGGTTCATGCTGTGGCCACAGACATGTGATCTGACGGTGAGTTTGGGGTAGCCCAATGCAAAAATCCTGAGGATCCATGTGGATGCATGCTTTGTAACCACGTTTTTGCGCCATTGCAGCCCCATGAAACAGTGGGTGCGTGTGTTTTTTGGTGCAGGCTGTAGCCATGGATATGCTATGTGATCTGATGGTGAATTTGGGGTGACCTAGTGCAAAAATCCTGAGGATCCATGTGGATCCGTGCTTTGTAACCACGTTTTAAGTGGGGAGGGAAGGAAAAGAACTCAAGGGACAAGGAGCACGCGTGGGGTGTGTGGAGAAGGATGCTGCTAATAATGCAGGAGAGGCTCCTCTCTGGCTTTGCTCCTTTAGAACAAGCAGGCTCTGCGTCTCTCCCTCCTCCCCGGCAAGGAAACCATGATAGTAACCACTCTGAGACAAATCAAGAAAAATTGCGACCAACACTCTCCCCCAACAAGCGCAGTGAGGTCAAAACACACACACACGCAGAGAGAGAACTGGCCCTAAAGTCACAGGGGTGCTGGGGGAGTGAACGGGAAGCAAGAAAAGGAGAAGGAGCCCTCACACACACAGAGACACACAGAGTGTCGATTCTAAAGTCGCAGGGGCGCAGGGAGAGTGAACGGAAGCAAGAGAAGGAGAAGGAGCCCTCACACAGACACAGACACACAGAGTGTCAATTCTAAAGTCGCAGGGGCGCAGGGAGAGCGCAGGGGCGCAGGGAGAGTGAACAGGAAGCAAGAGAAGGAGAAGGAGCCCTCTCTCTCACACACAGAGTGTCAATTCTAAAGACGGAGGGAGAGCGCAGGGGCGCAGGGAGAGTGAACGGGAAGCAAGAGAAGGAGAAGGAGCCCTCTCTCACACACACAGACACACAGAGTGTCAATCCTAAAGTCGGAGGGAGAGCGCAGGGGCGCAGGGAGAGTGAACGGGAAGCAGGAGGAGGAGAACGATAGCTCAAGCACACACACACACAGCCCCTACAGTGGCTAATCCAAAATCGGACAGCAAAAAACTGCAGGCAGGGACAGAGAGCATGGGGTTGTTTTAAAGCAGCCAACCCCGCTCTGCTTCTCTCCCTCCTCCCGGCTAGGCTGGCTGAAAAGCTTTGCTGCTACTTAGCAGCTCAGTGGGGAGGAGAGAGGAACATAGAGGACGGGGTTGTTTTAAAGCAGCCAACCCCGCTCTGCTTCTCTCCCTCCTCCCCGGCTCCGCTAGCTGACAGGAGCCGCTTACTGTTTCAAAGCGAGCCACGGACTGCTCACAACTGCAGCAGATTCCCCCGCCATCTGTAGGCATTCGCTCCATAACACGCACAGACATTTCCCCCTACTTTCTAGGAGGAAAAATCTGCATGTTATGGAGCGAAAAATACGGTATTTTCATTATTATCACTATTATTTTATTTATATATGTGTGTGTGTGTATGTGTTTCTGCGGGTGTGTGTTTTGTATGGAATGTTTGGGAGGAAATAAGATGGTAAATAACAAATAACAAACAAAATATTGATGTATGTAATTTTTATTTCTCAATTATATTTTGTGGTAGTATGCTTGTAATGTTTTTTGTCACATAAAATCATTCAATAAAAAATATTTTAAAAAGAGAGAGAGAGAGAGAGCGCGTCTCAAGCTGTGTTCCACTTGGTCCTAGTTATCCGCCCTAACCGCAACACCAACAATGGTTGTGGGTTTGAGTCCCACCTTGGGCAAAAGATTCCTGCATTGCAGGGCATAGATTCTATGATTCTAGAATTCTGTATACCCAATTATTGTTTCTGTCTGTATACCCAATTATTGTTTCTGTCTGTATACCCAATTATTGTTTCTTGTTTTGCTGTCTCTACACCTTTATTGAAAATTCTCAATAAATATTTAAAAAACAAAAACAAGCAAATGGGAGACCCTTAAAAAAACACCACCTGAGTTACTCCAACAAGACATTTTGACTCCCAAACTTTTGAGGAGGGAGTCTTTCTCCTGTTGCTGTTGCTAAATCCTTGCGAGTCAGAAATGCATCGGTCTTCAGGTGAACTACCAAGAAATAATCACAATCCACTTTCTGCCCCATCTCTGGCATACACAGATTGAGGACCCTGCCTCATTGGACCTTAGGCCAGTCCTGGACCTTAGGCCTGTCCATCTAGGCCTCATCCCACCTCCCGATAAAGACTGTGATGGCTTCAAAGCGTCCAAAACCCTGCTAATCCTTACCCAGCAAGCTGGTGGCAACCGTGTCACCCTCCCCAAACGCCCGGTTCGGGTCACAGTCCAGCAGAGCCTCTTCTGCCGCAGCGAAATCCAGGCCTCTCTCTTTTGCCGGCACCTGAAACAAAAACAAAGATCCCATCTGGCACAGAGGGACAGAGAGCAGGAAAGGGCAGGACTAGGGTGTCAGTTTGCATTTCTTAGTACAGAAAGTATTGATCTGATGTATAGAGATCTTTCCTATTCTGTGATGGAACTCCTGCTTGGGGACTTCCCTGGCTTTTTTCTGGCCCACGTAGGACCAGTCTGGATAGTTAGCCTTGGTAAAGACTTGATGGTTCATCCCAAAAAAAGTTTTTGAGTTTCTGCAGAAATGAGGCTGCATTTTAATGTTATATTTTAATCTTGTTTTTTAAGTTGTATTTCAATCAACTGTTTTATATCTGGTGTTAGCCGCCCTGAGCCCGGTTTTGGCTGGCGAGGGCGGGTATAAATAAAATTTATTATTATTATTATTATTATAGTTCAAGAGGGTCCTAGAAGGTTTCTTCTCTGCGTGAAAGAAACAAGCAGAAGGTTAATGATGTTTGGGTTATTCCTTTCCTTCAGAGAAGCTGAGTACAGCTGGCTTAAACTGGTCCTGTTATCTCTTTCTGTCAAGGTTATGCTGACTGTAATAATAAGGCCAGAAGGGCCTGGGTCTCACACTTTCTCTTTCTGTCTCTGTTCCTCCTAATGTGGTGTTCTGTACATAGATAATGTTAAGCCTTTAGTCTTATTATAAGTTATTGTAAGTTTAAGTTAAGTCTGCTTAACTGGATTTGTGACCATTATGCTCATTTGCCTTCAGTGGTAGTAAAGCTCTACTGGATGAAATATCCATTTCCTTTGGTTTATTTTTTGGGAATCCCACAACGTGTTTAAGTTTTTACTCTGCTAACTATACACTAGAATCTGCTCTGGATCAATATTGAGTGGAATTTCAACGACAGAGGGAACCTGAATTCTCATCAAATTTCATACAGGTGAGGTGGGAAGGGGACGGTAGCTAGCGCAGAGAGTAACCAACAAGTGCAGATGGCAGATTTGGGCCAAAAGTTAGGAGAACATGTAAAAGGAAGTCCATCTGCAAGCAGCACATGGTTAAACTATAAGGCGTGTTTCCAAAGGAGGCAGTGATGGCCACCAACTCTGAGGGCTTTAAGAGGATTAGAAAATTTTGTGGAGGGAGGGCTATCGATGGCTAATGGCCACAATGGCTATGTTCTATTAATTTTATTAATTGTCATGCCACATCCCTGCTTTACAGAATCTCCTGTAAAGCGGCAGATCTCCAGTGCAGTGGTACCTCGGGCTAAGTACTTAATTCGTTCCGGAGGTCCATTCTTAACCTGAAACTGTTCTTAACCTGAAGCACCACTTTAGCTAATGGGGCCTCCCGCTGCCACTGCGGGATTTCTGTTCTCATCCTGAGGCAAAGTTCTTAACCCGAGGTACTATTTCTGGGTTAGCAGAGTCTGTAACCTGAAGCATATGTAACCTGAAGCGTATGTAACCTGAGGTGCCACTGTATATAGCCAGAGTTGATGGTGGCTCAGCTCCAAAACGGAGTCTGGTCCAAAGAAAATATCTAGAATGCTTTTGAACAATGCTGGACCCCCCCCCAAAGTGCAGCATTGTTCCAATGCAAGAATATTAAAATGAAGTTGAAATAGATACAACTACTAATACATTATTGTTGTTGTTGTTATCTATTAAATTTGTATGCCGCCCTTCACGCACAGATCTCAGGCCGGTTCACGACATAAAACGACAATACAAAAAAAACACACAACAAAATAGATAATAAAAATAAGAACGACAGCAAACCAATCATTGCCCTTCCCCCAGCACCTTTAAAAGGATGTCAATCAGCCAAATGCCAGGTTGAAGAGGAACATTTTTGCCTGGCGCCTAAAGGTGTACAGTCGTACCTCGGGTTACTGATACTTCAGGTTGCGTTTTCTCGGGTTGCAGACCGCCGAAACCCGGAAGTACCAGAACGGGTTACTTCTGGGTTTCGGCGGCCACGCATGCGTAGAAGCGCCAAATCGCAACCCGGGCATGCACAGACGCGGGTTGCGAACACTGCAGGTTGCGAACGTGCATCCCGCACAGATCACGTTCGCAACCCGAGCGTCCACTGTATAATGAAGACGCCAGGCAAATTTCCCTGGGGAGCGCGTTCCACAGATGGAGAGCCATTGCAGAAAAGGCCCTGTTCTTGCATTGCCACCCTCCGGACCTCTCGTGGGTCAGAGGCAGTATATGCCTCTGAATACCGGCTGTTGTAGAGATTGCTGGTGAGCAGAGCCGAAGTGTGCTCATGTGCCGCTTGTGGGGACAAGATCCCCTGCTGGGGATCTAGTCGGCCAATGTGAAAAGAGGATCCTGGACTAGATGGGCCATTGGTCTGATGCAGCTGCCAGACTCTTCGTATGCTGGCTAGGGAGCACGTATTTTTCGCTCTATAAGACGCACCTTTTCCCTCCTAAAAGGTAAGGGGAAATGTGTGTGCGTCTTATGGAGCAAGTGCAGGCTGCGCAGCTATCCCAGAAGCCAGAACAGCATGTGAAACCTCTTCAGGGCAGGGGAGCCTTCATCCTGCTGCCCTGAAGATGCTTCGTGCGGCTATCCCAGAAGCTAGAACAGCAAGAGGGATCGCTGCACAGCGATCCCTCTTGCTGTTCTGGCTTCTGGGATACAGAATATTTTTTTTCTTGTTTTCCTCCTCCCAAAAACTAGGTGCGTCTTATGGTCTGGTGCGTCTTATGGTGTGAAAAATACGGTACTTAAATACTGAGCTGTCTAGTAAAGGTAAAGGGACCCCTGACCATTAGGTCCGGTCGTGGCCGACTCTGGGGTTGCCGGTGCTCATCTTGCTTTATTGGCCAAGGGAGCCGGCGTACAGCTTCCGGGTCATGTGGCCAGCATGACTCAGCCGCTTCTGGCGAACCAGAGCAGCACACGGAAACGCCGTTTACCTTCCCACCGGAGCGGTACCTATTTATCTACTTCCACTTTGACGTGCTCTTGAACTGCTACGTTGCCAGGAGCAGGGACTGAGCAAGGGGAGCTCACCTCATCACGGGGATTCAAACCACCGACCTTCTGATCAGCAAGTCCTAGGCTCTGTGGTTTAACCCACAGCACCACCTACGTCCCACTGTCTAAGGAATACTTAAATAAAAAAAACAAAAAAAACAAAAGAGGAAATGGATCACCCCTCCCCCCCAAAAAATGTTATGCAATGCTGCATAAAACTCACATGCATCCATGCCCAAACAATGCGCCTCAGCCCCACCTGCTCCTCCAGCTGTTCAGGCTTCCTCTTCCTCTGCCGAAACCCCTCCGCCAGGGCCACCGCCTGGGCACAGCTCTTTGGGCAGCCCTCCATGACCCAGCTCTGCACCTCCGGCGGCAGGACGGCCAGGAACTGCTCCAGGATCACCAGCTCCAGGATCTGCTCCTTGGTGTGCCTCTCGGGCTTCAGCCACCGGCAGCAGAGGAACCAGAGGCGGCTGCAAGCCTCTTGGGGCCCCTCCGCCTCCCGGTAGCAAAACTGCCGAAAGCGCTGGCGCTGGATCTCCGAAATGACCGCGTCCTCGTCTGGGGCCCCTTCTTCCTGCAGGGGCCCAGAGGGGTCCACGCTCGGCGGGTCCTCTTGGGACTCCCTGCCAAGGCCAGGCTGGGTTTGGGTCTCCCACTCTTCTGTGGGGCATCTGGTGGCTTCCGTCTCCAGTTTGATGGAAGGTGGAAAAGTCGGGAAATTCTTCTGGTGTGGAGAGTCCAATCTCTGCGGGCTCCTCTCATCGGAGCTCTGGGAGTCTGCTGCCCTTGGCAGCTCCCGCCACTGTGACTCCACAAACAGCCCTGGTTTGTGTTTAACCCGCTGGCCTGGCAAACTCGGCAAATAATCCCCAACGTTGTCGGCCTGGGTGACACTGGGACCATCATTTCCTTCTGCCCACGCCATGGGGTCTGCTGCTCCAGCCTCCTCCTCCTCCTCCTCCCTCTCTTCCATTTCCTCCTCCGTCACCGATGGCACAGTCCGATCCAGCTTGGCTGGGAACGTGGCACCCAAATCTGGCAGCACTCCCTGATCAGCAGACATCGCGGCAACTTCGCTCCTGCAGGGCAGCCTCCCAAGGCCTCTCTGCCTCTCTCCAGATTTTAATTGGGGTTCTACAAGTGTCTAGAAACAAGAGCAAATCATGTTCCAAAGAAGCTGTTTCCTGAAGGAAAGACACAAAAACAAAACAACGTAAGGAGAGACCTGTTGCATCAGGGCAAAGGACCGTCTAGTCCTGCATTCTCGAAGTGGCCAAACAGAAGTCTCTTAGGCAGGGTTCAAAATCCCCCAGATGCCAGGCTCATTTTGCAACCGGCGCAGGTCCAATTACGACCACATGGAGATCTCTGGATGCCAGGTGGGTGACTGGCGTCTCCATCTGGCTGTCCCTCCAGCTTTCTTAAGCAGGTAATAAATAATAATAATAATAATTTATTTAGTTCTTCTACGCCCATCTGGCTGGGTTTCCCCAGCCACTCTGGGCGGCTTTCAACAGAACACTAAAAAAGAAAATAAAACCTTCAGTGAAGGAATATATGAAAAAATATGGTTCCGGAACTGGAATATTAATAGATAACGTGTAAAACGTGCAGGGGTAAGCAAGGAAATAATAAAAGAATCAGCTGAACAATGATTAAATTATAACAACACAACAAGGCAGAAGAAGAAGAGGGGGGGGGAAAGAGATCACATATGGGTGAAGGGGAATTTGAAATATTATTTATAATATAAAAGCTTTGATATAAGATCTCTAACTGTTATATTTGTATACAGCAAAGAGAAGTTTAGAGTAATTAGGTATATTTTAATTTAGTTAATTATGTAATAGATTTATGTTAGAAAATGAATATGAATGTTGAATTTGACGTTTGTAATTTTTCTTTTTTCGGTTTTGGAAAGAGAAGGCCCTGTTCTTGTGTTGTCATCCTCTGGACCTCTTGCGGAGGGGGCACAGGAGGAAGGGCCTCAGTGAATGATTTCAGGGTCTGGTTAGTTCATATGGAGAGAGGCAGTCCTTGAGGTATTGCAGTGCCAGCGGCGTAGCTAGCCGCCTGGGTGCCTGGGGCCGCCTGGGTGCCCGCGGGGTGGGGCAGGGCACACCAGAATCCCAGTGCGAGCACTCAGAGCCTGCAGGGAGTCTGTCTCCCACAGACATAGGCAAACTCGGCCCTCCAGATGTTTTGGGACTACAACTCCCATGATCCCTAGCTAAGAGGACCAGTGGTAAGGGATGATGGGAACTGTAGTCCCAAAACATCTGGAGGGCCAAGTTTGCCTATGCCTGGTCTACCACCTCCTCCTCAGCTGTAGAGCAGCTGAGGGCCCTTTCGGGCACCGCAGAGCCTGCAGGTGCCCAATCCACGGTGTTATTCCCAGAAGAGATGCATGGCTTGGCTACGCCTCTGGCTGTACTGAGGAATAGATGACCTTTGGGTCCCTTCCAACTCTACAATTCTATTGCAGCGGTACCTCGGGTTAAGTACTTAATTCGTTCCAGAGGTCCGTTCTTAACCTGAAACTGTTCTTAACCTGAATCACCACTTTAGCTAATGGGGCCTCCTGCTGCCGCTGTACGATTTCTGTTCTCATCCTGAAGCAAAGTTCTTAACCCGAGGTACTATTTCTGGGTTAGCGGAGTCTGTAACCTGAAGCGTATGTAACCTGAAGCATATGTAACCCGAGGTACCACTGTATTCTATTATTCTACCTAGCTCAGCGTTGTCTGCACTGACTGGCAGCAGCCCTCCCGGATGTCAGCCCTACATGAAAATGTCGGGGGCTGAATCTGGGACCACCTTCTGCACGCCTTCTGCTTCTCCCTCACATTTGAGATGACTTCATCCCGTTCCCGGATTGGAACGCAGGGCGTCCCCTTGCACATGGGGATCCATGCAGTTCAGCGCTGCCCACACTGGCCGGCAGCGCCTCTCCAGGAGTTTCAAGCAGGGGGCGTTCCCAGCCCGAAATCAGGATGGCAGGATTTGAACCCGGGACCCTCTGCGTGCAGAGCTGGTGTCTCTGGGCCCGCGGGGCGCAGCTGCAGGACCTCCCTAGAGGGGGAGAGGAGGGCGAGACCTCCCTTGGGGGCTGCACCGCTTTCACCCCTCCTGCACCCCCTCCCCCCAAGCAGCCCCGCCCTTCCCGCCCCTGCCATTGCATCTCTGCGCGCGCCCCCGTCCCGCTGCGCATCCCCGCTTCGAACCTTCCCTTGCCATACCACGCGGCCTCCATTCATCTCCTGCTGTGCAGCTGCTGCGAGCATTCCAACCGGAAGGAACTCTCGAGTCCCCCCCCGCCCTCTTCTTCTTCTCCTCCCCTGGAGTCTCCCTCCCACTCCCGTTCCCACAAAGCGCGGCTTCGAAGTTCGCTTCGCCTCTCTAGGAGTTTCGTTCGACGGCGCTCGGCTGCCTTAACCCTTCGAATACCCACACGGGAAATAAGAAGAGACGTCAGGGGTTTCGGAAACGCATAACCTAGGAGTGGTTGGTTGGTTGGTTTTCCCCGCAGGGAGAGGAGCAGAGAAGCCATCACTCATTATTAATGGCCCGGTGGATGCTGAGAATATGAGCAACTGATTTGGTGGTTTGTTTCTTTGTAAAAAAAATTTTTTTAGATCTTTCTTTGCTCTTGTAACTGCGCAAAAAAGTTACAGCATTTTCTCACAAATACAAAGCATCTTAAAAAGCAGAGACATCACCTTGCCAACAAAGGTCCGTATAGTTACAGGTATGGTTTTCCCAGTACAGTAGTGATGTATGGAAGTGAGAGCTGGACCATAAAGAAGGCTGATCGCCAAAGAATTGATGCTTTTGAATTATGGTGCTGGAGGAGACTCTTGAGAGTCCCATGGACTGCAAGAAGATCCAACCTCTCCATTCTGAAGGAAATCAGCCCTGAGTGCTCACTGGAAGGACAGATCCTGAAGCTGAGGCTCCAAGACTTTGGCCACCTCATGATAAGAGAAGACTCCCTGGAAAAGACCCTGATGTCGGGAAAGATGGAGGGCACAAGGAGAAGGGGACGACAGAGGACGAGATGGTTGGACAGTGTTCTCGAAGCTACCAGCATGAGTCTGACCAACCTGCGGGAGGCAGTGGAAGACAGGCGTGCCTGGCGTGCTCTGGTCCAGGGGGTCACAAAGAGTTGCACACGACTAAACAACAACAACATACTTAGCGGAGCAGCCCAACACCACATCACATCAGTGAGCACTCTGTCGTTTAGTGTGACACTTTGGAACTCCCTGCCTATTGATAAATTAAAGCAGACACCTTCACTGTATTCTGCAGAAGATATTGCACATTTTACGAAATGGCGTAATGGTTAAGAGTGTTGGAGAGTAGGGTTCGAATCCCCACTCAGCCATGAAGTTCATTGGAGCTGTCACCATCTCTTAGCCTAACCAACCTCACAGAGTTGTTGTGAGGAAGGAAAACCACATACATCACCTTGAGATCCTTGGAAAAAAGGTGGTCTAAACATGCAAAACAAAAAAAAAAATTTTCTTTCCAGTAGCACCTTAAAGACCAACTAAGTTAGTTCTTGGTATGAGCTTTCGTGTGCATGCACACTTCGTCAGATACTTAAACATGCAAATACAGTGGTACCTCAGGTTAAGAACTTACGGTAATTCGTTCTGGAGGACCATTCTTAACCTGAAACTGTTCTTAACCTGAAGCACCACTTTAGCTAATGGGGCCTCCTGCTGCTGCCGTGCCGCCGGAGCACGATTTCTGTTCTCATCCTGAAGCAAAGTTCTTAACCTGAAGCACTATTTCTGGGTTAGCGGAGTCTGTAACCTGAAGCGTATGTAACCTGAAGCGTATGTTACCTGAGGTACCACTGTACATCACCTTGAGATCCTTGGAAAAAAGGTGCTCTAGACATGCAAATAAATAAGTACCTACATAACTCAGAAATTTCGCCCCCCAGCAGCTTCTATTTTAGTTGTCTGGTTTCAGCTATTTGTGTGTGTGACCTGTCCCATTTAACAACACCCAAGAGGAGTGAGGCCTTAATCAGGGATGTCGGGAAACTGAGTGCTGAAAAATCAGAGAAGCAAGGAGCCCCATATAGTGCACCAGCTGTTCCTAAATGAGCAAAAAATGTCAGGGAGGGAAACAGCTGCTGCAGCTGCTACAGGCTTTTAAAAAAATTATTAAATCTTTAGTGGTTTAAAATACAAAGATACAAACATACAACGGAGGTAAGTATTTCAGAGTTAAATACAAAAGAAAGGAAAGGGGAAAAAGGAAAATTTTGAAACAAAGACCAAAAAAAATGATAAAAAGGGGGGGAAAAGACCAAAGATTTAAAAGACATTATATCTATCAAATAATAATTATTTTTTTGCAGCTGCTACAGGCTTTAATTACAGCGACTGAAGCCTTGCCGAGAATCTCTGAGTTTCAAAGGTCTAACAGAGACCGGGAAAAGGAAGCACATATTTTTCCTGCCTTTGAGAACCCATTCACCAAAGTCAAAGGCATTTCTTCTCGAAGGGTGCAATCCTAGACACACTTCTCTTGGAGCTGTGGTGGTTGGTTCGTGAGGGTGAATGGGGCACTGCCCCACCAACACTGATCTGCCCTCTGCCCACATTATTACTTTCAACCAGGCCACAGGAGGGCACTGGCTGGCAGCTTCTCTGTGTTGCCCCTGTAGAACTCAGCAGGGAAGAGGATAGGGCCAAAACTAGAATTAATTGCCTGTGCTCTGCTGCCACCTACTGTTGACCTCCCTTCATCCCACCCTATCAGTGGGATGCTTCTTCTGGGGACAATTTTACCTGGAAACAGCTGGGAACTGAACCTGACACCTTTGGCAAAGTGTACTCTTTCCTGTTGAGCAGTGGATTAATCAACACATTGTCTCTTGGCATCTTTGTTCCCCACACCTGTTGAACACCCGCCTGCCTGGAAGGGCTCCTGTCTGTGTTTTTGTGTGTCTCAAATAGATGCCTACTACAGCCACACCTCCAACATGCAAAAGTTTTTCTTCCTAGGATGGTGATAAAGTTCAGCTGGTGGAAGTCATAACCCGAAAACCATTTTTGGCTAACTTCATTTTAACTCCTCATTTCTAATGTATATGTCATGCAAACTGCTTAGAGGTTTGGAGGATGAAGCAGTATACACATCTTGTATTTGTTTATCTGTTTTTCCTTATTTTAAAGTTTAATTGAAATATGCACCCCATTGAATATTGTACTAGTAGTAATAAATGATGGCATTATAATTTGGTAGGAATAAGTTGGAAACTTTTGCAAGCAAAAGTAGATTATCTTTCTACACACACACACACACACACACACACACATTGCATTACCAGTAGCCACTGATAGTCCTCTCCTCCACAAACTTGTCTAGTCCTCTTTTAGAGTCATCCGAGCTGGTGGCCAGCAACATTTATTCATTTACATATAAAAAATATTTAGATATCTCCCGCACATAAAATACCAAGGATGCACACTACAAAAATAGAATAAGACAACACAAAGTAATCACAAAAAGGACCAAAATCGTCTAAAAATCAAAATGGAAATTATAAACGACGGGAGAGGCCCTCAGCATCAATAAAGTCTGTAGGTTGCCTTTTCTGTTGGAAAAGTAGCCCTCAGCATAGGGATCTGGTTGAGGAAACCTGATGTAAATAAATAATCTGCAAATAAATAAATAAATCTCATAGCAAGCTTGTGGGGTGCCAAGACAGAGAATGAGATTCCTAGTCCCAGATCTGTTCTTCCCCACACCTTTGTTTTCTTTTTCTTGTTTATATAATTTTTATTTGGTTTCACAAACGTAAAGTTATAACAATCCAAATTACATTATTATTATTATTATTATTGTTGTTGTTGTTGTTGTTATTATTATTATTATTGTTGTTGTTGTTGTTGTTATTATTATTATTATTATTTTATTCCCCACCCATCTGGCTAGATTTCCCCAGCCACTCTGGGCGGCTTCCAACGAAATATTAAAAATACAACAAAACATCAAACATTAAAAATCTTCCCTAAACAGGGCTGCCTTCAGGTGTCTTCTAATAGTCAGATAGAGATCCATATTTAGAGATTTCTCCAAATCTCTGGACTTCCCACCTTCCCCTCCATGGGTCCTATTGTACACCCTCTCAACGGCAGATGATTTCATAATCCATATTTTATTTCTCTCCGGATTGTCCATAATATCTGCTACATTGCAAGTGTTGTAGTCTTCCTTTTTCTTTAAAGCTTTGCAGGCAATCAGGGGTTCAAGTTGCAGATAGGTAGCCGTGTTGGTCTGCCGTAGTAGTCGAAACAAAATAAAAAAAAATCCTTCCAGTAGCACCTTAAAAAAGTAAAGGGACCCCTGACCATTAGGTCCAGTCGTGACTGACTCTGGGGTTGCAGCACTCATCTGGCTTTATTGGCCGAGGGAGCCGGCATACAGCTTCCGGGTCATGTGGCCAGCATGACTAAGCCGCTTCTGGTGAACCAGAGCAGCACACGGAAATGCCGTTTACCTTCCTGCCAGAGTGGTACCTATTTATCTACTTGCACTTTTACATGCTTTCAAACTGCTAGGTTGGCAGGAGCAGGGACTGAGCAATGGGAGCTCACCCCGTCGCGGATTCGAACCGCCGACCTTCTGATCGGCAAGTCCTAGGCTCTGTGGTTTAACCCACAGCGCCACGACCAACTAAGTTTGTTACTGGTATGGGCTTTCGTGTGGAAACTTAGTTGGTCTCTAAGGTGCCACTGGAAGGGGTTAAAGTGACAGAGCTGGGAGGCCTAGAGAGGCTTGGAGGACAGCACGCCACACACAAATACACAGAGATTTCATAAATACGTATTTGAAGGAGGCTGCTGGCGGAGTGTAAATACTGTTGCCCTTTCCTGTTCTGCCATTGGGCTGCTCCCCGTGGAAACTGGTTCTGACCCAGAGGACTAGCTGCTTGCAGGACGGGCAGCCGATCTGAAGGGCAGGAGTAGATCTCAAAGGAGCGGTGAGTTAAATGCATG
Source organism: Podarcis filfolensis (assembly GCF_964270895.1). Classification (NCBI taxonomy): domain Eukaryota; kingdom Metazoa; phylum Chordata; class Lepidosauria; order Squamata; family Lacertidae; genus Podarcis; species Podarcis filfolensis. Next base: position 8,168,555 of record NC_139605.1, on the reverse strand, counting down.
GAGAGGGGGTGTTGTTGTTCAGCTCTTGCAAACAAAAGGTGGGCCCTGGGGGGGGGGGCGATGGCCCTGCCTTACTGCATGCAACCCCTCTTGCTCCCAGTTTGTTTAGAAACGGGGTGGAGGCCGATTCAGGCTGAACGCAAACTGCATCTGAAACCCTCCCCCCCCCATAATTCTCAAAGAATTATGGGCACTGTAGTCTCTTAAAGGTTGCTGGGAAGTTGGAACTCTGCAGGGAGTAAACTCAATTTATTTGGTTTTTCAAATTAAAATTTTACAGAGATATATCAAACATAAATAATAATAAAACAAGATTCCTAGGAATCTCCTGAACTTCCATCCTCCCCTTTGTGGGTCCTATTGTTAATCATTTCCTCCCAGAATCTCAACCTGTGGGTCCCCAGATGTTGTTGGACTACAACTCCCATCATCCCTGAGCTCTGGCCTTGCTAGCTAGAGATGATGGGAGTTGTAGTCCAACAACATCTGGGGACCCGCAGGTTGAGAACTGCTGCTCCAGATCCTTTGCCTCTTCCATTATGTCCAGAATTCAACCTTAAACTACAAGCAATATTCCAGTCCTACTAATGGCTTTATCTGTTTACAATGGTCTTTAAGATAAGTTATAAATTTTCCCCATTCCTTATTAAAATTTTGGTCTTCCTGATTTCTGACTCTTCCGGTCATTTTCGCCATTTCCGCATAGTCCATTAACTTCTCAGGTGGCGATCACACAGGGTCCCTGGACGTTTCACAGTCTATTGATCCCTGTGCCACCACTTTATTTCTCGCTGCCACCACCCAGGCCTGACCTGGTACAATACTGAGTCCAGTCAGGGTTAAATTGGAACATAAACTTCTGTTTATTTATTGCAGTTTAACAAGCGTGTGGTTTCATAAACGGTATCGGTCAATTACATTCATGGGGTGCCTATCCAGACCCATAACTTCCGCTACTTGCGCTCACTCACTAAACCACCTCTCAGATATTTACTTGTCTTCCTAGCCCCTAACTGTTTCTGACTCGGCATATTTCGCTACACTTACTCAACCTACCCACAAACTCTATCCCAATTCACTCCCACTCCCACCAACCACCCAACTCCCAACGAACTCCCCCCTTCACCCCTCCCAGAGCTGGTTTTATAGTCCCTCTGACTCCACCCCCTGGGTCCTGATTGGGTAACCTGTTTAACTATTTCACCTCCAGCACTCTCATATGTTAACGTCACAGGGACCTTATCTTCTTTCCATCTCTGGGGGCAGCACCAAAGTGATCTCATTGGGGGGCAAGCCTAGGCACTGTGTCTGGAGATCCTGGGCTGCCCAGATGACAAGAGCCTCCTCTCGGCCTCACTGATGGGGTGCAAAGGAAAGCAGAGCAAGGCGTTTGGCACCAATGCTAGCCCCGCTCAGAATAGGGCCACTGAACTCAGTAGAAACGAATAGTTTCAGTTCACCAATCTCTATGGTTCTACTCTGAACATGGAACGTAAGAGCCTGCTGCATCATGCCTATGGCCCATCTAGTCCAGCATTCTGTTCTTGCAGTGGCCAAACAGACGTTTGTTGGGAACCCGCAAGGAGGACCTGAGCACAAGAGGCTTCTCCCCTCTTTAAGGTTTCCAACAACTGGCGTTCAGGATCATCTCTGCCTCCGAAGCAGAAGTCAAATAAGTTGGAGTTCTTGTTATTAAATATACCAAGAAAAAAGCACACCAAGAACTCTGACCAATACAGTGGTACCTCAGGTTACATACGCTTCAGGTTACAGACTCCACTAACCCAGAAATAGTGCTTTAGGTTAAGAACTTTGCTTCAGGATGAGAACAGAAATCGTGCTCCAGTGGCGCGGCAGCAGCAGGAGGCCCCATTAGCTAAAGTGGTGCTTCAGGTTAAGAACAGTTTCAGGTTAAGAACGGACCTCTGGAACGAATTAAGTACTTCACCTGAGGTACCACTGTATAAGTTTCAAAAGTGGGAGTGGTCCCTACTCGCAAATCAATAGTCAGTTGTAACAAAAACTAATCCATTCAAAAGTATGTATTCTGACAAGGATTACAAACTCAAATAGAGATTACAAACTCAAACTCATAAGGATATGTATAACACAATAATTTGTTACAGTATTAAAGGTAAGAGTTTATGAGTAGAGATAACTTCATGTTAGTCCATTGTCAGATTTTACGTGAAGATCTTATGTGGAGATCTTATGCTCAATCACTGAGCAGAAGTCAGAAGTCAATTATGGATCAGAAACCAGGACAGGGCCCTGTTTCGATGTATTCACCTTCATCAGCGGGAAGTATCAAACATTACATGAAAATACATTTAAATTCTAAATTATCATAAATTATAAAACAGTATTATGCAACATTTGGTTCCTTACCTAATTTTTAAGGGGTTGTATAGGTTTGAAGAATTTGTATAAATATATCCTGTTCCGAAGCAGAAGTCAGCATGAAGGTGGTTTGCTTGCCTTTGTTAGAAGTTGTTAAATGGAGGCTGGATGGCTGCCTATCAGGGAGATCGTTGCAGCAGTTTTCCTACACTAGCCGGGTGATGGAGGTTGTTCTCCATCTGCGGATGTTTTATCCTGGAATATTTCATCTGTCCTGCCTCTGATATATTCCCCCCTTCCCCTCAGTATTTTACCTCTGTAATCTACTCCCAAGAGTTTTGGCTGAAGATCAGCCAATAAAATAATATACGGTAGGTCTCTGTGAACATTCTGTGACATCATTGCAACCTAGCCAATGAGGAGGGGAGGGAACAGCAAGGATGACCTTCAGGTTACTGTTTCAGGAGCTGCACTCATCCTCAGAGAAGCTGCCCTGCATTTCAACCTAAGTTCGTTTTGGATCTCCACAAGAGCAGAGAACCCCACACAAGGAAGTCATGCAAGAGGACCATGAGGAGACCACCATTATGGATCCCCAACAGAGTGTCGTTCACGCTGAAAGAGGTATGCAATAAAGCAAAACATGAATAAGTGCTGTGCTGCAGCAGGCCAAAGGCAGGGGTGGGGAGCGAGTTCTAACCAGAGGAAAAGGGATCCCTCCATAGAATCAGGAGACATAGTCCAGTCTTGTAATGGAAAGTCTGCATGGAGCTCTGAAGCCCCAGAAGGTCCCAGATTACAATCCCTGGCATCTCCAGGTAGGACTAGGAAAGAGTTCCCTGTCTGAAACTCTGGAGAGCTGATGCCACAGTCACTACATACAATAATGAGGTGGAGGGACCACAATGGCCTGATTCAGTTTAGGGCCATTTCTTATGTCCGTAAGAGCAGGAAGCAGATTTCAGCCAATGTTTAGGAGCTGTTAAACTGTGAGAAGTGGCTTTTAATGTGTGACATTTTAATGTGTTTTTAATCTTTGTTGGAAGCTGCCCAGAGTGGCTGGGGAAGCCCAGCCGGATGGGCGGGGTACAAATAATAAATTATTATTATTATTATTATTATTATTATTATTATTATTATTATTATTATTATTATTCTAGGGACGCGGGTGGCACTGTGGGTAAAACCTCAGCGCCTAGGACTTGCCGATCGCATGGTCGGCGGTTCGAATCCCCGCAGCGGGGTGAGCTCCCGTCGTTCGGTCCCACCTCCTGCCCACCTAGCAGTTTGAAAGTACCCTTAAGTGCAAGTAGATAAATAGGTACCGCTTTATAGCGGGAAGGTAAACAGCGTTTCCGTGTGCTGCGCTGGTGCCGGTTTGCCAGAGCAGCTTCGTCACGCTGGCCTCGTGACCCGGAAGTGTCTTCGGACGGTGCCGGCTCCCGGCCTCTAGAGTGAGATGGGCGCACAACCCTAGAGTCGGACATGACTGGCCCGTACGGGCAGGGGTACCTTTACCTTTTATTATTATTATTACTACTATTACGTTTGAAAACCGAGGTACCACTGTATCACAAGGACAAATTGAACACCATCACAGTTCTCTCCTTCTTCCAGCAGGCAGTGACTCTCTCCACAAGTGGAAGGCGCAGACATTTCCCACAGAGCAACCCACAGGATTGGAGGAGCCCACATTTGTACGGGGCAAAGAGAGCCCTCCCCAGGGCGTTACGGAAGGAGCGGTTCTTCACCCTCACCAGGAACTGGAGACACAGCAGAGAAGCTGCCCTTCGGAGGGACAAATAAACTCTGTTCCTTTCTGGGGTGGCTACGAAGGACTTGGTGGATCTATAGTACAACAAAGAATCCCCCCAGGAGAGATCCAGGAGGGCAGCGAAGGCCACAGCTGGAGGCCAGACTTTGTGATCAGCAGGAGGAGCTGTAAGAAACGGGACAAGCCGTACAAATGCTCCGAGTGCGGGAAGAGCTTCAGTGTGAGCTCCGACATTATCCGCCACCAGAGAATCCACACGGGGGAGAAGCCGTACAAATGCCTGACCTGCGGGAAAGGCTTCAACCAGAACTCCCACCTGACGGCACACCAGAGAACCCACACCGGGGAGAAACCGTACAAGTGCTGGGAGTGTGGGAAAAGCTTCAGCCTGAGCTCGGACTTCACCAGGCACCAGAGGATCCACACGGGGGCCAAGCCGTACAGATGCTCCGAGTGCGGGAAGGGCTTCATCCAGAAGTCGCACTACATCACGCACACAAGGAGCCACACGGGCGAGAACCCGTTCCAGTGCCCCGAGTGCGGGAAAGGCTTCACGTCCAGCACGCTGCTCATCAGACACCAGAGAATCCACACGGGCGAGAAGCCGTTCAAGTGCTCGCACTGCGAGAAGAGGTTCTGCGCCAGCTCCAACCTCGTGACCCACATGCGGACCCACACCGGGGAGAAGCCGTTCCTGTGCCGCGAGTGCGGGAAGAGCTTCAGCCAGAAATCCACGCTGATCACTCACGAGAGGACGCACACGGGCGAGAAGCCCTACAAGTGTTGGTGCGGGAAAATGTTCAGCAAGAGCTCGGACCTCCTGGCGCATGAGAGGACCCACACCGGCGAGAAGCCTTACGCCTGCCCAAGCTGCGGGAAGCACTTCCGGATGAGCTCGCACCTCGTAAGGCACCAGCGCGTCCACACCGGGGAGAAGCCGTACCAATGCTCTGAGTGCGGGAGGAGTTTCAGCGCCAGCTCGCACCTTATCAGACATCAGAAAATCCACCTGAAAACCAACTGACAAACAATGGAAGACTGAGGAAATCCCGACTAAAGAATTATGGCAAGAGAAACAGATGGACTATGCAGAACCAGCAAAATTGACACATAAACTATGGGACAAGGTTAACTGTGACTTTAAAGAGGAATGGGAACCTTTTACAAAGTACCTAAAGACGCAACAAAATGAATTGGACTCCTTGGCAGGCTTTGAATAAACACTCACAATTTTTTTATTGATAGTCATTAGTTAGATAAATTAAGGACTTATACAATTCTGTAACATGCAGAGAATGGCATTTGTGGAGAAACCAGAGATTGGAACTGAGGGAAGTCGGGGGGGGGGGGTGACAGGGAGGGTAGTTGTTTATGGGAGGGAGGGGGAAAATGAGGGGGGAAATTAAGGATGATATGTTTTAAGATAATATGTTTTGTTGAATTACCTAATAAAAAATTTAAAACAAAAAACAATGGAACTCAGGAGTGTGGCAGGGACAAAATCCCACCGCTGACATAAGACAGGGTGCAATTTCTCAGATGCTGGGCTCCTTGAAACCAGCAGGACTTCTAAGTTAATGTGTTTTTGATTGCTTTACACTGAGCTATCGTCCCTCGTTTTAGGTCTGGGCTGGTGTCAATAAAATGAGGCGGTTACATCAAGCCCGGGAAGAGTGCCAGTCAGGAATCTGTCCTGATTGTGCACAAGGAAGAGGCAAAATGATGTCATGCTCCAGCCCCCAACCCATAAGCCCTATTCTGTGACTGGTTGGCCACTTCCAGAAATGGTAGCAGAGCCGTTCTCAGACAGCTCTGCTGGGCACTTACTTTCTTTGAAGGCTTCCTAGAGCATTTTTTCTTTAAGGAGGCGGCACCTTGCTCAAGATGACATCATCACAGAGTAGCCACTCTAGGAAGCCTGCATGGAACACTCTGTGCCCATCAGTGGGACAGTAGGGAGAGCCTGCAGCTTCTAACAGCTTTACTCCACAGGTAGCAAAGAAGAATTAAAACCATGCTAAGCTAAGATAGTGGACGCGGGTGGGTAAACCACAGAGCCTAGGACTTGCCAATCAGAAGGTTGGCAGTTCGAATCCCCGCGATCGGTCCCATCTCCTGCCAACCTTGTAGTTCGAAAGCACGTCAAATGCCAGTAGATCAATAGGTACTGCTCAGGCGGGAAGGTAAACGGCGTTTCCGTGCGCTGCTCTGGTTCTCCAGAAGCGGCTTAGTCATGCTGGCCACATGACCCGGAAGTTGTACGCCGGCTCCCTCGGCCAGTAAAGCGAGATGAGCGGCGCAAACCCAGAGTCGGCCACGACTGGACCTAATGATCAGGGGTCCCTTTACCTTTACCTTAAGCTTTTTATTTTTTAAAGGCAAAATTACACCACCCGAATGGCACTCAAAATCAGCCCCCTTGCCTTAAGGAAGGGCCGTAGCTCAGTGACAGAGCATCTGCTTTGAATGCAGAAGGCGGGAAAGACTCTTTCCCCAAAACCCTGGAGAGTCGCTGCCAGTCTGTGTTGACAACACTGAGCTAGATGGACTCTGTTGGGATTCGCAGAATACTGAGTAAGTCTGCGGGCTTCAACAGGCTGATGCAATACTCTGTGAAGTGCTGGGTCAGAGTGACTCAGCAGGAATGTGATTAATGTAATTGGCTATCACCTGTTTTAAAAAGGAAAGCCTGTTCAACAGTAATTGTGGTGGTGGTTGTGCTGTGGTGGAGAGTATTCGTTTGCCTTAAGGAGCAGGTACTCTGTATGGACTGTTTTTGTAAATACCTGTATATAGCTCACATTAAAAAGACTGCACTGGAAAAACCTGGGATTCTGAGCGTTTCTGCTAAAAGCGCCACGAGGAATTCGCGACAGGGTTATGGGCCCAGCATGCTTCCGCTGCGCAAGAGTACAGGTGGCAGTTATCTAGCCGTGGGTGCTGGAGGTGAGCTGCAGGGATGGAGCAGTCCAGAAGTGGCGTGTTGCTGGAGAAGCTGACGGCCACAAACTACAGCATCTGGTCGGTCCACATGCAACACTTCCTCAAGCGTGAGGGTCTGTGGAAGGTGATGGAAACTCCACCGCAGCCCCCTGAGGAGGATGAGGACGACGATGAAAAGCTGGCACTAGCAGAGGCCCAGCTAGAAAAGGATGAGAAACCTTTGGCTACGATCATCCTTGGAGTGGACGACAGCCAGCTAGTCTATGTAGCTGATAAGGTGATGGCAAGTGTGGCGTGGAATGCGCTCAAGGCTGTCCATGTGCTAGAGACAGCTGGCTCACTGTTAACACTGACCTGGAGACTATACCGGTGTCGGAAGAAACCGGGAGACTCCCTGGTGAACCACCTAAAATTCCTAACAGGCTGTTTCCAGGAGCTAGCCTTAAGAGGGAGGCCTGTGGGGGAAGAGGACAAAGTCTTTATAGTCCTGAGTTCCCTTGATGACAGCTATGATATGCTGGTCAATTCCCTCGAGTCGGTAGAGACTGATAAGCTGACTCTGGAATACGTTACTGGACGGTTGTATGCAGAGGAGGACAGGCGTGCAGAGCGAAAGATGAGCTCAGCCCAGCTGTTGGAGCATCCCAGAGGGAACAACAGCCGGGAAGAGCAGACGTGTTGGGAGCCAGAGAAACAGCCAGGAGGAGCTGCTGCAGACCAGCAAAGTAAACAAAGTCAACAAAGTAAAAAGGTGTTTTTGCTGCAAGTCCAGTGGACATCTGCTGCGGGACTGCCCGAGGAAACAACAAAAACAGCAGAAGCACAGGAGGCAGCAGAGAGAGTCTACCGCTTGGGTGTCTGCAGATAGTCAAGAAAAGGAAGAGCTGTGGGTTCTGGACAGTGGAGCTTCTCAAACCTTTTGTAAAAGAAAAGGATTGCTAACTGATGCTAGGGCTTCAAACAAAAAACATGTAAGTCTTGCTACGGGCCAGAAAGCTAATGTGGTTTGTGAGGGGGAGGTTGTGTTCCCACAGCTGGGACACACATTCAGGAATGTGTTGTGTGTGCCTAGTTTGCAAAACAATCTCCTGAGTATTCTAGACTTGGCAAAAGCAGGCTTTGAAGTAAACTTTGTGGGAGATCAGTGCCAGATAAAGCAAAATGGGGCAGTGTTGGCAAATGCTAACCTTAGAACTAATATGTATGTACTGCAGTGTGAGTCTAAGGTTGCAAATGTGCAAAATGTCCCAACCCATGATATGTGTATTCATCTCCTGCACAGGCGTCTGGCTCATGCTAGCTTTAAGGTGCTGAACAAAACATTGGAGTTGTGTGGGGGGATGAAAAACATTAAAAGTTGTGATAATTACTTAGACTGTAATATCTGCAAGGAGGTTAAAAGCAGGGCTTGCCCAGTAGCAAGAGCAAGCCAGAGAGAAACCCAAAAACCACTGGAGTTGATTCATGTTGATGTAACTGGTCCTTTTCCACCAAGTGTCTCCCATAACAAGTACTGTTTGATCCTAGTGGATGACTAGTAATTGTAAACAGTAATTGTAAACAGTAATTGTGGTGGTGGTTGTGCTGTGGTGTGGTGGTGCTGTGGTGGAGAGTATTCGTTTGCCTTAAGGAGCAGGTACTCTGTCTGGACTGTTTTTGTAAATACCTGTATATAGCTCACATTAAAAAGACTGCACTGAAAAGAAACCTGGGACTCTGAGCGTTTCTGCTGAAAGTGCCGCGAGGAATTCGCGACAGACTCTCCTTCCTTGGAGGTTTTTTAAGCAGAGGTTGGATGGAGCACCGCAAAACCAGTCACCTTTGACTGGGCTTAACCATTTTTTTTCCAGTTAAGATTCCTGCATTGCAGGGGGTTGGACTAGATGACCCTCGGGGTCCCCTTCCAACGGTTCTGTTTCTAATGGTCTCAACTCAGTATGTTCCTCTCGGCAAGGCCACCTCTATCCTTAAGCCTCTTGGAGAAGACAAGACTTTTTGACAGTGTTCACATTTCAAGCATCTATTTTCTTTCTTGGGCAAAGGCAAATGGAGGTGGTTGGGGGGAATCGACGCTGCCGAAAGCAGGATTGAACCCCCCTGCCCCATCAACGGCGATTGGATGTTGCTGGGTAGGCTGCACTCACCAGTTCCCTGCAGGGAACCCCAAGAATTAACAAGGAGGGTTAAATCTTGCGGTTTTAATTTGACTCCTCCAACTTCAACAGGAGGGCGAAAACTGCCTACTGACCTATCACCTGGAACCATGATTGTATCAAATGATTGACAAGTGGGTGGTCTTACCTACCTGTCAAACGGGGGGGGGTGTTAGGAGAAAGATTGGGCCTGCAGTCCCTCACTTCCTACTTCCTACTAAACCCAGTTGGTTTAGTTGCCCCCCCGCCCCAGGTAAGGTCTGCAGTGGACGAGGTATCTCATCAATGCAATATTTTAAATAACTGAATAGTGCATAGGGTGTTTTGTCTAGGGTCAAGCTTGAAGTCCACCCTGAAGCAGTCGAAGATGGGCCTCAAGTGTGTGTGGTCAGAGGGTGGGTGTCCTTTGGGGGCATATCCTCTAAGCCCCGTTTTCTCTCCCCACCCCCGCCAGTATGAAATCAAGCAAGATTATTTGTGGGTACGTTATTTGTTCTTCTTTTCTGGGAACTTACCGTTAGAAAATTCTTTTTCCCCCCTCACTAAAAACACAAATACACACATGCAAATATTTGTTTTTCCCTCTGCATCCCATGCTAACAAGACTGAATAATCAAGTTACATATTATTAAGTCTCTGTAACTTTCCATTTGCCTGTCGGTATTGACAACGGTGCTATTGAATAATTGAAGGCAATCTAGTTTGCAGTGCAGCCAATTCCTTTGTGGGTTAATGGGCAGCCATTGTAAGATTTGGGTTGTAGGAAAAAGGATGGAGAAGGCATATGTATGTATGTATGGGTGTATGTATGTATGTATTTACTTTTGGCCTGGTGTTTCAGTTAAATGCTGACCCCAGCCTTGGTTTTATGGGTCCTCGCCTCATCACCTTGAGCAACTTGGAATTTCACCCAGGTGAGCGAGGAGACTGTCAAAAGAGGATGCCGTGCTTGGTCCTCCTCCAGTAGCACATTGTGCTTCTTTGCATAGCAGGCGAATGACTCTTGCTTCCCGCTTTGCGGAGGGTTGGATTAGATGTCCCTTCCAACTGCAGCTCTGTGAATCTGGGACTATACTGCAGACTGTTGGCAAAGGGACCTTATGCCTTTGCCGCTGGAAGAACACAAGTACTGACTGCCTGTTCATTCCTGGGCCCAATTCAAAGACGCTCACTTTAAAGCCCTAAATGCCGTAGGCCCCCAATATCCGAGAGTGCCTCCTTCCCAAAACCCTCTCGGGTTTTAAGATCAGCAGAGAGGACCTTGAGGTAGTCTTGCCTCTGTCAGAAGTTGGGGGATGGTGGTGGCCCAGCAGAGGGCATTCTTTGTGGCAGCCCCCAAGTTGTGGAATTCCCTCCCAGCAGAAATACGCCTGGTACCTTCATTGCAGCTTTTGGCGAATGAATACACTCTTTTCTCCCTGGACTGTGACACCAGAGGGGTGCATGGGCTGGGTGATATATCGTCTAAAACCAGTTTGGAGTCCATATACAATGGTACCTCAGGTTACAGACGCTTCAGGTTACAGACTTCGCTAACCCCGAAATAGTACCCCAGGTTAAGAACTTTGCTTCAGGATGAGAACAGAAATTGCATGGCGGCGGCAGCAGGAGGCCCCATTAGCTAAAGTGGTACCTCAGGTTAAGAACGGACCTCCAGAACAAATTAAGTTCTTAACCCGAGGTACCACTGTATCAGTTTCATAGATTTTGACCTGGCAATATATTGTGAATCAAGATATGTGTTAGGGCTGGGCGATATGACCTCCAAAACCAGTTTGGAGTCCATATCAGGCTATTGGTTTCATAGTTTACCTGGTAATATATTGCAAACCATGGCGTGCTCTGCAAAAAGGTGGGAAAACTGTGAAACCAGCCACTGCTTCCCCATAGCTCCACCCTTATTTCAGACATTGTGATGTATCAGAATATTGTGGTGTTTAGCTGGTGATATATCACAAAGTTGAAAGCCAGATATAGCCATAGCTGTCAACTTTCAAATTTGAAAATAAGGGATCAGCAGCCTCACCCGTCCCGGGGACAGTCTATGGGATATCTAACAATCCGGGATAGCAGCGGGAAGCAGCGGGAAACAGCACTGGAATAAGGGAATTTCCTGCAAAAAAAGGGAAGGTTGACAGCTATGGATATAGCCCAGCCCTACTATTTGCTGCTACATAGTTCCAGACATTGTGATAGATCGGTATATCGCGATGCTGAAAAGCAGGTATCGACCCAAACCGAGTGTGAGGGCCCACCCTATTCCTGCAGTGGTGATGTGCTTTAACTATCTTTAATACGGAATTTAACATTGTACTCTCCCCTAGGACCTGCTGGTGAAGAATGGGGAGTAAATGTCACACCAGACGGATGCCCCAGCAGGACCCCGACCCCCCCAGCTCGACCCGAGTGCAACTTTCCCCATTCTGACAGGGGAAAAGGGATTTTGCAGAGCTGGGGAAAATGGCAAAAAAGGCAGGCAAAATGATTCAGGGAGGTCCTAGAGGCCTCCCACCTCCTTCCCAAAACCTAGTTAGTCCTTCCCCAGCTTTGGGAAGGAGGTGGGAGGCTTCTAGGACCCTGGCCCTTCAAACAACCAGCTTTGGGAAGGCAGCATGAGGGCTGGTGTGGGTGTGCGATCCCCGTTGTGTTCAGTGGGGCTTTGTTGTTTAGTCGTTTAGTCGTGTCTGACTCTTCGTGACCCCATGGACCAGAGCACGCCAGGCACTCCTGTCTTCCACTGCCTCCCCCAGTTTGGTCAAACTCATGTTTGTAGCTTCGAGAACACTGTCCCGCCATCTCGTCCTCTGTCGTCCCCTTCTTGTGCCCTCCATATTTCCCAACATCAAGGTCTTTTCCAGGGAGTCTTCTCTTCTCATGAGGTGGCCAAAGTCTTGGAGCCTCAGCTTCAGGACCTGTCCTTCCAGTGAGCACTCAGGGCTGATTTCCTTAAGAATGGAGAGGTTTGATCTTCTCGCAGTCCATGGGACTCGCAAGAGTCTCCTCCAGCACCATAATTCAAAAGCATCAATTCTTTGGCAATCAGCCTTCTTGATGGTCCAGCTCTCACTTCCATACATCACTACTGGGAAAACCATAGCTTGAACTATACGGATCTTTGTTGGCAAGGTTCCAGCCAAATGGGTTTAGCAGGAGTGGGGGGCCGGAAGCGGTCAATGTGCCAGATCCTTCTCTCTTTCCCCACAGGCCACGTAGACAGGTGGACAGGGCAATCATCTCCTAGCACCTTGACACCAGGTAACCCAATTTTGCACAGCACAATGTACCAAAGCCTCAATTCTCTGCTGCTTTATGCCAGGGCCACGCCTTAACCTTCCCCACACTTGGCATCATGCATGACATACGGGGAGCAGGAGAGCATGGCTTGGCCAGACAGGGAGGCCTGGTGGCCTCAGTGGCCCGGAGTGCCTTCTATCAGCTTCAGTTGGTCCCCCGGCTACGCCCCTATCTGGACAAGGATAGCCTAACTACCATTGTCTATGCTCCGGTAACTTCAAGGTTAGATTACTGCAATGCGTTATACGTAGGGCTGCCTCTGAAGACAGTTCAGAAACTTCAGCTAGTGCAGAATTCAGCGGCAAGGTTGCTCACCAGAGCAAGACGCTTTGAGCACATTACATCAATCCTGGTCCAACTGCACTGGCTACCGATTAGTTCCCGGGCCCAATTCAAAGTGCTGGTTTTGACCTATAAAGCCTTAAGTGGCTCAGGACCGCAATACCTCAAGGACTGCCTCTTTCCATATGACCCAGACCCTGAGATCATCTTCTGAGGCCCTCCTTCGTGTGTCGCCTCCTCGAGAGGGCCGGAGGGTGGCAACACGAGAACGGGGCCTTCTCTGCAGGGGCTCCCCATCTGTGGAATGCTCTCCCCAGGAAAGTTTGCCTGGCACCTTCATTGTACACCTTTAGATGCCAGGCAAAAACGTCTCTTTTTAACCAGGCCTTTGGTTGATCTGATTTACATCCTATGCCCTTTTAAAATGTGTTTTTTTGTAGGTGGGGGGGGGGCTACTGGGTTGTTGTTTTTATTTTTATTATGTATTCTGTGGTTTTATATCTTAATTTTATTCTGTGAACCACCCTGAGACCCCCAGGTATAGGGCGGTATATAATTTCATATAATAATAATAGTAAGCAAACCTTCCCCCTCCGCAAGGGGACTGTTGGCGAACATTCCATAAAATCAGGAGAATGCTTAGAAGCAACTCTCTTATTTCTCCTTGCGGCGAATAAAGCCAACCCTCACGTGAATGTTTACTTCGTTCAGGATTTATTTTGCAGCCACCACCACCAAGACAGGATGGGCGGTTGGTCACAGGAAGGCATTCTACCTACCCCACCTTGTAAAAAATCCACTGCCTTTCCGTAAAGTCCCATTTCTAAAGGACACATCTCCCCACCCCCATGAAAGATTCCTTGCTCAGACCATAAGAAGTTCAGCACAAGCAACGTGAGCAGGAGTAACCCCTTACATGGAAGCTGATTGGTGCCTGGGGCACTTTCCCAGAATTCCAGCGGCTCTTTAGTCTGTTTTGGACATGGGGAGAAGGGGGGGGAGACAGCCAGTGCTGTGAATCCCACTCAAGCCCCACTCGCTCGACCCCCTCTTTTGGCTTCCAAGACACCTCCAAATATGTGTACGCATATAAACTTTAAAACCTATCTTGGCACAGATGAGGATTAGAAACTTGCTTTGATTTTTTAAAAAAGCCAAACTCGTCAACAGGAGGCGGAATTCTTTGTCAGATCCCAATTTCGGCACATACATTGGGCAAAAGTTAGTTGTCCACAAACACAAAGTAATAAGTATACTTGGGAGACGGGCTAAGTTAGTCACTTGTGGAAAACGGCAGCGAAAAGCCGTTTTCGTAAAACGTCCATGCTAGTCGCTCGGGGCGCATTAAGAATCGGTACCAAGCGAACAGGCTTTTACAAACAAGGCGGGCTGTAAGCCAGGGGTGCTGTCAGGGCAGAGGTCTGGGGCCTACTCAGCACAAGGAGCAGAGGAGAAGGCCTTCAAACACAGCAGGACTGGCTCGCCACATTTTGAAGTAATGCACTTTGCCATTTACAAAACAAAAACCGGAAAATCCCATCGTGTCAAATTACCTCGCGCTATAAGTAGCCCCACTCGGTGTGGAGAAGGACACACATATGCCCCACCCTCACGTCCTTCTGCGTAGCGATCCTTTGAGCCGCTTCTGCCGCTTCCTCCTTCGCGGGAAGTCCAATCTCGGCCGGGCCGAAGCTTTTCCCACCCTCCAAGTGCTGCGGGTACAGTTTCTGCCTCGTGTGCCTTCTCTCGTGGGTGCTGCAGTGAGACCTCTGGCTGAAGCCCTTGCCGCAGTCCAGGCACTTGAAGGGCTTCTCCCCCGTGTGGGTCCTCCGGTGGCGGACCAGATCCGAGCGGTGGCGGAACGTCTTCCCGCAGTCCGAGCAGTTGTAGGGCCTCTCCTTGGCGTGCATCCGCTGGTGGCGGCCTAGGAGCGAGGGCTCGCTGAACTTCCGCCCGCAATCCGGACAGCGGTAGGGCTTGTCGCTGGCCGTATGGGTCCTCTTGTGCACCACCAGGTTCGAGCTGTCGCTGAACCCTTTGCCGCAGTACGAGCACTTGTAGGGCTTCTCGCCCGTGTGGGTCCTCCGGTGGCGGACCAGGTACGAGTTCTGGCAGAAGCTCTTGCCGCAATCCAAGCACTGGTACAGCTTCTTCTCTGAGTGGATTCTCCGGTGTGCGATGAGGTTGGAGCGGTCGCTGAAGCTTCTCCCGCAGTGGAGGCACTGGAAGGGTTTTTCCCCCGTGTGGGTTCTCCGGTGTTTAAGGAGGTCAGAGCTCCGGCCAAACGCTTTCCCGCACTCGGTGCACACTTTCCTCCTCCGGTCCTTGTGGATCCTCTCTTGAGCTGCCAGGTCGCCGAGTTTTGGGACAACTCCCGGAGAGGCTACCGGTTTGCACTCCCCGTCTCCCAAGGGGACGCCGTGTGGATTCTCTGATTTGTGTTGGTTTTCAAAGGAGCCCAGCTGCTCAGGACATAGGAAAGGGTTCTCTCCGTACGACCCGGAAGGCCCAGTTTTCTCAGAACATCTCATCCGAGGTTTCTCTTCTTCATTCTCGCTCGCCCACCCATCGCCTGCTGGGAATTAAGAGAAGGGAGAGACACATCGGTCATTCCTTGCAAATAAGAGAATTGAATGATGAACTGATTTCTTTATACAACCTAAGGAAAGACTGGGCTGCTGGGCCAAGCCAATGACCCATCTCATCCAGCATAAATGTTCACAGATGCAGGACAGATAAAATAACTTCTCCATGCAGCACACAGTTCATCTTTGGAACTTGGTTTCACAGGAGGAAGTGGTGACCACCAACTCAGATGACTTTAGAAGAGGCCTGGTCCTGAACGGGGTAACTGTGCCCTGAAGGACCAGGTGTGCAGTCTAGGAGTGATTTTGGACTCCCAGCCATCCATGGAGGCACATGTCATGGATGGGCAGCTGTCTACCAGCTCCATCTGGTATGCCGGCTGAGACCATACCTGCCTGTACACTGTCTCTCTGGAGTGATGCATGCGCTGCAATGTGCTCTATGTGGGGCTACCTTTGAAGGTGACCGGGCAACTGCAACTAATCCAGAATGCGGCAGCTAGACTGGTGACAGGGAGTGGCCGCCAAGACCATATACTGTAATACCAGTCCTTGAAAGACCTACATTGGCTCCCGCTACATTTCTGAGCACAATTCAAAATGTTGGTGCTCACTTTTAAAGCCTTTAACGGCCTTGGCCCAGTATACCTGAAGGATATTATTAATAAAATGAAGGTCTTCATTTTTGAAAGGTTCAGCCCGCCATCTTGATTCAAAATGGCGTCCAGTGGTATCCATACACAACACCCTGCTCTTTTTCAAAATTTCGGGTATTTTGTGCAAAATTTGGCTGTGATATCCAAATGTGTCCAGATCAGTAGAGGATAAACAACTTTCCAAAATATATAGTAGAAATAAAATATATTTTATTTCTCTCCACCCCCATCGTCCAGCCTGGACACTGAGGTCCAGCTCCGAGGGCCTTCTGGCGGTTCCCTCCCTGCAAGAAGTGAGGTTACAGGGAACCAGGCAGAGGGCCTTCTCGGTAGTGGTGCCTGACCTGTGAAACTGGGCAAAGGCCTAGGCCTTGTCAGAGTACCCTGTTATATTCATTTATGACAGCTTTGATATGCTGTGGGGGTTTTTAACCTCAGGCAATGAAAAACTAACACCCTGCAGGGGTTCCCAAGAAGAGTAAAATACAATAAAAACAAGAGACTATAATAAAAAAGTTAGAATGTGATCAGTAAAAGAGAAATACCATTGCAAATTAAAAGCAAGGCTTTTTTTTTTTAAGAAGGCTTCATAACTCACCAAAAGAGCAGGGGTGGGAAATGTGGCCCTCTGTGCACCTTTAACTGGCCCGTGGAACCTTCCAGAGACCACACCCCCTGCACAGGCAGGAGGAATACTTACCCATCGAGCTGCCATCGCTGTCCTGCTTTGCTTCCCTGTACAGCTGCCACAGCCCCACGTCTGATGGAGCCTGCTCCGCCTTGGGCATTTCCTGAAAAGGCTTTGAGATCTAGAACCACAAGGGAGAACAAAGAAGGTTTGCGGAAGACAATGCAAGGCAGACTAAAGGAAAGGTTTCTTCACACAAGAGAGCAGAGTTAAACTGCGGAACTCCCTGCCACAAGGAGGAGGAGCGGCCACCAACTTGGCCGGGATTAAAATAGGATTCTAAAACAAATTCTTCACATGTTGAATGTGTAATTCCCGGGAAATCATTTCTGGTGATGGTGTGTGTGTGTGTGTGTGTGTGTGTGTGTGTATGTGTGTCTCTGTGCTGTCTGTCTACATCCCAACACATACATAGAGCTGAAAGGGAAGTCAGGTCACATGCAGTCCATACGAGATTTTAACATAACATTTAGTGAATTTTTTGATGTTGACCATCCTTTTGAAGCAGAAGGCAGTGCATCTATAGAAAGGAGTGACTGAAGGTTTGGGTTGCTGCAACTCTAATAAATTCTTGACCTCTGTTGGGCCCTGTTCCTGCAGGAAGACACATGTTTGTATTTCAGGCAGATGCTCCTAATCCAGGACTAATTCCTGATGTGGATGCTGTAGGAGTCACAGTTGTGTTAATCACCTGCACCTACAGAGGTCAAAAATTTATTAGAGTTGGCTATTATGTGAACAGTGAATATACTGAAACAGAATTGAGAGAAAATCCTCCGGTAAAACCAGATTTTTCTAAGCTCCAGAGGAATATTTTGGCATCTAACCCCAGGGTCACAAGATTCCACATTAATTGGGAGGACAACACTGAAAAACTGACAGATGCAGAGAGCAGCAAACCTTCAGTCGCTCTTTTCTACAGACGTACTGCCTTCTGCTTCAAAAGGATGGTCAACATCAGAAAATTCACTAAACGTTATGTTAGAATCTCATATGGACTGCATGTGACCTGACTTATCTTTCAGCACTATGTACCATAGATTCCGGCATATTAGGCGACTGGGCGTATAAGACGACCCCCCAAATTGGCAGCTGCCAATTTGGGGGCTTGATTTATATGCCCAGTGTTATACGTGGCAGTTTCGCTGGGGAGCGGCAGTGGGTGGCGGGCTCTGCGCTGGGAGGAAGCTGCCTGGTGAAACTGCCCAGTGATGCTAAGCTGGCTTCACTGGGCGGCTTCCTCCTGGCACGGAACACGTTGCCGCTGCCCAGCGAACCCATACCCGGCGTATAAGATGACCCCCAACTTTTGGAGGATTTTCCGGGGTTAAAAAGTCATCTTATACGCTGGAAAAGGTCCGTATAGTTAAAGCTATGGTTTTCCCAGTAGTGATGTATGGAAGTGAGAGCTGGACCATCAAGAAGGCTGATTGCCGAAGAATGGATGCTTTTGAATTACGGTGCTGGAGGAGATTCTTGAGAGTCCCACGGACTGCAAGAAGATCAAACCTCTCCATTCTGAAGGAAATCAGCCCTGAGTGCTCACTGGAAGGACAGGTCCTGAAGCTGAGGCTCCAAGACTTTGGCCACCTCATGAGAAGAGAAGACTCCCTGGAAAAGACCCTGATGCTGAGAAAGATGGAGGGCACAAGAAGGGGACGACGGAGGACGAGATGGTTGGACAGTGTTTTTGAAGCTACCAGCATGAGTTTGACCAAACTGCGGGAGGCAGTGGAAGACAGGGGTGCCTGGCGTGCTCTGCTCCATGGGGTCACGAAGAGTCGGACATGACTAAACGACTAAACAACAAATACGTTGGAATCTATGATGTTAGGATGTAGACAGACTTAAAATAGGATTCGGCAGATTGAGAGAGGAGATGGCTGTCGGTGGCTACTATGAGCCACAATGGCTATGCTCTCTCCCCGCTGCGGTTAGGGGTCCTGCTTCTGCCACCCTCCAAAGTCCTGAGGGACGGAAAGCTGCCTCACCTGCTGCTCCCACCTCTTGGGCTCCCGGGGCCTCCTCAGGAACCCCTCGGCCAGGGCCACCGCCTGGGCACAGGTCTCCGGCCCCCATTCCCTCACCCAACTCTGGATCTCGGGCGGCAGGATGGTCAGGAACTGTTCCAGAATCAGCAGCTCCAGGATCTGCTCCTTGGTGTGTCGCTCGGGCTCCAGCCACTGGCGACACAGTTCCCGCAGCCGGACGCAGACCTCGCGGGGCCCCTCGGCCTCCCGGTAGCCGAACTGCCGGAAGCGCCGGCGCTGGGACTCGGCGCTGACCAGGCCCGGCCTCGAGCTCTCGGCCTTTAACTTCCCGCTGGCGCCGTCGCCCCTGTCTCTGCCTTCCGGAGGGTGTTGGGGGGCTGCCTGCGGCTCTACTGAGAAGGGCCGGGCTGCCCAGTCCCCTCGGGGCCACATCCAGGCATCGGCGGCTCCCTCAAAGGCCTTGCTGCTCTCCTCCCACGTCGCAGGCAGCTGCGGGTTGCCCCAGCCTGGGTGCGGGGACTGAACTGCCTTCAGGAACTCCTGCCAGGGACCGTCCCAGCCCTGTGGGATCCCGTCGCCTGGCTCCTGCTTCACTTGCTGCGAGGCCGGCCATCGCAGGAGCTCCGCCGCCATGCTGGCCGGAACGGTTTTCCTGGCTCTTTTGTTGACGTCCTTGTCGGGTTTGGGGCCTGCTGCGTCGTCTTCCTCCTCACCTGCTCTCTCTCCGGGCCGAGGCCCTTGCTCAAGCACTGGCTGGTAGGGAAGGGCTAAGGACATGGCGGCGCCACTTCCCACGGCGGCCATCTTCTCCCTCTCTTGGCCTAGAAATGTTAAGAACACAACAAAATCACCTCGCCAGCTGAGCTGAGCCCGGTTCTTGGTTTCCTACCATGCGCAGCCTGACTACCTTGGAAGGTTGGAGGGCCATTTGTCAGGGATTCTTTAGCTGTGGTTCCTGTGTTGCTGGGGGTTTGGCTTGCTGACCTTTGGGGGTCCCTTTAACTCAACAATTCTATGGCAGTAATAAAAAATAACAATAAAAAGCCTAATGGAGCTGGACATAGGAAGCTGCTTTATATACAATTGCACTATGGCAGCAGCTCTCCTGCGTTTCAGGTGCGGCCTCCCCAGCCGTACTTGGACATGCCAGGGATTTAACCTGGAAACTTCTGCATGCAGGGCAGAATCTCTGACCGTTCCTCCTTCTCCAGCATCTACAAATAATAAAACTACAGAGTTGGAGAGGGCCCAGAGTCATCAAGTCCAACCCCCTGCAATGAATGCAATTTCAGACAGAGACTTTCCTGTTAGATTATCACGGCTACTGGTGATCTAAAACCCTGTCCACCTTGAAAAACAGATTTAATTTAAGGAAGAGCTTTGAGTTGCTAACTATTATTATTGTCACTGATTTATTCATCGCCTTCTGAACCACCCTCTCTCATGGTGATTCACATATAAGGTAATTAAAAGCAGTTAAAACAGACAAAGGTAACAAATAGGTTTATAACAAGACTAAAATCCTTGGCAAAGACGACACTTGTGGTAAAGACTCCCTTTATCCAGCTGGGAAAACCTGTTGGAATAAAAATATCTTCCACGGTTCCCCGAAGTGCAGATTGACAGGGATGCTGTTCCACAGAACAGGGGCAGCCACACTACAGGCCCTGCTCTGAGCTTATGGACAGTGGGCTTCTGAGATCTTTGGAACTTGCAGTAATTTTTCCTCCAGACTGCAGCGATGTGCTGGGTACATTGCTCTTAAGTTGTGGTACATGGAAACTGCAAGGAAGCTACCAGCATTTCTATTCTCTGGCAACACTCCTGTGCTATTAACAGCCTCACACATGGTGGGTTCAACAGGTGCAGCTCCCCATCTAGATCACTGGGCAATCAGATGTAAAAGTGACTATGGGTTCCCTGTTGCAGTTACGCAGAAGGGGCTGACCGGAACCAGCACAGCTTGCAGAAGGGCAGTGCTTGGCATGCGACCTATGGGTCTCCATGTGCAGCACCGCCATTAAATGTTATCTTATGATGCCTCCTGATTCCCTGCTCACTGCAATTTCTTTTTATTGATTTATTAAATTTGTCAGTTGCTTCATCTTGCCCAGGGCAACCCAAAGCAACTTAAAACACTGATTGAAATGGGAGCTACAAGGACCAATGGCCTGATTCAGAAAAAGGCAGCTTCCTCTCTTCCTCAAGGTTAACCGCAGCCATCAAATATATAAAAAGGCAAAACATAAAAGCCAACAGCGATCGAACCCTCAAAACAAAACTGATCCAACTAAAAGGGGAAGGGAGGAAACAGCTCAGAGGCAGGACAGATGCTCTGCATGCAGAAAGTCCCAGGTAGGGTGGGAGAGGGTGTCCCCTGCCTGAGACCCTGGAATGCATCAAACTAAGCTTTACTCATAATAGATCCACTCAAATGAATGACTCTAGATCGGTCATGTCTGTTCACTTTAGTGGATCTGCCTTGAGCAAGACTAGAAATGGCACCATGGGAGAGCTGCTGCCAGTCGGTGTAGGCAAGTCTAAGGTAGATGGAGCAACTTGGTATAAGGCAGCTTCCTTTGTTCCTTTGCAACTTGTCCCCAAGGAACTAGAAACAAAATTAAATAAACTTGTCAAAAATCCCCTCTTCTGCATAACTGCTAAAAGACCCAGGAATCTCCCTTTCCTTGAGAAGGTACCTTCTACAGAGGCAGGCCACTGGCCCATCAAGCTAAATACTGTCTACACGGACTGGCAGCAGCTCTGGAGGGTTTGGGGGCAAGGGACAACCCTTCCTGGAGATGCTGGGAACTGAATCTGACACCTCCTGCATGCAGTACAGATGCTCTACCCCTGAGCTACGCCCCTTTCGGTGAGGATCAACTAGTAACATCTCTGCGCTTCACCTGCTGAACATCTGCCTGCTGCGCTTAAAAAAAAAAAGAAGAAAAACACACAGAAACCTGATTTGGGAACCTGCGAGAGGAAAATGAGCAGCTAGAGATGGGTGCAAGGTTAGTGAGAGAAACAGCCCACAAATCCTAACCTGCAAAGGCACATATGCATTTTCAACCCCCACCCCCCTGCAGGATCCCTCCGCCCCCCACCCAGGGGACCCCCCCATCTCCCCGCTCCCATTTTCCCAGTCTCAAGGCTTTGCTTCTCCTCCTCCTCCTCCTCGCCCGCCCGTCTGCCTTTTGTCCTTCAATACAGAAGCCCCAGCTTAAGGCTCACCCTTGGAAGGCAGCACCCCCTCCCCCACGTGGGAGGCAGGAGGCGGGGCGGGAAGGAAGGAAGCCAGGAAGAAAGAACCCTTCTCTATGGATCGCCTTCACTTCCTGCTCCCGTGTTTTCCCGCGACTTGTCTAGGCCCACGCAGATCTTTGGCCACCTTAACTCTTTCAGCACCACGTCAGCGCAAGCACTTGGCCTCGCCGGTCTCTCAAAGGATGCATGCATGAAAAGAGGAAAAAAAAGTTTCCATTTTTATATGAAAATTTTGCAATTGACTTTGAACACATCCTTCCTGAGAGAGAGACAAATAACAAACTTACCGGCCGACTAATATGTTTTGGCTATTGTATGCGCTGCAGGGATGTTGATTTATTGGTTTTTAGTTTTAAATCATCACTTGCTTTTATCTACTATTTATTTCTTTTATCAGCTGCTTGTGATGTGTCAGTTTGTTGCTTTGACGTGTATAACAGTGCTTTGACACCTGTAATGCTCCCCCCCATTTTCTGTTTTTTGTTTGTTTGTTTTTTAAAAAATTTTAACCTAAAACAAACAGGCAGTTGGAAGGGACCCCAGGGATCATATTATGGGATGTAAAGGTTCAGTCAAGTGCAACATTCTGACAGAGGACTAGCGGCTTCCATGTTCTAACTGGTTGCTGTGACAACCAGTTTGTCAGTTGCTGGTAGTTTTGAAAGGTAACTGCTCAGTTTTAATCACCCCAGGACCAACTTCCTTCTGGTACAGTTTGCTTGTTATGTACCGTATTTTTCGCACCATAGGACGCACCGGACAATAGGACGCACCTTGTTTTAGAGGGGGGAGAACAAGGGAAAAAAATTATTCCGCTCTCTGCCCAGTGCCCCTTCATTGAAGTGGCAGGAGGCGCTGCGCAGAGAGTGGGAGAATTTTCCCTCTCTTGTTTTCCCGCTCTAAAACAAGGTGCCGTTTAAGGTGCGTTCAGGCGGCTACCTTGGAAGCCTGGAGAGCGAGAGGGGTCGGTGCGCACCGACCCCTCTCGCTCTCCAGGCTTCAGGTTCCTTTCGACCTGCTCTTTGGGGCTGGCGGGGGGAAGCCCACCACCAGCCCCAAAGAGCAGGTCAGGGAGCAGCGGAAAGGCGCAGCGGAGAGGCTGCTGCCATAGTCACGCATCACTTCTCCAGCTGGGAGAGGGTCGCGGGGCTATGGCTTCTTTAGCCCCGCACGCGCTCTCCCGGCTGGAGAGGTGACGCACGGCTATAGAGGCTCCTTCCATAGCTGTGCGTCACCTCTCCAGCCGGGAGAGAGTAAGCCGGACTTCTTTAGCCCCGCGCACGCTCTCCCGGCTGGAGAGGTGACCCGCGGCTATGGAGGTTCCTGCCATAGGCGCGCGTCACCTCTCCAGCCGGGAGAGGGTCGCAGGGCGATGGCGTCTTCGCTCCATAGGACGCACACACATTTCCCCTTCATTTTTGAAGGGGAAAAAGTGCGTCCTATAGAGCGAAAAATACGGTAACCTCAGCCGGCCTTCAGGTACAGTTCTGTAAACCAGAATGAATCTGAGAGTAAAATAGTTTCATGTTAACATGAATCAGATTCGTGTGTGTACAGTGGTACCTCGAGTTACATACGCTTCAGGTTACATACGCTTCAGGTTACAGACTCCGCTAACCCAGAAATAGTGCTTCAGGTTAAGAACGTTGCTTCAGGATGAGAACAGAAATTGTGTAGCAGCGGTGCGGCGACAGAGGGAGGCCCCATTAGCTAAAGTGGTGCTTCAGGTTAAGAACCATTTCAGGTTAAGAATGGACTTCTTAACGAATTAAGTTCTTAATCCAAGGTACCACTGTATTCTTTAAGAGGGATTCAAAGGGATTTTTAACAAGGAAGGCATCTTTATTAGAACTCCAACGAGTCAGCAACAAGCCGATCGCTGCGTAAACTTATAAAGGGGATTGTTTAACTCTGCTAATGGAAACCTTCCCGCAATTGTATGCACTGCAGGGATATTGATTTATTGGTTTTTGGTTTTAAATCATCACCTGCTTTTATCTACAGTGGTACCTCGGGTTACAGACGCTTCAGGTTACAGACGCTTCAGGTTACAGACTCCGCTAAGCCAGAAATAGTACCTTGGGTTAAGAACTTTGCTTCAGGATGAGAACAGAAATTGTGTGGCAGCAGCGGGAGGCCCCATTAGCTAAAGTGGTGCTTCAGGTTAAGAACAGTTTCAGGTTAAGAACGGACCTCCGGAACGAATTAAGTACTGAACCCGAGGTACCACTGTACTATTTATTTCTATTTTAAAAGTTTTATCAGCTGTTTGTGATGTGTCAGTTTGTTGCTTTGATGTGTATAATATTGACAGCTGTATTGCTTCTCCCTTTTTTTCTGTTTTAATTTTCTTTTAAAGGATTGACCTAAAAGAAATGGGCAAGTTGGAAGCGACCCCAGACATCATCCAGCTGAACCCCTGCAATGCAGGAATCTCAGCTAAAGCATCCATGACAGATGGCCACCCAACCTCCAAGGAAGGAGAGCCCACCACCTCCCGAGGGAGTCCTTTCCACTGCTGAACAGCTCTGACTGTCAGAAAGTTTTTCTGTGTGTCCATTGACTCCGCACGGGGTGGGGGCTTCAGATCAGCCATGATGAAGCTCACTGGGTGAGCACCGTCTCTCTGCCTAACCTACCTTGCAGGGTTGTTGTGGGGCATAGCTATCAATCGTCCCTCATTTGGCGGGAAACTCCCTTATCCCAGCGCCGTGTCCCGCTGCTGTCCCTTATTGATGATGTCCCTTAAATTTCCCGGGTTTCATGCTCGCCCGGCTTGGGAGGGAAGCAGTGGTTCGGGGTCCTCCGCCGAGAGAGAGAGCGCGCGCACGAGCTGCCGTGTCTCCGTCTCTCCTGAGGAGACGGGCGGCGTGGGCGAGAGTCTCCCTCCCTCCCTCTCTCTCGGGGCGGGGAAGGGCCGATGGAACTCCTCGCGCCAGGACGACGGCAGCCCTGACATGCTGCTTAGCATACCCTCCAACCAGTGCAGCATCTTAATGTAGTGATTTCCCCCTCTGCATCCCTTTCACAACTCTATTTTTATAAATCATTTGTCCATCCATAGTTCAAATTTTTACTACAAGTTTTCTGTCAGTCCTACCAATGTATGTAACTCTTGACAATAGCTTTTCAACTAAATTATAAGCTTTCCCCATTCTTTATGAAAGAGGTCCTCTTCCTGGTTTCCAATTCTGCCTGGAAGCTTTGCCATCTCGACGTCCTTCATCAGTTTTGTCTGCCACTCTTTTTTGGTCGGAGTTGTAGACCCTTAGGATCATCTAGTCCAACCCCCTGCAAAAGGCAGTCAGTGGCCGCCAAAGCAGCATGGCTCCATCAGTGGCGGATTTCTGTATAAGCCAAGCAAAATCCCTTATTTTCGCTGCTGATCCCTTATTTTCGAGGTTGCTGGTCCCTTATTTTCAAATCTGTAAGTTGACAGCTATGTTGTGGGGGGGGGTTGAAATGAGGAGGGAGAGAACTGCGTACGCTGCGTTGAGCTCCTTTGGAGGAAGAAAAGGAGAATATAAATGCAATAAATAAAACATCTTGACCGAAGCACTACCAAGGGATGGATTTCGAGAGCTTGCGAGTCAGAATGGGGCGGGGGGGGGGTCCTTCTCTGCAAAAAAAAGCTTGCAAAAAAGTGCTGTTGGGTACAATCAACTTTGCACGGCTCCAGCCAGCAGAGGGCAGGTGGGGAAACCGGCCGATCGCCCGGGGGAAATGCACTTTGCACTTTCCCAGAAATCCTACGAAGGCTCCTCCTCTTCCTCCCTTCCTTCTCTCCATTTCTACCTCTCTAACACACACTCTCTCTGTCTCTTTCTCTTCCTATGTAAGATTCATGTGGTTCAGCGCCTAGGCTTGCAATCTGAAGTCGTCCTTGCAAATATAAATAAACCGTAAGTCAGGAGACTCTTCTCCCCACCCACCTCCGATTTCCAATAGGGCGCGTTTTATTTGATATTTCAAGCAATGCTAGTTGATGCGCAGATGAGACTGGGGAACTGGGTGGATGCCGCTTCCAAGTTTTTAACACTTGCAAACCAGCAGCCAACTAATGAAAAACCCAAGAATATTGAGTCAGACCATCGGTTCACCACGCTTAGCGTTGCCTGCGCAGACTGGCAGCGGCTCTCTAAGGTATCTGGTATCTCCAGTTAGGGCTGAGAGAGACACTCCCTGCCCCAAATCCTGGAGAGCTGCTGTCAGTGTGGACAGTTCTGAGCCAGGTGGACCACTGGCCTCGCTCCATAAAGCTGCCTCTATTCCCAGAGGATGGTATAGATGCTCCAGCCATGCAAGATTGACACCCACTGTGTGTGTGTGTGTGTGTGTGTGTTTGCTTTCCTTTCATTAGCTAAGCCAGGAGTTCCTGGTCCCTGTCAGTGAAGCACTTCCTTAGAGCAAGATTGCCCTTGTATGTTTGCAGCCGACTCCATCACCTTTGCCACAAGTGGCTGAAGCCAGAGACACACCAAGCCTCAGATCCTGGACCTGGCGATCCTGGAGCAGTTCCTGGCTCTCCTCCCCCCCGGAGATGGAGAATTGGGTGATGGGATGCAGAAAGGAGACCAGATCCCTGGCCAAAGGTTTCCGCCTGAGCTGGGCAGAGGACATGAAGCAGGAGGAGGAACAGCAGGTGAGAGATGGCTTCATCCAGGTGCTTACACTTTAGGTCAGTGGTTTTGAATACAGTGGTATCTTGGTTCTCAAATGCCTTGGTACTCAAACAACTTGGAACCGAAACACTGCAAACCCGGAAGTAAGCGTTCCGGTTTGCGAACTTTTTTCGGAAGCTGAACGTGCTCCATTTTGAATGCCACACTTCCGTTTTGAGTGTTACGCTGACGATTTGAGTGCCACACTTCTGTTTTGAGTGTTAACGCTGAGGTCTGTCTGTTTTTGATATTTATTTTGCGTTTTTGTTTTTGCGGTTCTTTTTTTGTGACTGTGTGGAACCCAGTTCAGCTACTGGTTGATTGTGTGACTGCAGTACATGATTTATTGCTTTCATTTTATGGATCAATGGTCTTATTAGATAGTAAAATTCATGTTAAATTGCTGTTTTAGGGGTTGTTTTTAAAAGTCTGGAACGGATTAGTCCATTTTGCATTACTTTCTATGGGAAAGCGTGTGGGGAGGTTTACTTTAGCAGAGTTAAACAATCCCCTTTATAAGTTTATGCAGCGGTCAGCTTGTTGCTGACTTCCTGGTTAAAAATCCCTTTGTATCCCTCTTAAAGAATACACATACGAATCTGATTCATGTTAATATAAAACTGTTTTACTCTCAGATTCATTCAGGTTTACAGAACTGTACCTGAAGGCAGGCTTAGGTTACATAACAAGCAAATAAACTATACCAGAGGGAAGTTGGTCCTGAGGTGACTGTAGCTGAGCAGTTACCTTTCAAAACTACCAGCAACTGACAAACTGGTTGTCACAGCAATGGGTTAGAACATGGAGGCCGTTAGTCGGAATGTTGCACTTGACTGCAGCTTTACATCCCACAAAGCGCGCCTTGGTTTTAATAATAATAATAATTTATTATTTATACTCTGCCCATCTGACTGGGTCTCCCCAGCCACTCTGGGCAGCTTCCAACCAAATATCAAAAACAATACAGCATCAGACATTAAAAACCTCCCTAAACAGGGTCGCCTGCAGGTGTCTTTTAAAAGTAAAATAGTTGTTTATTTCCTTGACATCTGATGGGAGGGCGTTCCACAGGGCAGGCGCCACTACCGAGAAGGCCCTCTGCTTGGTTCCCTGTAACCTCACTTCTCGCAGTGAGGGAACTGCCAGAAGGCCCTCGGTGCTGGACCTCAGTGTCCGGGTAGAATGATGGGGGTGGAGACGCTTCTTCAGGTATACTGGACTGAGGCTGTTTAGGGCTTTAAAGGTCAGCACCAACCATTTGAATTGTGCTCAGAAACGTACTGGGAGCCAATGTAGATCTTTCAGGACCAGTGTTATATGGTCTCGGCAGCCACTCCCAGTCACCAGTCTAGCTGCCGCATTCTGGATTAATTGCAGTTTCCGGGTCACCTTCAAAGGTAGCCCCACGTAGAGCGCATTGCAGTAGTCCAAGCGGAGGAGATAACTAGAGCATGCACCACTCTGGCAAGACAGTCCGCAGGCAGGTAGAGTCTCAGCCTGCATACCAGATGGAGCTGGTAAACTGCTGCCCTGGACACAGAATTGGAACGCTTTGGTTTTGGAATGGACTTCTGGAATGGATTAAGTTTGAGAACCAAGGTACCACTGCATGTAGGTCAGTGATCCACATTTTAAGCGCGGGGGTACACAAGACTCTGGACTGGGATTCCGGTCTTGTTTAAAACTGCGCCCATGACTCTGTGGCACAATGCACAGGAGCGTAGGAAGGGGGGGCAGTGGGGGCGGCTCGCCCTGGGTGCCCTCACTGAGGGGAGTGACTCGGCACGTCGCCCACCTGCGATTCCCAAGCCTACCCTGAGCCGTCGGGTTAGGACGGGAGCTGCGCTGCTTTGCCAGCAGCATCCCCCCCCTTCCCCCTTCGTTTTGACAGCTATGGGGAGGCTTAGGAGTTGCAGGCGAGCGGTGCGCCAAATGTCCACCATGGGTGGCCTGCTCCACTCTGCTCCCCTGGGCGACTCGCTCCGCCCCGGCTGCAGGGCGCACGTACTGCTCCAGGCACCCAAGCAGCTATCCTGTGCCTGGGAGGGCACCCTCCGCACCACGTCCCCCTCGGGAGCACACCCTCCCTGGGCAGGGTGGGCATATGCTCCACCACTGACAATACAGACTTTTTTGTCATTGGAACAATTCCCCATGGAGGGAGGGGGCACTCCCTTCTGGAACTAGCTGTGGTTTTGTTATCTTTGGGAAGGAATGTCTGACGTGGCCTTGGAAGCTAGCAGAGAATTTCCAGCTGGAAAAAGACTGGATTTGAACACGGAATACGAAGCTGGGAAACAACACTGGACTCTGGAAAAACAAACCACACTTGCTGATATGGAATATAGCTATGAAGGTTTACTTGTTGTTGTTTTGCTGTATACCGGGATATAGAGGGACAGCTGACGGATAAATAATACTGGTAAAAAATTGGGGGATGGCATCTAGAGATAAATTGAGATTATGAGCAGCAGCAAGGGTTTATCATGGACGTACCTCATAAGGAGAGTGGGAAGATAGTTTTGGAGAATTGTATTAAATTGAATTAATTTGGCAAGATTTGTAATAAGGTGGAAAATCAATAAAAGAAACTGGGGGGGGACCCAAACAATTCCTCATGGATGGCAAGTTGCACAGAACTTACTGTTTCTCCTGATGCTTTGACCACATTCCCATAATTAAAGCATTTTAAAGCTTTCCCCAAAGAATTCTGGGAGCTGTAGTTTGTTAAGGGTGCTGAGGTTGTAAAGTATCCATGACAGAGGGCCATCCAAACTCTGCTTAAAAAGCTCCAGCGAAGGAGAGTCCACCACCTCCATTCCACTGTTGAACAGCTTTTCCCGACAGAAAGATCTTCCCAATATTTACTCAAAATCTCCTTTCCTGCAACTTGAAGCCATTGGTTTGGGTCCTGCCCTCCAGAGCTGGAGAAAACAAGCTTGCTCCCTCCTCCATGTGGCAGCCCTAGAGATATTTGATGTGGCTCTCATTTCTCCTCTCAGTCTCCTCTTTTCCAGGCTAAACATACCCAGATCCTTCAACAGTTCCTCATAAGGCTTAATCTCCAGACCCTTGATCATCTTGATTTCCCTCCTCTGTACACGTTCCAGCTTGTCAAAATTCTTCTTCTTCTTCTTCTTCACATACAGTGGTACCTCGGGTTACATACGCTTCAGGTTAAAGACTCTGCTAACCCAGAAATAGTACCTTGGGTTAAGAACTTTGCTTCAGGATGAGAACAGAAATCGTGCTCCAGCGGCGCGGCAGCAGCAGGAGGCCCCATTAGCTAAAGTGGTGCTTCAGATTAAGAACAGTTTCGGGTTAAGAACGGACCTCCAGAACAAATTAAGTACTTAACCTGAGGTACCACTGTTTACTGCTAGTAAGCCAGGTATCCCCCATCTTATATTTGTGCATCTGGTTCTTCCTGCCTAAGTGCAGAACCTTACATTTGTCCCCATTGAAATTCATTTTGTTAGCTTGCGCCCAGTTCTCCAATCCTGTTCCCACAGTGGCCAACCAGATGCCCTAATGGGAAACCTGTTGGAATATTCTAGAAAGAACTTGAGGATTGGTCTAGGACAGGTTGCTAGGCAACAGAAAAATCTCCCCAGCAACGGGTGCCTTTATTAAGGGCATGTGGTCACTAAATGTCAGTCTGTGTGTAAATGAACAGAAGTGCAAATGAATCAGCAATTGAGTTTCTGGCCAGATGGCTAGAGGAGAAGGAACTGTGTTGTTTTATTTGACCAATGTATTTTTTTTTTTTTTTGTAAATAATAAAGATTCTCTGTAGAAAGAAACTCTGCTGTAAGCCTTAAAAGAATAAAACCCAAGAGTAGGTGCAGAGCACACCCATCATAGCTAGAGGCCTTCAATAGCTCTCTCCTCCAATAATTTGTCTAATCCTCTTTTAAAGCCATCAGAGTTGGTGGCCATCGCTTGCCTCCTTGGTGGGTGGGTGTGACCCCCCGTGGGCGGAGCCAGAGGCAAAAAGTGGGTGGAGCAATGAATGTGACTCTTAACTTTGGTATAGTAAGTATCGTTCTAGCTGTGCAAGCAAGAGACATGCTCACATTTCAAGTGGTACGTTCCAACCGGGGGAAAGCCCTTGAGGAGGTGTGGCCTTGGAGGGGGGTTCAGAGGGCCAGGCAGAGAGGTCTGGAGGTCCACATTTGGCCTGAGGTGCCCCCCGCTGTTGCAAAGGTCTAAAATGCCCTCCGACCTTCTTTTGTCTCCCTTGCAGATGGTGAAAACAACAGAACCACAGAATTACAGAACTGGAGAATTAGAAGGGGCATCTAGTCAGACGCCCTGCGATGCAGGAATCGCAGTCCTGGTCTTGTGGCCACCACCCCCAGACGAGAACCCCTGCTCCATTGCCAAAATGATGGTGACGTTTTCTTCCAGACCTCCTCATTCTCTGCGTGGAGCAGAAACTGTTTCTGGAGAGCTGCTGAATCGGGTGCAGGAAGAAGGAATGGAGAGCTATGCAGGATCTGCCCCTTCCCCTCGGCTTCTGGTACAGTTGCCCGATGTGCAGGCTTTGAATGCTCTGCATCAGGCATAGGCAACCTCGGCCCTCCAGATATTTTGGGACTATAACTCCCATGATCCCCAGCTAACAGGACCAGTGGTCAGGGATGATGGGAATTGTAGTCCCAAAACATCTGGAGGGCCGAGGCTGCCTATGCCTGCTCTGCATAGTTTCTGTTTTCTTTTTGCAGCTCTAAAAAGTTCTTCCTTAGCTGCAGAAGAACTTTGGAAGAGCCTGGCTGCAAGATCAGGCCAATAGCCAGAGAGGTGCCGCAGTGAGAAGCCTGCAAGCAAGACATGAGCTCAACAGCCTCACTCTCCCCACTTGTGATGCCCAGTGCCTGGTATTCAGTCCCATTGACATCTTTGGGATTTCCTTTCAGTAAGAGCATACAAAGAGCCGACTGGATCAAGCCAAGAGCCCATCTAGTCCAGCATCCTGTTCTCACAGTGGCAGTTTCCGAGCACAATACAAAGCAGTGGCGTAGCGTGGGGGGTGCAGGGGGGGCCAGCCGCACTGGGCGCAACATCTGGGGGTTAGGGTTAGGGGGCGCAAATCCACGGGTTAGGGGGCGCAAATCCACGGGTTAGGGGGTGCAAATTACTTGCCTTGCCCCGGGTGCTGACAACCCACGCTACGCCACTGATTCAAAGTGTTGGTGCTGACTTTTAAAGCCCTAAATGGCCTTGGCCCAGTATACCTGAAGAAGCGTCTCCACCCCCATCATCCAGCCCAGACACAGAGATCTAGCTCTGAGGGCCTTCTGGCAGTTCCCTCACTGCGAGAAGTGAGGTTACAGGGAACCAGGCAGAGGGCCTTCTCAGTAGTGGCACCTGCCCTGCACCCTCCCATCAGATGTCAAGGAAATAAACAACTGACTTTTAGAAGACATCTGAAAGCAGCCTGTTTAAGGAAGTTTTTAATGGTTGATGTTTTATTCTATTTTCAATATCTGTTGGGAGCCGCCCAGAGTGGCTGGGGAAACCCAGACACACGGGTGGGGTATTATTATTATTACTGCTACTACTATTATTAACCAGATGCCCCAATGCAGGAAATGAGCACTCTCCCTACCCTTCCCAAAAAGTGGTATTCAGAGCGCCTTTGAAAAGCTTTCTTAACTTCCAATGATGCTTTGAAAGAGGATTAAACAAATTCAGGGAGGATGAGGCCATTGGTGGCAACGAACCCTGACGGTTGTGCTCTGTCTCTGTGGACCGGGCAATTATGCTTCTGAATACCGGTTGGTGAAAACCACAGGAGAGGAGAGGGCTCTCCTGTGCTGCTTGAGGGTTTCGTACAGATTTATGTCTTGCCAAATGCAAGGTGGTTCTTTTAAAATGAGATCCGGAAGCAATATGAATTACACAAGTGAACGAGAAGATTAAATATTTCATTCTGAAACAGCAAGCAATGTATACAGACCAAGCAAACACTTCAATCTGCCACTTGGAAGCTCTCGAGAAGCAGCAAAGCGACTCCCCAGGTAGCCTCAGTTTGCACGGATCTGCGGCCGATCAGTCTGTGCACGAGCTTCAGAGAAACCTAGCCCAGACCATCTGATTTTATAGATAGCCTGTGTGGCGACTGGCTACGTACAGATCATCCATTAGCCAGTGCCTCCCAGTGCCTCACTTTCTTAAAACAATGTCCATTGTCAAAGAAGATACCCAGCATTATCCTCCCAACTGATTATGGCAGCTGTGTGGGGGGCTGTACCGCCTTCCAACATTTTCAGGACATTAAAGACTGTTCCCACGCCATCAAAAAACTTAACAAGAGCGAGGAAGGGGGAAGGAACGGAGGCAGGAAGTGTAACTGTGTCAGATCACTAACTCCTCGATACATTCAAAATAAATAAAAAAATTGTCCAGTAGCACCTTAGAGACCAACTAAGTTTGTTCTGGTATAAGCTTTCATGTGCATGCACGCTTCTTCAGATTGTTCAGGTATTCTTCAGATTCTTCACAAAAGTTTACACCCAGAACAAACTTGGTTGGTGTAATGGGAATTGGGGTTGCTTGTGGGTAAATTCCAAACTGCTCCCAGCTGTTGGGGTAGCTAAACCTTTCCCTGATTTGACAGCCCTTACAAGGCGACTGTCTCAGTCACTGGCAGAATCCGTCAGTGGGTGTTCCCTAAACTTATTCCAACATAAAAGCTGTTTGACGCCAAGTCTCCTCCTCGCCTCTCTGTGCGGAAGTCTCCTGCGCAGAGTGGGCTTGGCCAGCGGAGGTCCTGGGCTCTCCCCGCTGGACCCTGTGGAAGGGTCTTGGAGCCCTCTCTCCGAAGACCTTTCCTCCTCCCCTTCTTTCCTGGTGTCACGCTTATTTCCTTCCCCAATGGAAGTATTCTCCCTCTCCCTGCTGGTCCCTTCTCCTGCATCATCGGAGAGCCCTACCTCCGCTCTGCGCTCCGATGTCAGTTCCCTGACATCCGGTCTATGGTGCTACTGGACATTTTTAAATTTTTAAAATTTATTTTGACTGTGTCAGACCAACACGGCTACCTACCTGTTCCTCGATACATTTTTGTCTTCCGCGTGCATTTCCCATACAGTATGTAGGTAGCCATTGTGAAAACGGGGAGTTGAAGTAGATGGGCTATTTGTTAGGTTTCTGTTTCTGCCACTGGTGCAGGGCTTGGAGTCACAAGACTCTGTTTACATTCCAGGGATTCCAGACTGTTGGAAGTCTCACGGGAGACGGATGTTGTTATTACTGGTTTCCTGTTTTCTTTGTTCCTGTTGCCTCTCTGCTTTCACAGAGAGAGGATGTATGGTTTTTTTCTGTCTGTGTAGTTAGAATTAAAACTCTTAGCATGTAGCTCATATTTCTCATCCTTCCCTGCTGCTGTATACTCAGCGTAATGGGGGGATGTGCCTGGAGCCCCATCAAAGGCTCAGGTCGTTAATCACGTCAGAGGACTCGACCGGAGGAGTAGTTCGGTCGAACGCAAGTCCAACACTATTGGCCTGATCCAGCAAAGCTCTTGACATGTTCTCCAGCAAGGGTGACTGCTTTTCCAGGGAGAAACTGACCTTGTCTAGTAGCCACAATGGCTATGTTCCACCTCCACAATCAGAGGCACCATAACTCGGAAGTAACATTCGCTGGGGAGCAAGAGAGGGCTTTTGTGCTCAGGTCCTGCATCCCATTGGGGCTTCTGGGCTCTTCAGACATCCTTTGGATTCCGCAGGGGAACCTGCAGTCACCTCGCCTTAACTACCTCTTTGGATTGCTAAATTATCTGTGAGATAAAGCTCTTCCCTTTTTTGTGCTTTCAGGGCCCGGTGACCTTTGAGGATGTGACCGTGCATTTCACAGAGGAGGAGTGGGCCCTTCTGGATCCGGGCCAGAGGGCCTTGCACAGAGAAGTCATGGAGGAGAATTACAGGAATCTGGCCTCTCTGGGTTAGTATCCTCCTTCTCTTAGCCTGAGGTTCCCCACCCACCCAGGACAGCATCATAAGATCATAGCACGAGGTCTCAGTTGTTGTCCCTGCTGCTTTTGAGCTCTGCTGACAGAGGCGCTAAGGATGAAATGTGTGACCTGATACATACCGAGGGCTTTGTTGTTGTTGTTTAGTCATTTAGTCGTGTCCACCTCTTCGTGACCCCCTGGACGAGAGCACGTCAGGCACTCCTGTCTTCCACTGCCTCCCGCAGTTTGGTCAATCTCATGCTGGTAGCTTCGAGAACACTGTCCAACCATCTCGGCCTCTGTCGTCCCCTTCTCCCCAACATCAGGGTCTTTTCCAGGGAGTCTTCTCTTCTCTTGAGGTGGCCAAAGTATTGGAGCCTCAGCTTCAGGATCTGTCCTTCCAGTGAGCACTCAGGGCTGATTTCCTTAAGAATGGAGAGGTTTGATCTTCTTGCAGTCCATGGGACTCTCAAGTCTCCTCCAGCACCGTAATTCAAAAGCATCCATTCTTCGGCGATCAGCCTTCTTTATGGTCCAGCTCTCACTTCCATATATCACTACTGGGAAAACCATAGCTTTAACTATACGGACCTTTGTTGGCAAGGTGATGTCTCTGCTTTTTAAGATGCTGTCTAGGCTAGGTTTGTCATTGCTTTTCTCCCAAGAAGCAGGCGTCTTTTAATTTCCGAGGGCTAGATACAACTAAATAGTTATGCTAGTGGGGTGTAAAATGAACCCCACAAGTGCTGTGGGCCTATTTTTCTCTCCTCTCTTTTGCTTGTGTGGCCCTCCAAATCAGTTCTGGCAAGTTGGGAGAACCTCAGGCACAACACGAGGGGATTAGGAGAGGGGAGATTTTGTTGCCTGGCAAGTGTGATGTCAAATTTGCTCTGGGCTTCCAGAGCTCTATAATACACAACCTTCAATTTTGAGGGTCTGATTTACAAAGCAAATTTATCTGTCCTACCAAGACGCCACTGATTTTGGCAGCAGATGCAAAGAGATGAGGGGTGGGTGCAGCCCATTGCTCTGATGAGGATGAAACCCTACTCCTTCCTGCTTCTCAGACCCATCTGAGAACTCCCAGCCCAGCTGATATGCACAGTTCAGGTGTGAGGTGGGGGCTGTGTGTGTGTGTGTCCTGTGTGTGTACATGCAAGGGTGTATGTGTGAGAAAGACAATGTGAAGTGGCCATGCTCACCTTTGGCTACACTTACCACATTTTTCGCTCTATAGGATGCGCCCGACCATATGACGCACCTAGTTTTAGAGAGGGAGAACAAGAGGAAAAATATATCTCCCTCTCTGTGCAGCGCCCCTTCAGCAAAGCAGCAGGAGAAACAGAGCCCCTTCCATTTCTCCTCCCGCTTTGCTGAAGGGGTGCTGTGCAGAGAGGGAAAGCTGCGCAGCACCTCTCCAGCGAAGCGAATCCAGGAGAGCAAGAGGGATCGGTGCGCTCCGTAGGCTTCGCGTTGCTTTCGCTGAAGCCATGGAGCCTCCATTCGCTTCATAAGACGCACACACTTCCCCTTAATTTTTGGAGGGGGAAAAGTGCTTCTTATAGAACGAAAAACACGGTGCCTTCGGCATGCGGCCCGCAGGAGCATTGATCAAGGGTGAACGCGGCCCAGTCTTAGTGCCCATCAACAGTGGCTGCCCCCTGACTATCCTTCCCCTTCTGCTTTTCACACAGACATTAACTGGGATTATTCTCGAACTTGGTGTCTGTTCTTCCCTGATCAGGTCTCCCTTTTTATTCCTGCAGGTGATAGGAGGGAGAGCAGTGAAGAGAATGAACCCCAGGGAATTAAAACTGAAGCAGAAGAGAATTTGAGGAAGGACACTGTTGTTCCAGACGGTGCTGGCTTCAATGAAACTCTGATGCTGGAAAAACATCATACAGGCAAGAAACAGGAAAACGTCTCTCCTTGTGTAAGAAACCCAGCTAGAATATTGAATCCCAGCTCCCTTGGAAGAAAACATAATGGGGATAAACTGTTTCAATGTTCAGAGTGTGAAAGGAGCTTCAAGTACAAATCACTTCTTCATCTACATGAAAGAACCCACACAGAAGGGAAACACTATAAATGTTCAGAGAACAGAAAGAGTGTCCGTTTGAGCTCCAAGCTTCCTGCTCATCAACAAATCCACACTGGGGGGGAACTATATAAGTGCTCAGTGTGTGGAAATAACTTCGCTGATAGCAATAAACTGTCTAAACATGAAAGAATCCACACAGAAGGGAAACCACATAAATGTTCAGAGTGCGGAAAGTGTTTCCGACAGACCTACAACCTTTTTAATCATCAAAGAATCCACACTGGAGAAAAACCATATAAATGCTCAGAGTGTGGAAAGAGCTTCACAGACCGTAGTGGCCTTACTCGTCATCAGAGAACCCACACAGGAGAGAAACCACATAAATGTTCCAATTGCGGAAAGTGCTTCAGCCGCTACAGTCACCTTCTTAGTCATCAAAGAATCCACACTGGGGAGAAACCATATAAATGCTTGGAGTGTGGAAAGGGCTTTGCTCAGAGCTCGGCGCTTCTGTCTCACCAAAAAGTCCATTCAGGAGAGAGACCGTTTAAATGTTCTGAGTGCGAAAAGTGTTTCCGTCTGAGCTCCAAACTTCTTGATCATCAAAAAATCCACACTGGAGAAAAACTATATAAGTGCTCAGTGTGTAAAAGCAGCTTTGCGTACAAAAGACACCTTTCCTTACACTCAAGAATTCACACAGGATAAACCATATAAATGCTTAGAGTGTGGAAAGAGCTTTGCTCAGAGCTGTGTGCTGTTAAATAAAGAATCCATTCAGGAGGGAAAAACTAAATGCTCAGTGTGTGGAAAAAGCTTAAGAGATCATAGTAGCCATTCTCGTCATCAGAGAAGCCACATAGAAGCCACATAAATGTTCCAATTGTGGAAAGTGCTTCAGCCAGAATAGTGACCTTCTTAATTATCAGACGCTCCATACATGTGAGTTTGGGGAAGGCTTCAGTTGTAGCCAAACCCTTGCTTTACACACGGGGGAGAAAGCATTTTCATGTTCAGAGTGTGGAAAGTACTTTGACCATAAGTTACTAACTACCAAAGGGCCCATACAGGTGAGAAGTTATATAAATGTTCAGAGTGTGGAAAGAGCCAAAGCAATAGCCTCTTTAACCACAAAATAATCCATTTTGCAGAGAAAGAATATCATTGTTTGGGATCTGGAAAGGGCTTCAGCTGAAGGGTACGTCTTAGTATGGAATGCGGGTGGCACTGTGATCTAAACCACTGAGCCACTTGAGCTTGCAGATCGTAAGATTGGCGGTTCGAATCCTCACGATGGGGGTGAGCTCCCGTTGCTCTATCCTAGCTCCTGCCAACCTAGCAGTTTGAAAGCATACCAGTGTGAGTAAATAAATAGGTACCACTGCGGTGGGAAGGTAAATGGTGTTTCCAGGCGCTCTGGCAATCATCACGGTGTTGTGTTGTGCCAGAAGTGGTTTAGTCATGCTGGCCTCATGATGCAGAAAAGCTGCTGCAGACAAACGCTTGCTCCCTCGGCCTGAAAGCAGAGATTAGTGCTGCCCCCTCATAGTTGAATTTGAATGGACTTAACCATCCAGGGGTCCTTTAGTGTACATCAGAAACCTCATACAGGAGCAAAATCATATAAGTCCACTGAATGGAAAGAGCTTCAGCCACGTTAGTAGCTTTAGTTTCCAACAGTGAGTCCACACCAGAAAAGAACAATATACAGTGGTACCTTGATTCTCGAATGGCTTCGGTCCAAAACAAATCGGCTTCTGAACGCTGCAAACCTGGAAGTAAGTGTTGTGGTTTGCGAATTTTTTTGGAAGCTGAACGTCGGACGTGGCTTCCAATTGAGTGCAGGAAGCTCCTTCAGCCAATTGGAAGCCGCGCCTTGCTTTTCGAACAGTTTCGGGAGTCGAATGGACTCCTGAACGGATTAAGTTCGACAACCAAGGTATCACCGTAGTTGCCATGGAAAGAGTTTTCAGGTGAGTAGAGTTGGTTGCATATCACCACCAAACCCACACAAGGGAATAAGTCATTTAAATCCTCAGTCAGATGTGGTATCTGTCACAAGGACAGCACTTACACAGAAAAGACCATAGTCTCTTTTGCACATAACGCCAAAGCATGGTTAACAGAAGAAGAGCTTGCTGGATCAGGAAAACAGGTCCTCTCCACTCCTGTGGTTTCCTGTAAGTAAGGGCAGAACATTGCTCAGAGCGCAGCCTCCATTCTCCTCCACTGATGGACTTACCCTCCTTTAATTTCTCTAAACGTCTCTTAAAGCCATCCAAATTGGTGGCCGTCACTGTTTCCTGCTGGAGTGAGTTCCACAGTTTATCTATGTAAAATAAGTACTTTCCTTTCTTTACCTGTCCTGAATTTTCCAGCTTCATTGGATAGCCACAAGTTTTTGTGTTGTGAGAGAGGGATAAAAACTTTCCTCTATCGACTTTCTTCCTGCCATGCATAGTTTTGCAAACGTCTGTCATATCATTTCTTGCTCGCCTTTTTTTTAGAAATGATGTTTTATTAAACCATGGCTTAGTGATATCTGTGAAACTTACCCAGCAGTTTAACTATGGTCTGTTAAATATTATTAAAAATCACCTGTTAACAAAAGTTTGTAATCCTCATTTGACATTAGCCAGGGTTTTGAGTTATATGTGAATGCAGGGATTTACTGCTAAAAGCTACAGAGCCATGAATGAAGAGGGGCCAACAATGGAAATGGTTCTCAAGGTTTGGCTGCTCTGATATTAAGTGAATTTCTGCCCAGTGCCTCGGCTTCAGCTATGGCTTATTAACTATAGTTCACCTTGACAGTAATAAACCACAGCTTAGCATTATGTGAGAGCTAAGCCAGTGAATCTTAGGAATGTTGGCTGAGAAACAGTTTCTACCCAAATGCAATTCTGGTTTTAAACACCGTATAAGGAGTCTCTATAGTATATTGTATTTTAAAATGGGGTTTCAGAGTTTTTAGGGGGTTTTGAATGTCTTGTGTAGATTTTTCAGTTTCATTGTTCTGTATGGGACAATGACAATAAAGATAAAGAAAAGAAAAAAAGCATGGAATGATTCACCAAAAGATTCACACCGAAGCAACATCCTATAAATAACAAAGACCAGAGTGTTTTTGAGCAATTGAACACTAGTCCAGGATTTCAAAGTGACGTCTGGGGGGAATTTCCAGATCTTCGGTATTCAAACTGAAAAATTATGTTTTGGGGGGCATTTTTGTAAAAAAAGAGCTAAACTTTGGGGTTTGTTTTTTTAAAAAAGTTCGATAATATTTGGGTCTTCCTAGAAAAAACTCAGCAACTTTTACTTTTTGAAATACGGCAATCCTAACACTAGTAGAAGCAGAGGGAACTTCAGGGTGGTGGGCCATAGTCAGCCTGTGGCAGAAACACATGCCAATTGTAAGGGGATACAGCTGAAATTGACATCTCCCACATGCTCCTACTGAAATATATTTTAAAAACCAGATATTCACGAAGAAAGGGGCATGGATAGCAAATGGGTTCAGAAGTGGCAACAGCATAATTAAAGTTTGGGGAGCGAGAGACAGAATAGCTCATATCTTCTTTCATATTGACAGTGACATCCTCCAAGGAAATGTTTCGGCAGTGCCGGATTAAACCATGTGGAGGCCCTTAGGCAGCTGAAATCTCGGGGAGGAGCCTCGCAAATTATCTCCTAATAACGTTTTTTATTTTACCAATCAACTATTTTAATAAACCAAATCAATATTACTTTGATCCGTTGTCACAGGGTCCCTAAAAAGTGTGGGGTCCGTAGGCTGGGGCCTGCTCTGCCTCTTTGGTAACCCGGCACTGTGTTTCAGCTGTGCAAGAGGGGGAAGGAAGCCAGCCGTGAAGTAACTCCTCAGGAGATGGGCCACAGCTGAGTATGCACAATGTCAGATTTGTTCAGATCCCCACACATCTTGGCCATCCTTCCCCGCAGGGTTGTTGTGCATGATGGAAGGGAAGAGCCAGGCATGGCACCAGGCGGTCCCTGGTGGGGTTTAAATGCAATCCACTAAACCACAGAGCCTAGGGCTTGCCGATCAGGTCGGCGGTTCGAATCCCCGCGACGGGGTGAGCTCCCGTTGCTCAGTCCCAGCTCCTGCCAACCAAGCAGTTCGAAAGCACGTCAAAGTGCAAGTAGATAAATAGGGACCACCGAAGGTAAACGGCGTTTCCGTGCACTGCTCTGGTTCGCCAGAAGCGGCTTAGTCATGCTGGCCACATGACCCGGAAGCTGTACGCCGACTCCCTTGGCCAATAAAGCGAGATGAGCGCCGCAACGCCAGAGTCATCCACGACTGGACCAAATGGTCAGGGGTCCCTGCAACCTTTAAGATGAATGGTCCTGACTGAACCAGGGCTCCCCCCACCCCCGCCCGCCCCAGGGACCCGGGCAGCACAATCCCAGACTCCCTACTGCCTTGAGATTGTTTCTCTGATTTGTTAAATTATTCTATATGATTGATGTTGTATTTGAGATGTTCTACTATGTTCTATCTTCTTGTTGTTATTTAATGCTTGTAAGCAGCTTTGGGGTCCGTTTGAATTGGAAAGTGGCACAGAAATATAATCCAATCCAATGAATGAAAGCTCCCCCCAAGGGAGCTTTGAATGGAAGGCGGAGGGAAGCAGGAGCCGAACTCTCCGCCAAGGGCGAATCCTCCCAGGAGCGAGAGCGCGGCGCCACCTGCAGGCCGGGAGCCGCCACGACAAGACAGAAGGTAATAATAGCAACATACCGCTCTTCTTTCCCCTCCGCTCCCAATCAGCGCGGAGCAGCTGGGCGTTCTAAGTCCTCCCTTCGCGGTGGCTGCTGGGAGTCGTAGTTTCCTTCCGCCGCCGGGACGGTGAGTTTTCGTGGCAGCCGCGCTCGGCGGCACTGGCTTTCCCGTCGTGCCTTGGGGCGAGAGCGAGAGAGGCGCGGAGGGAGGCGGCGGAGAAGGACGGCGGCCGAGCGGCGCTTGAGGTGGGCGCAGCCGGGGGGGGGGCTGAGGTTTCTGGAGGCCGCAAAGGGGACCTCGGGGGCCGCTCGGGGGATGATGATGGAGGTGGGGGGAGGGGAGGGAGGGAGGAAAACCCCGTCGCTGAATCAGACCAGTCGTCCAGCTAGCTCAGTATTGCCTGCACGGGCTGGCAGCAGCTCTTCCCGGCCCAACTGGGATGGAGCCCGGGACCTTCTGCATGCCAAGCAGGTGCTCTGCCCGTGAGCCTCCTCCCTTCCCCCGAAGCCTCCCACTGGAATCCGCCTCCCACTGAATCTTGCAAAGGAGGCAACTGGAATCGCACAATGGAAGTTTCCACAAAGCTCCCTGCGCCCCAGTCCGTTGTTCAGAGCAACAGTGTTGCCCACACAGGCTGGCAGCGACCTTCTGCATGCAAAGCAGCCACCGCCCTTCCCCAAGATGCCCATCGATTGCTACCCTCCTGATCACTCTGCCTGGGCCTAAAAGTCCTGATGGCACCAATAGGGCTGGTTGGAATCAAATTTTCATTCTCTTCCCAGGCTCTGGCCGCCTCCCTCCCTTTGGTTCTCTGCCATCCCTGGCTGGATTTCTTCTCTCCCCTAGAGGCCCTTCCCCTGCCTTGGGATTCCCTTCCACCTGCCTCCCTGTTTCCGGGAGACCCCTGCACCCAAAGGCCCTTTGCGCTCATCACAGCTCCCTTTGGAGCCGAATCTGGCAAGTGTGGGGCTGTTGGGGGGATGGTGGCTTTTCTTACCTTTCTTCCTTCCAGCTCAGTGGCAGACTCCTTTCCCTGGCTGCAACCATCTGCGTTGCACTACCCATTCAGTCCCGGTGTCTCCAGGTAAAGGCTGAAACCTCGGAGAGCTGCTGCCAGTTTGTGTTGGAAATACCGAGCTGAATGAGACAGTTCCTGTGTTCCCATCCATGCAGAGTTTCACCATGGCACTCACACAAAGCACGTGTTTTAGGGTGTTTCCTTTTCTCTGCTAAGCTGGGAGTTACCTTTTGGATCAGGATGCCAGTTGGAGGTTTGTGTTGGGATGCAGATGTAGGATTGAGATCTGGGTTGGGGAATTAGCCATCGTGGGAGTGGGATAGAGGAAAGTCCGTGTGTGTGTGTGTGCAGATGGGGTGAGGCCCTTAGAAAGAGGGGGAAACCCCACTCCTTGAACTGGGATGCATGGAGCCGCCGTTGTGTCAGTTTGCAGGTGTGTGTTGGAAGAAAAGATTCTCTGCCTGTTGATATCAGCCAGGTACCTTCACTGTACTGATTTTGGCACTTGCGAAAAACTTTTTTTGT
This sequence comes from Podarcis filfolensis, assembly GCF_964270895.1. Lineage (NCBI taxonomy): Eukaryota > Metazoa > Chordata > Lepidosauria > Squamata > Lacertidae > Podarcis > Podarcis filfolensis. Next base: position 8,125,633 of record NC_139605.1, on the reverse strand, counting down.
TTAGAGATGCCTACCCAGATGTGTTTTAATTTTATTTCGTGTACACTGGTCTTTTTTATATTTAAAAAAACTCTGCTTGATTCTATCTATATTTGATGGTTTTTAACTTAATAAAACTGTCTGATGACGGAAACGCTACAGTGGTACCTCGGGTTACATATGCTTCAGGTTACAGACTCTGCTAACCCAGAAATAGTACCTCGGGTTAAGAACTTTGCTTCAGGATGAGAACAGAAATTGTGCTCCGGCGGCACAGCAGCAGCAGGAGGCCCCATTAGCTAAAGTGGTGCTTCAGGTTAAGAACAGTTTCAGGTTAAGAACAGACCTCCGGAACGAATTAAGTATGTAACTAGAGGTACCACTGTACTATGGTCTGTTATGTGGGAATTAAACTCTCGTTCCCGTTTGCGGAGTATGCGGAAACACACTCCCTTTCAAAGTTTAAATAGCATATAACTTAGTGTGCTTGCAGTTGCAGATTAAATAGACAATGTGGGTAGGTGATACTTAATTTGCTAAAACGTCTTGCAGACTGGCTGAGACAGACAGCAGCACAACCAACATACCTGCTGCTCTGTTAAGACTGTTCAATACTAATTGCAGTAACTGAAATAACTGCCACAGAGTGTGTGATGTCATGAGAGTTCCACAGCTCTTGCAGTTAACCCTTCATAAAAGCATTTTGGATGCTAACATCCCACATGTTAAGCTTTTGGTTAAGTCTACTAGTTTTTAATATGCTGATTTTTATCAATTTTCCCCTTATGAATATGTTTTATGTAAACAGCTTAGATTTTAAAAATAATATTCAATGGCATATAAATCTTGTTAAATGAAATGCTTTCTTTAAAATGTGAGCTCTTAATTGTTGTTGTTGTTTAGTTGTTTAGTCGTGTCCGACCCTTCATGACCCCCTGGACCAGAGCACGCCAGGCACTCCTGTCTTCCACTGCCTCCCCCAGTTTGGTCAAACTCATGCTGGTAGTTCAAGAACACTGTCCAACCATCTCGTCCTCTGTCGTCCCCTTCTCCTTGTGCCCTCCATCTTTCCCAACATCAGGGTCTTTTCCAGGGAGTCTTCTCTTCTCATGAGGTGGCCAAAGTATTGGAGCCCCAGCTTCACGATCTGTCCTTCCAGTGAGCACTCAGGGCTCATTTCCTTCAGAATGGAGAGGTTTGATCTTCTTGCAGTCCATGGGACTCTCAAGAGTCTCCTCCAGCACCAGAATTCAAAAGCATCCATTCTTTGGCGATCAGCCTTCTTTATGGTCCAGCTCTCACTTCCATACATCACTACTGGGAAAACCATGGCTTTAACTATTCAGACCTTTGTTGGCAAGGTGATGTCTCTGCTTTTTAAGATGCTGTCTAGGTTTGTCATTGCTTAATACAGGGTAGCAAATGTGAACTAACAGGCATTACTGAAACCTGGTGGGATGGGACTCATGACTGGAATGTAGAAATTGAGGGCTCCAACCTGTCGCTCCACAGCAATGACCAGAGGAGGAATGACTTGTTGGGAAGAGCGCAGGTAGAAAAAAATGCCACGGTGCATCTATCTGCAGCAGCACAACCGGACTCCTTCATCTGCCCCAGCTGCAACAAAACATGTCTCTCCCATTTCAGTTTCCAAAGCCACAGTGGATGCTGTAACTCTCCGATGGTTTGGCTTTACCCTTGAAGGCACACTCTTCCATTGTCTCCCGAGACAGACAGATGCCATCAACAACCTGTTCGAAAGAAATATATCAAAACGGAAGGGAGAAGGAGTAGCAATCTGTGAAGGATGTGTACACTTGGAGTATGAAAGGTGGATGGAGAGCATATGGGTACAAATTGTAGGAGTAGGAAACAACAGTGACCTTACTGTGGATATCAGCTATAGACCTTCAAGCCAGACTGAGACTTGAATGATGCTTTCCTCCCCCCCCCCCCAATGCAAACAGCATTTTATTGATGTCATTCACTTCCAGCCCAGACAGCTTCCCTCTTCCCAATTCCCCGTAGTGAATGCCAGCTTTTTTGAAAAAAATCTTTTTAATTGAATTTTACATTGCACGTTTAAATTCAAACAATAAACACCATCATCATTAGGATTCCCTGAATTCTTCGACCCTCCACCCTTCCATGGTTACAATTTTCAATCTTTTCCCACTGCTTCCCGTATTTTGTCTATTTTTCATAAATAATCCAATTTTACCTTAGTTTATAGTGCATTACAAATGTTACTCAAATCCTGCCAAAGTTTGTAGTTGCTTACAGTGTTCTCTTAAGTACATTGTGAATTTTTCCCATTCCTTCTTAAATTTCTTCTCTTCCTGGTTTCTGATTTTCCCAGTCAATTTGGCCATTTCTGTGTAGTCCATTATCTTCATCAGCCATTCGTCTCCGGTCGGGACTTTATCTTCATTCTATCTCTGGGCCAGTAGTATCTGCACTGCTTTCGTCGCATACATGAATAATTACCTCTGATGCTTTCCTATAGCAGATTACCAAACATTCAAAAAGGAGAGATATAGTAGTCATGGGAGACTTCAGCTACTCCAACATCAGTCCAGGAATCCATTTTATTGTGCATTCATGGGATTTGTGCTATTCCGCAATTCCACCAGCAAAAGTTTCGAGCTAGTCGTAGCCACACTGCTTCATTCTCAAACAGTGCAGCTCTCATACCTTCCTGCTGTAATCCCACAATTTTTCATACCCCAAACATATTGGTTTATTTGTTTCTTTTGTTCCTCTTTTGTTGCTCTAATAACGTGGGGATTTGGGGATGCATCCCAGAACGAATAAGATAGAATGATTCCAAAGGAGAACTTGAAGTCACTTCGCCTTAACTGCAATCTTTGGATTGCTAAATTACCTGTGAGATAAATCTCTTCCCTTTTTTCTGTTTTCAGGGTTTGGTGATCTTTGAGGAGGAGGCCGTGTGTTTCACAGAGGACGAGGGGCCCTCCTGGATCCAGGCCAGAGGGCCTTGCACAGGGACATCATGGAGGAGAATTATAGGAATCTGGCCCTTCTAGGTAAGTCTCCTTCTTCTCTTGGCCCAAAGTTACTCACACACCCAGGGCAGCACCATAAGATCACGACACAAGGTCTCATTTGGAGTTGTTCCTGCTGCTTTTGAGCTCTGTTGGCTGGAGGTGCTATGGATGAAACATGAGGCCTGATGCATAATGAGGGCTGGATACAATTAAATAGTTGAGATGCTAGGGTGTAAAACAAATCCCACGAGTGCAGTGTGCCTATTTCCATCCTCTCTTCCGCTTGTGTGCCCCTCTAAATCAGGTCTGGCAGACTGGGAGAACCCCAGGAATGTTGTGGGGGAAACTAGGAAATGGGAGGTTGTTTTATGTGACAAGTCTTGTGCGATGTCAAATTCACTCTGAGCTTCCAGAGCTCTATAATATACAATGAGCAACCTTCAGTTTTGAGGGTTTGGTCTGCCCTCCCCGCTGTCCACGGAGCAAATTTCTCTGACCTCCCAAGACCCCACTGGTTTTACCAGCAGAGACAAAAAGATGAAAGATATTGGAGCAGACCCAGCACTGGGATAGGTGCAGCCCAGTGCTATAATAATATTTTTTTAAAAAATTATACCCCGCCCTCCCCAGCCAAGACCGGGCTCAGGGCGGCTAACACCAAATATAAAACAATTGATTGAAATACAACTTAAAAACAAGATTAAAATACAACATTAAAATGCAGCCTCGTTTCAGCAGAAACTCAAAATGAGGAGGAAAAACGACTCTTCCCTGGTTCTCAGATTGATTATTTGATATGCACAGTTCAGCTGTGAGGTGGGGGCTGTGTGTGTGTGTGTGTGTGTGTACACAAGGAAAGGTGTATGTGTGAGAGAGACAGTGTGGACTGCCCATACCCACCTTTGGCTACAATTACCGTGTCTGCCTCCTTCCCCTTCTCTGTTTTAGATAGCTGTTAATTGGAATTGTTCCGTAATTTGGGTTTCCTTTCCTCCCTGATCAAGTTCCTCTTTGTATTCCTGCAGGTGATCAGAAGGAGAGCAGTCAAGAGAATGAACCCCAGAGAATTAAAACGGAAGCAGAAGAAAATGTGAGGAAGGACGCTGTTGTTCCAGATGGTGCTAGCTTCAATGAAATTTCAGTGCTGGAAGGACCTTACACGGGCAAGAAAGAGGAAAATGTCTCTCTTTGTGCAAAAAGCCCAACAAGACTATCAAGCCTTAGCACCATTGGAAGAAAACATGATGGGGATAAACGGTTTCAATGTTCAGAGTGCGGAAGGAGTTTCAACTACAAATCACATCTTCTTGTACATGAAAGAATCCACACAGAAGATAAACCGTATAAATGTTCAGAGTGCGGAAAGAGTTTTTGTCTGAGCTACAACCTTCTAACTCATCAAAGAATTCACACTGGAGAAAAACCATATAAGTGCTCAGTGTGTGGAAAGAGTTTCACTCAGAGCAGTACGCTTTTTAATCACCAAAGAATCCACACAGGAGAGAATACACATACATGTCCCAGTTGTGGAAAGTGCTTCAACGAGAAAATTGACCTTCTTAGTAATCAAACATTCCACACAGGGGAGAAACTGTATAAATGCTTAGAGTGTGGAAAGAGCTTCACTCAGAGCTCTTCCCTCAGAGGAGAGAAACGGTATAAATGTTCAGAGTGCGGAAAGAGTTTCCGTCTGAGCTCCAACCTTCTTACCCATCAAAGAATCCACACTGGAGAAAAACCATATAAGTGCTCAGTGTGTGGAAAGAGCTTCACTGACCGTAGTAGCTTTTCTCGTCATCAGAGAATCCACACAGGAGAGAAGCCGCATAAATGTTCCGATTGTGGAAAGTGCTTTAGCCAGAACAGTCGCCTTCTTAGTCATCAAAGAATCCACACGGGGGAGAAACCGTATAAATGCTTAGAGTGTGGAAAGAGCTTCACTCAGAGCAGTACGCTTTTTAATCACCAAAGAATCCACACAAAGAAGCCACATAAATGTTCCGATTGTGGAAAGTGTTTTAGCCAGAACAGTCGCCTTCTTAGTCATCAAAGAATCCACACAGGAGAGAAACCGTATAAATGCCCAGAGTGCGGAAAGAGCTTCACTCATAGCAAAAGTCTTCGTAGTCATCAGAGACTTCATGCAGGTGAGAAACCATTTAAATGTGCCGAGTGTGGGAAAAGCTTCAGTCATGGCAGCAACCTTACTTATCATGAAAGAACCCACACTGGTGAAAGACCTTATAAGTGCTCAGAGTGTGGAAATAACTTCACTGATCGTGCTGGCCTTTCTCGTCATCAGAGAATCCACACAGGAGAGAAGCCACATAAATGTTCCATTTGTGGAAAGTGTTTCATCCATAACAGTATCCTTCTTAGTCATCAGAGAATCCACACAGGGGAGAAACCGTATAAATGCTTAGAGTGTGGGAAGAGCTTCACTCAGAGCAGTACGCTTTTTAATCACCAAAGAATCCACACAGGGGAGAAGCCGTATAAATGCTTAGTGTGTGGAAAGAGTTTTGCTCAGAGCAATGGCCTTCGTTATCATCAGAGGCTCCATACAGGTGGGTGTGAGAAAAGCTTTACACACAGGGGAGAAGATTGTTTAAACAGCTGTTAAATGATATTGGTCTACCTGTGTTGGAGCCAGTCACAATATTTGAGGACAACCAGACCTGTATTCATATGGCTGAGTCCAAGAAAGTCCAAAAGAGATCTAAACACGTGGATCTCAAATATTATGTAAGAGACCAGGTGGAACAGAAACTAATTGAATTACGATTCTGCCCCACAGAAAAAAATCTGACAGATATACTGATAAAGCCTCTTGCAGCGTGTAAATGTGAATAACTGGTGAAACGGCTAGGTTTTCTGCCATCAAATGAAAGCCAATATCATGAACAAAATTAAAGAAGGAGTAACTGGATATGAGAAAGGGTTAATTTCCTTTATGAGTGTAAATCACCCCTGGGTGAGCTAAATAAGGTGCAAGGTTAGTCAAGCCAGTTGCTATGGTAATGGCCCAGTGCCCCTATATCTGTGGTTAATGCATGTCAGCTCAGTAGTAGAGTCTATTAGTTGTCCAGTGTTATGTCCTGAATTGGTGAGTTTACTTAGAATAATGGAAATGCCTTGTACTCTTATGTATCTGTATATATCTGTAGAAGCCTACAAGCTGTGTATATCTATGTCTGGAACTGTTTTACTGAGCCTCATCTTCTGCAACAGTAAACTATTTGGATCTTAAGCTGCTTCTGTGTGGTGACTGCGTTATTATCTCAATATATGTTTCCCATTTTGGGATGCAACAGTGGATCAAGGTTCAGATACCAGTAAAAAAATCCAGGTTGGATTGTGAATCGTCGCCAAGTGGAAGAAGAAACACCATGTCTTTTGGGTGTAAGTAAATAAATAGGGAGGGACGTGGGTGGCGCTGTGGCTTAAACCACAGAGCCTAGGACTTGCCGATCAGAAGGTCGGCGGTTCGAATCACTGTGACAGGGTGAGCTCCTGTTGCTCGGTCCCTGCTCCTGCCAACCTAGCAGTTTGAAAGCACGTCAAAGTGCAAGTAGATAAATAGGTACCACTCCGGTGGGAAGGTAAATAGCGTTTCCGTGCGCTGCTCTGGTTCGCCAGAAGCGGCTTAGTCCTGCTGGCCACATGACCCGGAAACTGTGCGCCGGCTCCCTTGACCATTAAAGTGAGATGAGCGCCGCAACCCCAGAGTCGGTCACGACTGGACCTAATAGTCAGGGGTCCCTTTACCTTTACCTTTACCTTAAATAAATATGGAAGTTTTTAATGTGTGATGTTTTATTGTGTTTTTAATATTCTGTTGGGAGCCCCCCAGGGTGGCTGGGGGAACCCAGCCAAATGGGCAGAGTATAAATAATAAATTGTTGTTGTTGTTACAACCAGGGTACGCAGGGGTACGCATCCCTCTAAACATTTTGTGAATCTGTTTGGCTTCATTGAAAGGCAGTATTTCAATATGAGTAGGAAAATGAGAGTACCCCCTAAACATTTTTTTAGGAAAAAAGCACTGATAACAACTTTATGGAGAGTGAATGTGCATAATGTGTGGAGTCTGAAAAAATACTCAGTGACAGGAGAAGGATTTCTACATGGAAAGAACCCACTCATCTGAGCAGTGTGAAGTGATCTTAGGTCAACACACAATGACACACAAACCATAACAGAAAAACGCTTTAATTGCATGTTCTCAGCAAACATTACAAGTAGGCAAATGTGAGGTAGGGGAAACAGAACAGCCTTTGGGTGGCCTTTTTTTGGGAGGGGTATGGTGGCACGTATATAACTACCCCACCTCTCCTTGAGAAAGGAGTAACGAAGCCATAAGCAGAAAATATCCTGACAGTTTGAGGTTCTTCTGATTGACAGCCCTGGCTCCATTCCCACTCCTCCCCGACCACATTATTGAGTTCTGCCCTTCAGCAATGTCACAAAGTTTGGGGGGGGGGAGTCAACCTCTTATTCAGGGGTCATCAATGTGGTGTCCTCAATCCCCAGTATGCCTGGCCTTCAAATAGCACCAGCGAAAAGTTACCGTATTTTTTGCACCATAACACTCACTTTTTTCCTCCCAGAAAGTAAGGGGAAATGTCTGTGCGTGTTATGGAGCGAATGCCTACGGATGGCGGGGGGATCTGCTGCAGTCGTGAGCAGAGGATCCATGGTTCCCCTTCCTTCCCTCCTCCGTGGCTCGCTTTGAAACAGCAAAGCGGGAGAAGAGCCGCTGAGTGGGGAGGAAAGAGGGACAGAGAGCCTGCTTGCTTTAAAGGAGCAAAGCAGGAGAGGAGAGGAGCCGCTTACACGAGTCCGGAGCTGTTTTTTTCAGCGAGCCAGGGAGGAGGGAGAGAACAGCTCGCTAAATAGCAGCAAAGTTTTTCGCAAGCAGGCTCTCTGTCCCTCTCTCCTGCCCACTCAGCTGGCTTAATAGCAGCAAAGTTTTTCAGTGAGCCGGGGAGGAGGGAGAGAAGCAGAGCCTTTAAAGGAGCAAAGCAGGAGAGGAGAGGAGCCTTCTCCTCTTATACCCCTCTTCTGCATTATTAACAGCATCCTTCTCCACCCACCCCACACGTGTTCCTTGTCCCTTGAGTGCTTTTCCTTCCCTCCCCACTTAAAACATGGTTACAAAGCACGGATCCACATGGATCCTCAGGATTTTTGCACTGGGTCACCCCAAATTCACCATCAGATCACATAGCATGTCCGTGGCTACAGCTTGCACCAAAAAAATCACGCACCCACTGTTGCCTGGGGCCGCAGTGGTGCAAAAACGTGGTTACAAAGCATGGATCCACATGGATCCTCAGGATTTTTGCATTGGGCTACCCCAAACTCACCATCAGAGCACATGTCTGTGGCCACAGCATGAACCACAAAAATCATACATCCACTGTTTAATTTAGAATATTTTTTTTCTTGTTTTCCTCCTCTAAAAACTATGTGCATGTTATGGTCAGGTGCGTGTTATAGAGCGAAAAATACGGTAACTTCCTTCCGCAGGGCCTGTAAGACAGAGTTATTCTGCCTGGCTTTCAACTTGAACTTAGCCTGATCTTTTATTCCCCTTTCTTCCCTCCCCCTCCCCTTTTTATGAAGATTACCTGCTCTGGGATCCCACAGCTGGTTCTCCCCTGGTCTCCTCTCTGGCCCAAATAGGACTAATTTAGCCAGCTAGCCCTGGTGATCATCTAATGTTTATTGGATGGATTTTCCCCCTACATTGATTTTTGAATTCTGAATTTATTGTTATTCCCATTTTATACTGTATTTTATGCTGTTTTTTGTTGCATCAAGTAAGTGTTTTTAATTTGTTGTTAGCCGCCCTGAGCCCAGTTTTCTGAACTGGGAAGGGAAGGGTATAAATAAAAATTTATTATTATTATTGTATTGTATAATGATTAACATGGGAAGTAGGATGGTAAAATGTTAATGAGGCGGACGTGATACGCCGTAAACTGGCACGCCCCTTCTTGTGGGATTGGAAGGAGGGACTTGTGGCCGGACAAGGGACTTCATAAGCTGTGTTTTTCCTGAGGCAGGTGTGCCTGATCTTGGGTTACCCCACTTGCAACTGGGCATAATAAAAAGGTTTTCAAATTCACCCATTTTGTCCAGATCACTTTATTTAAAAAGATTCAGAGAAGAGACCTTAAGTCAAAGGAACCAGTCAAAAGGAACTATCAAAAAGGGCAAAATAAATAAATAAATAAATAAATAAATAAATAAATAAATAATCCTTCAACTTTGCCAAAACAAACGGTCTTGCAGCACTATAAAAACTAACAGATTTTGGGGAAACTGTTAAAAAATGGGATGGTCAGGGGGCCTTGGTGGGTGCTAAGGAGGGTTTCTGAGGGTGTCATGGAGTCCACATGCCACACGTGTCACAAGGGGGGGCACCTCAGTCATCATTTCTTTATTAACAAGTGCCCCCCTCAAAAAAAAAATTTGTGAGGCTTAGTAGGGCTGGGCAGATGTTTTCCCAGCCCTGTTTGTGATGTCACAAACAGACATGGCAGCTGAGGAGAAAGAGGTAGTTTATTCTAGAATTTAAATTTTTGTTTTGTTTTGTTTTGTTAAGAAATGGGATTTTGATGGACTAATGGCCTGTTCCCCCCTCTCCAGACAAAACAGCCTCCAGCAAAGTGCAGACCAGCCCTATTGATCCCAGCGTGTATCTCTGTGGGAGTTGGAAGTGTGTTTGCCTATGAAATGGTCTGAATTTTATTAGCTTCATTAGCCTTCACTGCCAAGTCCCAAGGTCGGCTACAGCAATAAAATATGCACCTGTAAAGCAAACAAAACAGTTCCAACCTTAAATATGCGGTTAAAAACCTTTCCCAATATATAAACAACGGAATGCGGAATTGTTGTACTTTATAATCATATAATGGTAGATTTCGAAGGGACCACAAGAGTCGTATATCTACCTGCAATTCTATTCTGGAACAACTAATGCATCCCTGATGGATGACCACCCAACCTCTTATTAAAAACCTCCAAGGAAGGAAAGTTCCCCATCTTCTGACGGCGACATTCCACTGCCCAATGGCTCTTACTGTCAGAAAGATCTTTCTGATGTTTAGGTCGGAATCTCCTTTCCTGTAATGAAGCCATGGGTTCGAGTCCTGCCCTCCAGAGCAGGAGAAAACAAGCATGCTTCCTCCTCCATGTGACAGCCCTTTAGATATTTGAAGATGACTATCCTATCTCCTCTCAGTCTCCTCTTTTCCAGGCTCAACATACCCAGCTCCTTCAACCATTCCTCATCAGGCTTGGTTTCCAGACCCTTGATCATCTCGGTTGCCCTCCTCTGCAAATGTTCCAGCTTGTCAACACCCTTCTTAAATTGTGGTGTCCAGAAGTGGACACAGGACTCCAGGTGTGGCCAGACCAAGGCAGAATACAGAGGGACTATGACTTCCCTTGATCTGGACACGACTTCTGTTGATGCAGCTTAGATTCGTATTCGCTTTTTTTGCCACTGCATCACACTGTGGGCTTGTGCTAAGCTTGTGGTCCACCTAGATCCTTTCCACATACACTACTGGCAATTCAGATGTCCCTCACCTTATATTTGTGCAGCTGGCTCTTCCTGCCTAAGTGGAGGTAAAGGTACCCCTGCCCGTACGGGCCAGTCTTGACAGACTCTAGGGTTGTGCGCTCATCTCTATAGGCCGGGAGCCAGCGTTGTCCGCAGACACTTCCGGGTCACGTGGCCAGCGTGACAAGCTGCATCTGGCGAGCCAGCGCAGCACACGGAACGCCGTTTACCTTCCCGCTGGTAAGCGGTCCCTATTTATCTACTTGCACCCGAGGGTGCTTTCGAACTGCTAGGTTGGCAGGCGCTGGGACCGAACGACGGGAGCGCACCCCGCCGCGGGGATTCGAACCGCCGACCATGCGATCGGCAAGTCCTAGGCGCTGAGGTTTTACCCACAGCACCACCCGCGTCCCTACATATGGAACTTTTAATTTCATTGTTGTGTGTTTTTACAGTGAAATGCATGGAGATGTGAAAACACATAAAAATATTGCAGCTGCCAAAACAGTATGATGCACTTAAATAAATGTGAAATCCAAATAAGGCGTTCTGACCTTATTTGACTGGTGTGTGAGTTTGTCTTTTTCCTCTTCCCCCTTTTTCCTTTTGTGCCATGACAATTGTAAACCTGCGGGCAGGAACCACTATGTTCTACCTGCATATGTTTCAAGGCTCTGTGCTTCCGAATACCATGTGCTGGAAACTGTAGGAGAAGTGTTGTTATCGCACTCGGATCCTGCTGTGGACTTCCCATTGGGAACACAACCCCTCTGCCCTGAAAGCAGCTCCCTAGCTTTGCAATATGTTAGTCGGACATAGCCGTCAGGAAGGCAAAGTCAGCCTAGAACCAAAAGCCAATAATTAGCCGCAACCAATTAACAGTGTTACAGCACAGGGCTAAGAGAGTCCATCACATCCCTGAAACCCACTTAGGTCAAACCTGCCCTGTTGCAGCAGGTTAACACAGGGGTCAGCAAACTTTTTCAGGGCCAGTCCACTGTCCCTCAGACCTTGTGGGGGGGGGGGGAGACTATATTCTGGGGGTAAAAATGAACGAATTCACCACAAATAACCCGGAGATGCATTTTAAATAAAAGCACACATTCTACTCATGTAAAAACACCAGGCAGGCCCCACAAATACCCCAGAGATGCATTTTAAATAGAAGGACACATTCCTTGTAAAAACACACTGATTCCCAGACTGTCCGCAGGCCGGATTTAGAAGGTTATTGCGCCGGATCTGGCCCCCAGGCCTTAGTTTGGGTTAACACAAAAGCAGGAAGGCAGAAGCTGCTAAACCAATTTTTGGGGAGGGGGTGTTTATTAAGAAATCATGCTGCCAAAGGAGATATTTCAGACTCCAAGCATTATCTTTTCAGGGTGTCCCCGGCCCCCTGGCATGTTAACATTCACACATTCGCTCTCTCTCACACACACCCTTAAGATATCAATGACTTTCCTTCTTCTTTTTCCATGGTTCATTTTGCATATCCTAAATCCCTGCATATTTTACAAAAACGAAACCATTCAGTGTTCCATTATTGTACCCATCGAAACTTGTTTTAACTGTTGAATTTATCTTAACGCTGTCCCAGCAGAGTGACTGGAATAAAGCAGGCATGAGTCCATAGAGAGAAGAGAACCTTTACTGAGGTAAAATTTGACCAAAACAGTACATACAGCTTGAGGAGAAACATGTGAAGAGGTTTGTCTTTGTTAGGTCAGGCCTACGCAGGGGGAAGCTCCTTCAGAACCCTTCTCCCCTCCGCGAAGGTTGCAGGTTCGATCCCCATATGGGACAGCTACATTCCTCTATTGCCTGGGGTTGGACTGGATGATTCTCAGGTCCCTTCCAGCTCAACAGTTCTATGATCCGTCAGCCAGACCAGTCAGGGAATGAACCCCTGAAGTCATACAAAGAATTCCCGGTTGTACTTCCAAGAATAATAATGCAACAAACAAAAAAAACGAACAAACTGCTGTCTTTGGGCAAGAGGTAGTAGTAACAACATGAATTGCTTCAGCCCTGGAGCTTGATGTCTCCATGCCGCAAGATATCCAACTCTATTGTTCTGTGTTAGCAACACCAACTTTCATGTTTTCAGTTAGGGACGCGGGAGATGCTGTGGTGTAAACCACAGAGCCTAGGACTTGCCGATCAGGTCAGCGGTTTGAATCTCCGCGACGGGGTGAGCTCCCGTTGCTCGGTCCCTGCTCCTGCCAACCTAGCAGTTCGAAAGCACATCAAAGTGCAAGTAGATAAATAGGTACCGCTCTGGTGGGAAGGTAAACAGCGTTTCCGTGCGCTGCTCTGGTTCACCAAAAGCGGCTTAGTCATGCTGGGCACATGACCCGGAAGCTGTACGCTGGCTCCCTCGGCCAGTAAAGCGAGATGAGCGCTGCAACCCCAGAGTCATTTGTGACTGGACTTAACGGTCAGGGGTCCTTTACCTTTTTTTAGTTACGGCTCCGGCTGAGAGAGCTCTGAGGATGCTCAGTGGCAGAGCACATGCTTCTGCATGCAGAAGGCTCATGGTAGAATCACAGAACTGTAGAGTTGGAAGGGACCCCGACAGTCATCTAGTCTAATACTAATAATATTAATAATAAATTACTTATACCCCGCCCATCTGGTTGGGCTCCCCAGCCACTTTGGGCGGCTCCCAACAGAGTATTAAAAACACGACAAAACATCAAACATTAAAAACTTCCCTAAACAGGGCTGCCTTCAGATGTCTTCTAAAAGGCAGATAGTTGTTTATTTCCTTGACATCTGATGGGAGGGCATTCCACAGCCCTCTGTCTGGTTCCCTTTATCCTCACTTCTTGCAGGGAGGGAACCACCAAAAGGCCCTCAGAGCTGGACCTCAGTGTCCGGGCTGAGCGATGGGGGTGGAGACGCTCCTTCAGGTATACTGGTGTGAGGCCGTGTAGGGTTTTAAAGGCCAGCACTGACACTTTGAATTGTGCTCAGAAATGTACTGGGAGCCAATGTAGGTCTTTCAAGACTGGCGTTATATGGTCTCAGTGGCCGCTCCCAGTCACCAGTCTAGCTGCCGCATTCTGGATTAGTTGCAATTTCTGGGTCACCTTCAAAGGTAGCCCCATGTAGAGCGCATTGCAGTAGTCCAAGCGGGAGATAACCAGAGCATGCACCACTCTAGCAACACACTCCAACCCCAGCAATGCAGGAATCCTGGCCACAGCAGTCCCTGAGCACAGGACCTCTGTTAAAAAACCTTGGAGTGCTGCTGCCAGCCAGTGTAGTCAATATGGAGCTAGATAGATCAGTGGTCTGATACTGTGTAAGGCAGAGTCCTTTGGAGAGGGGCTATAGGAGAGCAACTGATTTCTCTGCAGACGGACTCAGGTTCAACCTCTGGTCTTTCCAAGTAGGGCTGGCAATGTCTCCTGCCTGAAACCCTGGAGAATAACTATGTTTGGACACCAGGCTTAGATGTTATTTCCAGGATCAAAAAGAGGAAACCATTCCTGTGAAATATTCTACAGAAGGAAATCCTGGGCAAAGACAGCAAAACATCACTTGAGTACTTTCTGTCAAATAACTAGTAACATTTCTGTTTTACTTTTTCATTTTTCACATCACTATGAGTGCATGTAACAGGTAGCAAAACCTATACATCTTTACACACCACAAGAGAAACAACCCAGTCCTCCTGCCCGCTTTTGCTACAGTGAAATTCAATGTGCACTTGGAGTCCACATTTATTTTTTTAAAGAACAAGAAAAATATTGAGCCTTGAGGCCCTGTAAAAGCTAACAGGTTGATTGTGGCATGGCCATCTTTTGTGGACTAAATCTTAGAGGGCTAATAGTCAAAGGAGAAAACAGTAAGGTGGTAGTTGAATGGCAATGAGGTTCAAAAATTAGAGTTGGTGACTCTTTGAGCTCAAATATATGTAAAAACAGACACACCACTGACCTTTTGCAGTAGCAAACTGGTGATTACAGCAATTATAATCTGTAGGGGAGTACAGAATCATTTGCATGAAACAGGTGAAGGTGGCAGACATTCCGGCACCACTTAACTGACTGACACAGGTGATGCAACAAATGCAGCCACCCCAAATCAACAGGGTATATTCAGACCTATTTCCAACATTATAGAAGAGTCACCTGGTCTGATCTTGGTGCCCTACCAGGGATGTTGTGAATGCTGTAGTCAAGGGCTGGACAGGCTAGTAGGCTGCACATTTTTAGGTGGCCGTTTATGGGCGAACCAGGGTCCTGATCCGAGTCCCATGGGTGATCCACTATGCACACCATGTTCCAACCAGGTCTTTCTCCTTCATTTCAGCCAAGCACACCAGCACTTGACATAAGCCGATGGACGGGAAAGCAGGATTCAATTCTGCCTTGGCTGCACAGGTCTGTCCCCGTGATGGAATGGGCAAGCGCAGCCAAAACAGGATGTAACCCTCCGCCTAGCAATTGGTGCATGGGGGATTGGGACCATTTCATTTTGCAAGCGTCTGCACGGCTCCCAAATGTCTGGCTGATGGCCACCAGGGAACACTGCAAGCGATTTTGACTGGCGAGTGCAGCAAGCCACCTGCCAATCATGCGATGTCACTATGACATCATGCGATTGACAGGTGGTTTGTTCCACCCACCGGTCCCGTTTGGCCCTCTTGCTGGGGCCAGATAATGATCTGGCTCCCAGAGCCCAAAAGGATCTCCACCCCTGATGTATACGATTTCTCTTCCATGTGGATTCTCTGATGATAAGAAAGGCTAACACTATTAGTGAAGCTCTTCCCACACTCTAAGCATTTATGCGATTTCTCTCCTGCGTGGATTCTTTGATGGGAAGAAAGGCCACTGCTCTGAGCGAAGCTCTTCCCACACTCCGAGCATTTATATGGTTTCTCTCCCGTATGGAGCCTCTGATGATTAGAGAGGGTATTGCTTCGGCTGAAGCTCTTCCCACAGTCTAAGCATTTATATGGTTTCTCTCCCGTATGGGTCCTTTGATGGTTAGTGAGGTGAGTCTTCTGGTTGAAGCTCTTTCCGCACTCTGAACATGTAAATGCTTTCTCTCCTGTATGTAGTCTGTAGTGTATTGCTAAGGTTTGGCTACAACTGAAGCTCTTTCCGCACTCTGAGCATTTAAAGATTTTTTCACTTGAATGGGTATTTTGATGGTAAGTAAGGTTACTGTTGTGACTAAAGCTTTTCCCACATTCTGAACATTTAAATGGTTTCTCGCCTGTATGGAGCCTCTGATGATTAGACAGGCTACTGCTATGAGTGAAGTTCTTGCCACACACTGAGCATATATATGGTTTCACTCCCGTGTGGATTCTTTGATGATTAAGCAGGTCATAGCTCTGACAGAAACTCTTTCCGCACTCACCACATCTAAATGGTTTCTCTCCTATATGAATTTTTTGATGGTAAGAAAGGCTGCTAGTATTAGTGAAGCTCTTTCCACACTCTGAACATTTATACGGTTTCTCTCCTGTGTGGAGTCTCTGATGACTAGAAAGACTACTGCTATGACTGAAGTTTTTGCCACACACCAGGCATTTATAGGGTTTTCCTCCAGTGTGGATTCTTTGATGATAAAGAAGGCCATAGCTCTGAAAAAAACTTTTTCCACACTCAGAACATTTAAACGGTTTGTCTCCTGTATGGATTTTTTGATGGTAAGAAAGGCTACTGCTATGAGTAAAGCTCTTTCCACACTCTGAGCATTTATAGAGTTTTTCTCTTGTATGGATTCTTTGATGAGAAAGAAGGTGATTGCTCTGGCTGAAGCTCTTTCCACAATGAAAACATTTATACGGCTTCTCACCTGTGTGGGTTCTTTCATGATAAGAAAGGCTACTACTATTAGTGAAGCTCTTTCCACACTCTGAGCATGTATACGGTTTCTCTCCTGTATGGATTCTTTTATGTTTACAAAGGCTATTGTTATGAGTGAAGTTCTTTCCACACACTGAGCATTTGTATGGTTTTTCTTCTGTGTGGATTCTTTGATGAGAGATGAGGCCACTGCTCTGACAGAAACTCTTCCCACACTCGGAACATTTATATGGTTTTTCTCCTTTATGAGCCCTTTGATGATAAGAAAGGCTACTGCTGTGAGTAAAACTCTTCCCACACTCTGAGCATTTATAAGGTTTCTCCCCTGTGTGGATTCTCTGATGAGAATGAAGCTCACTCCTCTGGCTGAAGTTCTTTTCGCAATGAAAACATTTGTAAGGTTTCTCTTCAGTGTGGACTCGTTGATGATATGAAAGACTGCTGCTGCTAGTGAAGCTCTTTCCACACTCTGAGCATTCAAACGGCTTCTCTCCTGTATGGATCCTTCGATGATTAAAAAGGGTACTGCTCTGAGTGAAGCTCTTTCCACACTCGGAGCATTTATATGGTTTCTCACCTGTGTGGATTCTTTCATGCACAATGAGATGTTTCCTGTAGTTGAAGCTCCTTCCACATTCTGAACATTTAAATGGTTTCTCCCCTTCATGCAGTCTTCTAAGATTCCTAAGGCTTGATACCCTAGTTAGAGCTCTTGTACCCCGGGGGATTTTTGCCTGTTTCTTTCCTGTGTGACATTCTTCCGGCATCACAATTTCACTGAAGCCGGTGCCTTCTGGAACAACAGCTTTCTCCCTCAAATTCTCTTCTGCTTCGGTTTTCATTCTCTGCTGCTCATCCTTTTTGCTGCTCTCCCTCCCATCACCTGCAGGAATACAAAGGGAAGCCTGATCAGGGAGGAACAGCTTCCCAAATTAGGGAACAATCCCAGCCATTTACTGTGTGAATGACGGAATGGGAAAGACAGTGGGGAGGCAGATCCTGCAATATACAGGTAATGACTGCTTTACACACAATTGTGCACATCCCAAACCAGGAAGTGACCCTGAAACAGAAGACGGGGGCGGGGCAGAACACTTTACGCCAATGTGTACGGAGACCTAGAACATAATCCCCATGGATTATAAGGATTGCCTGTATTAAAACAACATTGGGTCTCAGGTCTGGCTCTGCAGCTGCAAGCAAGATTGATTACCTGACAGAAAGAGAGGTTCTCCTTGGCAACAGAGTCATAACTAAGAAATACTCACAGCAGGAGAATAACATAGCAGCTGGCTCCACTTTCCAAGGGTGTCACAACTAAGAGAAAACAAGGACAGGGGAGCTAGAAACAGAGGGTGAAATGTAGAGATTCAGCAAGAGAAAAATACAGAGCATGAAGGAGAGAAGAGGAAGAGGGGGAAGAGAGAGCAGTGTGAGATAGAGAATGGCAGAGGGGAAGTCTGGTGGAAGCTTTACCGTATTTGTCGCTCTATAGGACGCACCAGACCACAAGACGCACCTAGTTTTTGGATGAGGAAAACAAGGAAAAAAATATTCTGAATCCCAGAAGCCAGAGCAGCAAGAGGGATTGCTGCTTTCACTGCACAGCGATCCCTCCTGCTGCTCTGGCTTCGGGGATAGCTGCGCAGCCTGCATTCGCTCCATAAGACACACACACATTTCCCCTTACTTTTTAGGAGGGAAAAAGTGTGTTTTATAGAGCGAAAAATACGGTACTTTATTTATTGAATTTGTCTTCCACCTTTTTCTCCAAGGAGTTCCAGGTGCCATACTCGGCTCTTCCCAACCTCAATTAACCCGAACAACCCTGTGATGAGAGCCAGTCCCAAGAAACTCATTCTAGTGAGTTTCCTGGCCGAGTGGTGATTTGAACCTTGGGTCTCCTGGGTTCTAGTCCAGGCATAGGCAACCTCAGCCTGCCAGATGTTTTCGGACTACAACTCCCATGATCCCTAGCTTATTAGTATTATTTATGTATACCCCGCCCATCTGGCTGGGTTTCCCTAGCTACCCTGGGCGGCTTCCAACACAATATTAAAATACAGTAATGCCTCAAACATTAAAAGATTCCCTAAACAGCGCTGCCTTCAGATGTCGTCTAAAAGTCTGGTAGTTGTTGTTCTCTTTGACATCTGGTGGGAGGGCGTTCCACAGGGCAGGTGCCACCACCGAGAAGGCCCTCTGCCTGGTTCCCTGTAACTTGGCTTCTCACAGTGAGGAAACTGCCAGAAGGCCCTCGGTGCTGGACCTCATTGTCCGGGTAGAATGATGGGAGTGGAGAAGCTCCTTCAGATATACTGGACCGAGGCCATTTAGAGCTTTAAAGGTCAGGACTAGCTAACAGGACTAGTGGTCAGGGATAATGAAAATTGTAGTCCCAAAACATCTGGTGGGCTGAGGTTGCCTATGCCTGTTCTAGCCAGACACTACAACACACTGGTTTTACCCCAGAGGGGAAGGAAAACAGAATTAGAAGAGGTTGATGGTAAGGGAGGGAGGTCTGGGGTACAGGAAACCTTCAAGAACAGGCTGAATGAAGGGATTTATTAAGTAGGGAACCTATGTTAAGACAGGGGGAGTGTAAGAAGAAGCACTTCCTGGAGGAAGCAAAACTTACAAACAAGACGGGATCAAAGGTGACAGGCGGTCTCTGAAAGCAAGAGAAATTCTGGGCTTCTGACAATCCTTCGGACAGGCAGAGGGGGAAGGGAGCGACTGTAGCGCAAATAAAACAGGGGACCCTAAACAACTGGGGAACGGGTTTTAAAGAAAGCATAGAGGAACAATTTATCGTTCTATCCATTTTGGACCACTCTGGTCCTTTGTTACACAGAAAGGCCAGGGTGGTCTGGAACGTAATGGACAATAAATTACCCTTTCCCCCCTACCCCGTGGTTTTCTAAATCCTGAGTCAGAAAGGATGTGGCATGGCTGCAGGAGGGTCTTCATACAGGTAATTTTAAAAAAACCACCAATATTCCCTGCTTTCAGTAACTCAGCCAAGAAAAAGAAGGAGCCTTACCTACAGAATCCAGATTTCCATAATTCTCTTCCATAACTTCCCTATGCAGGGCTCTTTGTCCTGGATAAAGCAGAACCCACTCCTCCTCTGTGGAAAATTGCACAGCCACCTTCGCAAAGATCACAGGACCTTGAAAGCTGGAAACGGAGGAGCCTGCCTCTTGCAGATTGCTGCATCCCAAGAAGGATACTGTAGAGCGGTAAAAAGGGGCAGAAAAAAGACACCACAATGAAAACACTCTGGTTTTCTTTAAAGTCCACTCCTACGGCAGCTGAGTACCATCCTCACCCAGGCCTCTCCCCTTAATAATAATAATAATAATTTATTATTTATACCCCGCCCATCTGGCTGGGCTTCCCCAGCCACTCTGGGCGGCTTCCACAAAAATATTAAAATACTGTAATACATCAAACATTAAAAGCTTCCCTAAACAGGGCTGCCTTCAGATGTCTTCTAAAAGTCTGGTAGTAGTTGTTCTCTTTGACATCTGGTGGGAGGGCGTTCCACAGGGCGGGCGCCACTACTGAGAAGGCACTCTGCCTGGTTCCCTGTAACTTGGCTTCTCGCAATGAGGGAACCGCCAGAAGGCCTTCGGAGCTGGACCTCAGTGTCTGGGCAGAACGATGGGTGAGGAGACGCTCCTTCAGGTATAGTGGACTGAGACCTTTCATTTATTTAACCAGATAAACCAGGACACCTGGGCATCTTGGGGAAGGGCAGTGGCCCGGTGGGAGAGCACCTGCTTTGCATGCAGAAGGTCCTGGGTTCACCTCCAGGTTTTGCTGGAGAAGAAGATCCTGTGCCTGCCATTGGGGAGAGCCGCTGCCAGTCCGTGTGGGCAACACCGTTGCTCTGAACAATGGACTGGGGCGCAGGGAGATTTGTGGAAACCTCCATTGTGCGATTCCAGTCGCCTCCTTTGCAAGATGCAGTGGGAGGCGGATTCCAGTGGGAGGCTTCGGGGGAAGGGAGGAGGCTCACGGGCAGAGCACCTGCTTGGCATGCAGAAGGTCCCGGGCTCCATCCCCAGTTGGGCCGGGAAGAGCTGCTGCCAGCCCGTGCAGGCAATACTGAGCTAGCTGCACCACTGGTCTGATTCCGCGACGGGGTTTTCCTCCCTCCCTCCCCTCCCCCCACCTCCCTCATCATCCCCCGAGCGGCCCCCGAGGCCCCCCTTTGCGGCCTCCAGAAACCTCAGTCCCCCCCCCCCGCTGCGCCCACCTCAAGCGCTGCTCGGCCGCCGTCCTTCTCCGCCGCCGCCCTCCGCGCCTCTCTCGCTCTCGCCCCAAGGCATGACGGGAAAGCCAGTGCCACCGAGCGCGGCTGCCGCGGAATCTCGCCGTCCCGGTGGCGGAAGGAGACTACGACTCCCAGCAGCCACCGGGAAGGGAGGACTTAGAACGCCCAGCTGCTCCGCGCTGATTGGGAGGGGAGGGGGAAGAAGAGCGGTATGTTGCTCTTATTACCTTCTGGCTTGTCGTGGCGGCTCCCGGCCTGCAGGTGGCGCCGCGCTCTCGCTTCCGGGAGGATTCGCCCTTTGCGGCTCCTGCTTCCCTCCGCCTTCCATTCAAAGCTCTCTTGGGGGGAGCTTTCATTCATTGGATTGGATTATATTTCTGTGCCACTTTCCATTCATACGGACCCCAAAACTGCTTACAAGCATTAAATAACAACGACAAGATAGAACATAGTAGAACATCTCAAATACAACATCAATCATATAGAATAATTTAACAAATCATCAGTGAAACAATCGCAATCTCAAGGCAGCAGGGAGTTTGGGATTGTGCAGCCCGCAGCTGGGGAGCTTTGGTTCAGTCCGGACCATTCATTTTAGTGGATTGCACTTCTAGATACCTGTATATCAGATTTGCACGGAGGAGCAAAACCGAAGGTGTCAGGGCTGCTGTAAGCCAGGAAGCCTAGGTCCGTTGTGGGCAAATTTTTAGAAAATTATGTTTTCAAATACATGTTTTGTGATGTGCTAGATTTGCCCAAAAGGGAAGTCAAAAATTTGAACAAAAATGTGTGTAGTTTCAAGCCAGGCAAGGATTTTGAGACACTCGCATAAAAATAATAATAAATAATAGAAATAGAAAATAAATAAATTATTATTATAAATTATTATTAAAACACTCCTTCTTCCCCTCTCCCTCTCCCTGCAACAGCAATTTTAAAAAGTTTTTTAATACAGCTGTTTGTTGCAGGAGCATTTCTGCACAAAAGAGGTGGAGCTTTTTGGTTTTTCTTTTTAAATGTGAAATTATGGCCATTGACCCGAAGTATTTCTGATGAGCTCAAATATAAGTGTTTAATTAAGCTCATAAATGCTTTCTCCAAAACCTTGCACTTAAGCAGTTGTATAATAAAACTCCTTCTATGTAGGCAAATACTTCTAGTGAAATAGGTAAAAAGGTAAGGTAAAGGACCCCTGGATGGTTAAATCCAGTCAAAGGCAACTGTGGGGTTGCGGCCCTCATCTCACTTTCAGGCCGAGGGAGCCGGCGTTTGTCCACAGATAACTTTCTGGGTTATGTGGCCAGCATGACTAAATCTCTTCTGGGAGCCAGTGTGGTGTAGTGGTTAACAGCAGTAGACTCATAATCTGGGGAACTGGGTTCACGTCTCCGCTCCTCCACCTGCAGCTGCTGGGTGACCTTGGGCCAGTCACACTTCTTTGAAGTCTCTCAGCCCCACTCACCTCACAGACAAAACAAAAAAATTTTTTTCCTTCCAGTAGCACCTTAAAGACCAACTAAGTTAGTTCTTGGTATGAGCTTTCGTGTGCATGCACACTTCTTCAGATACACTGAAGTGTGCATGCACACGAAAGCTCATACCAAGAACTAACTTAGTTGGTCTTTAAGGTGCTACTGGAAGGAAATTTTTTTTTTTTGTTTTGACTATGGCAGACCAACACGGCTACCTATCTGAAACTCACCTCACAGAGTGTTTGTTGTGGGGGAGGAAGGGAAAGGAGAATGTTAGCCGCTTTGAGACTCCTTCGGGTAGTGATAAAGCGGGATATCAAATCCAAACTCTTCTTCTTCTTCTGTGACGGAAACTAGAGTGCATGGAAATGCCATTTACCTTCCCACTGCAGCAGTACCTATTTATCTCCCTGCACTGGTGTGCTTCCGAACTGCTAGATTGGCAGGAGCTGGGACAGAACGGGAGCTCACTCTGTCATGGGGATTCGAACCGCCGACCTTCTAATCGACAAGCCCAAGAGGCTCAGTGGGTTTGACCACCCGCGTCCCTACTTCTAGTGAAATATTTAATTGTCAGAGAAAAAAAGATTGGAGCATGCTCAGATACAATGATGAGGTCTAGTTCCTCATCTTGCCCTCTCTCCCATAGTGCTTTATGTAAAGATAATGTGGTCAATACAAGAGTAAGAATTATGAACCTTTGGGGGTGGTACACCTTTGGGGTGTAGCACTCAGCACATGTCCAGGAGGTCAAAGACAGAAGATCATTCAGTTTGCTCTCGCTGGATGATGCAGGAACAGCAGCCACTGCTGCCCATGGCCCGATTGCAACAAACATTGAAGTCACCTCCTAAGATAATACTACTGGTTGGAATGGATTGTAACACTTGCAGAGTGTTCTTTAAAAAATTGATCGGCTCGGAGATCCAGGAGTACACTGAGCAAAAGGCAAGTTGTTTAGTTAACAGTGTTCCATTTACATGCACATACTTCCTCTGCTTTCCCCCCTAAAAAAATGTCCAGGGGCACTCTCATTTTCCTACTTATATTGAAAAATACTGCCCCTCAATGAGGCCAAACTTTGATTCACAAAATGTTTAGGGGTATGCATACCCATGCTTCCCCTAGAAAAAAAGCACAGAATACTTCCCTTTAGGATCTATCAAAATTTTATTAATAACAAGTGGACATTTCTTAATTACAACCATGGCAACTCTGCAAGGTTTTGAGCCCCCTATGCAAAGCTTGAACACAACGGTACCGCAGGGTCACCAAATTGGCTCAAAGTAGTCTTATTAAGCTTTTTTACATTTCCACCAAGCACAGTAAAATGTCCCTTATTTTTCAAACTTCCAACAAACATTTGGAACTCCTTTCTACTTTCCAAATTATTTCACAGGTTTTAAATACCAACAGAACCTCATTTTATAAAATTTCTCTTGTAAATTTTGACCCTTTGGTCCAGATGTTGCCACTGTTCCGTCTGTATATTATAACCATTTTTTGCCCATTTAATCATGCATGCCTTACTTAGCTTCTCCTTGCATTTCAGATTTCAACAAATGCTGATACATTTTTGCAACAACATGCTCGTCGTCTGTCTCTCTTTGGTCTTTACCAAGTCTTTTTATCCGCCTTTTCTATCAGATCCCTTTCAAATTGTGAACTCTGGTTCATAAAACCATTTTGCCTAGCTAATTTAAACATTTAATTTTAATTGATGGTATTGAAGCCATTCTGTCACTGCATAACAAGCATCAGCAAAGGTCTGTAGCTTAAAAGTTCCATTTTAAATCTTTATCTCTATCATTTTCCCATCTTGCCTAATGTGTCTAAGCAAAACGTCCAAGACCAAAATGAAAAGGAACAGGTAAAACAGCCAGCCTTGTCTAGTCCCCTTTTGTATCTCACAGGGTTTTGTCAATTCTCCATTAACAATTATCTGGGCTGTCTGTGATGTATAAATCAATTTCATCCATTTAATGAGCCTCTTCTCCTTCATGGATCACTGCCTTGTTGTGGCGAAGGGGCTTGAATAGCTCAAGAGAAGCTATGAGCTATGTCGTGCAGGGCCACCCAAGACAGACAGGTCATAGTGGGGCATTGGGACTAAATGTGATCCACCTGGAGCAGGAACCGGCAAGCCACTCCAGTATCCCTGCCAAGAAAACTCCATGGACAAAAACAGGCATATAAAAGAGACCTTGATGTTGGGAAATATGGAGGGCACAAGAAGGGGACGACAGAGGACGAGATGGTTGGACAGTGTTCTCGAAGCTACCAGCATGAGTTTGACCAAACTGCGAGAGGCAGTGGAAGACAGGAGTGCCTGGCGTGCTCTGGTCCAGGGGGCCACGAAGAGTCGGACACGACTAAACAACAAAAATTAGCCTCTTTAGGTATAAGTGTAATGTTGGCCTCTCTCCAACTATCTGGTACCTTACCACTCTGTAAAATATTGTTCATAGTCAGTTGCAAAGGTTGTGAAAGCTCATCTTCAAAACATTTATAATAATAAGCCAATAGCTGATCTGGCGCTTTTCCTTCTTGATGGCCTCAGATAATTCCAGAATAGTTATATGACCATTCACAATGTGTCTTCGAGAAATTGAAATCTTTGGTAAATGCTGTCTCTGTAAGTATTCATCTTCTTCTTTTTTCAAAAAAAGAAATCGACCTTTATACAACTTAGAGTAATATTGATAGAATGCTTTTTTCATATTTGTCTTATCTGCTATTACAGCATTTCCTTCTTGCAATTTTAATATAGCTTTCCTCTCTCCTTCCGCAGCTTATACACTGAACATTGCCCAGTTTATTAGCAAATAAAAAAATATGTACGGCTCAATTCAGTATCATTTCTGCAAGATAAGACATTGCAAGCATAGAAAACTGTCTTTGCAGCATCTTAATTTGCCAAGTAATATTTGTCTAAGTTGGAGAACATTCCACCTATTTTCCCTCCTGTCTAATCTCAGGCAGAATTATTTGTACTTTTTTCCTGTCTCTTTCAAGTAAAGCATTGTGCTGTACAAAAGGTTTGCTTGCATCCCCAACCATTTGTAGCCCTATGTCCTTACCTGAATTATTCTCAAAGAATTATTTTAGCTTCTGTTTGCAATCCTGTACAACCTTTTCCTGTTGCAGCTACATTTCAATGAGTCACCATCTAAAGAAACCATTTTTTTCTTTTTAAAAGTCACTATAACTGGATTGTGGTCTGAAGAAATCTATGGTAATATGTCAACTTTATCAACCCCAGTAGCCAGTGTTTTAGATAACCAAAGTATATTTATAAAATGCTGTTTTTTCTTCATTTGGGGTACGGAGGTCTACAACCAACGTTTGTCCAACATACATACCTTGTTCACCAGAAAGTATCAACAGAGTTGAGAATGTATATATAAAACAACTCACTTTCTTTTCTTCAGTCCTGTTAGTCCTCACCTAGGTTCTTTTTTATTCAAATAGTTTATAGCCTTTCCCCTGTGTTCCTTGTAAACAACTCTACATGCAGTTTTTTCCCTTCAAATTATGAAATATCAATAGCTAAGCAAGTTATTTAGTCCATTCCTTTATCACCTAATTTTGTATCTTCAAATCTCCACTTTCTGTTGATTGCTGTGATTTCCTGGCCCCATCTTGTATTTGTGTTTATTCAATTTCAGATTTAAATTTGTCCGTAAATCTTTGTTCTTCAAAAGAAATAATTACTCCCTCTGGTATGTCCCATCTAAGCTGGATTCTTTTCTGTTTCAGTTTACCTGTAAAAAATAATTAGTCTTTTCTCTTATGGGGAATCCCTTTCAACACAATTACATCTGTATTGACCATTTTCAGCCTAGTATCAAAACGTTGCTGTAAGACTTGGTCTCCTAGTTCCCGCCCCCCTAACAAAATGTAAAAACGCTAAGAAATACAAATATATCAATTGATGCAGAAGATTTTAGAAGTTAATGTTCAATTGAAGCAAAACCATTTCCTTCCAGAACTAATGGATATGCAATTAGAAAATGATTGCGGACGATTATTTGACTACATGATTGTAGCAGCAAGACTTTTATTATGCAGAAAGATGGAAAGATTTAACATTACCTGCTATGGAGGAAGTGTTGTGGAAATTACTGGACCTGGCTGAGATAGCAAAGCTGACGTGCTTAATCACAGAAAAATCATTCTTATTTAATAATTATTGGAAACCCCTTATGGGCTTTTTGTGGGTGGGAGGAATGAACTTGTGATATCTAGGTTTGGAGATTGAACAATATACAGGTTTATGGAAAGTATAATTTTGGAGTGAAAATTTTGAACAATTGTTTAGATATAGCTGACAAAGAAGGAATTGGAATCCCTCCCTTCTTCTCTTTTGCCTTTTTGTATTTTAAAAAGATATTTTGTATTTGATACTAATCTTTGTATCTCTTCTTTACAGCTTCAATAAAAATACATTTTTTAAAAAAGAGGCCTTATTAAGAAAAGGATTTAATCACACACGTGTGTAAAGTTTCTCCCCTTAGTGGTTTCTTTGATGTTGAGCAAGATTTGATTTAAGACGAAAGCTCTTTCCACACTCCTTGCATTCATACGGCTTCACCCCTGTATGGGTTCTTTGATGCTTAGTAAGACCTCCTGTTTGGCTGAAGCTCTTTCCACACTCCTCACATTTATATGGCTTCGCTCCTGTGTGGATTCTTTGATGCTTCTTAAGACTTCCGCTGCAACCGAAGCACTTTCCACATTCCACACATTTAAATGGTTTCATGCCTGTGTGGATTCTTTTGTGTGCAGTTAGGTTTCCTTTTATAGTGAAGCTCTTTCCACACTCCTCACATTTAAATGGCTTTTCCCCTGTGTGGGTTCTTTGATGTTGAGCAAGAAGTGATTTAAGACAAAAGCTCTTTCCACACTCCTTGCATTCATACGGCATCGCCCCTGCATGGGTTCTTTGATGGGTAGTAAGACTTCCTGTTTGGCTGAAGCTCTTTCCACACTCCTCACATTTATATGGCTTCACTCCTGTGTGGATTCTTTGATGTTTCTTAAGGCTTCCGCTGCAACCAAAGCACCTTCCACATTCCACACATTTAAATGGTTTCACGCCTGTGTGGATTCTTTCGTGCGTAGTTAGGTTTCCTTTTATAGTGAAGCTCTTTCCACACTCCTCACATTTATATGGCTTCTCCCCTGTGTGGGTTCTTTCATGAAGAGAAAGAGAGCTGCCAACGGTAAAGCTCCTTCCACACTCAACACATTTATATGGTTTCTCCCCTGTGTGGATTCTTAGATGTATAGTAAGATAGTGTTTCTTACTGAAGCTCTTTCCACACTGCGTGCATTCAAAAGGTTTCTCCCCTGTGTGGCTTCTTTGATGTACAGTAAGGAGTTGTCTCTGGCTGAAGCTTTTCCCACACTTATCGCATTCATATGGCTTCAAACCTGCATGAGCCATTTTATGCTGGAAAAGATTTGAGCTATATTTGAACCTCCTTCCGCATTCTACACACCCATACGGCTTCTCCCCTGTATGACTGATTTGATGGGAGCTAAGGCTTCCACTGCAACGGAAGTTCTTTCCACACTCCATACATTTATATGGTTTCTCCCCTGTATGGATTCTTTGATGGGCAATAAGACTTCCGCTATGGCCGAAATTCTTTCCACATTCCAAACATTTATATGGTTTTAGCCCTCTGTGTATTTTTAAATGTTTAGTTAGATAGCTCCTGTTTCTGAACTTCTTTCCACACTCCACACATTCAAAGGGCCTCAACGCTGTGTGGATTGTTTGATGTTTGTTGAGTACTGAAGTACAAGAGAAGCTCTTTCCACATTCCTTACATTTATATGGTTTCTCCCCCTTGTGTGTTCTCTGATGTAAAATGAGGTGTGCCTGTTGACTGAAGCTTTTCCCACACTCCATGCATTCATATGGTTTCTCCCCAGTGTGGCTTCTTTCATGGACAGTAAGGGCTCCTTTCTGACAGAAGCACTTTCCACACACCAGGCATTCATATGGTTTCTCACCTGTGTGGGTTCTTTGATGTACGTTAAGGGCTCCTCTCTGAGCGAAGCGTTTTCCACACTCCATACATTCATATGGCTTCAGCCCTGTGTGGGTTCTTAGGTGCATCGCAAGTTTTCCAGCATCTCTGAAGCTCTTCCCACATTCTATACAATCATATGGCTTCTCCCCTGTGTGGATTCTTTGATGGATGGTAAGGGCTCCTGTTTGACTGAATCTCTTTCCACACTCCACACAGTGATATGGCTTCTCCCCTGTGTGAGTTCTTTGATGTATAGTGAGGATTTTGATACAACTGAAGCTCTTTCCACACTCCACACATTCATATCGCTTCTCACCTCTGTGAGTTCTCCGATGTGAAGTAAGGTCTTGCCTTTCACTGAAGCTCTTTCCACACTCCTCGCATTTATAGATCTTGCCCCTTGTGTGGATTTTGCAGTGTCTGTTTAAATTTGATATAGATGTGAATGTCTTCCCACAGTCTGGGCACTTTTCCCTTCTTCTCTTGTGGTCTTGTGGAACAGGGAGTTTGCAGACGTTGGTGCTCTGAGAAGTAGAGGTTTTATTTTCCTGGCTTCCCTTGTTCCTCTTTTGACCCCTTTTCTTTCCAGTCATCTCTCTTCCAACCTTTTTCCTCGCAACGTCACTTCAGAAGACTGTCAGAAATCGGCTATTATGGGGAAAATGAAAAGAAGCTGGCTATCCTAGGAGTTCAAGATTTTAAAAAGGAAGTAAAGATTCCAATTTCTTCCCTTACTCTACAGTTTGATGTGAAGTATGGTTTTCACTACAACTGAAACTCTTTGTACCATTCATGTGTTTATAAGCATTCCTCCAGTGTGGAATCTCTTATCCTTAGGACACGACTGCAACTGAAGCTCCTCCTTCGCTCCTCTCATTTATATGGTGTTCTGCCTTCTGTGGGTTCTGCAGTGTCAATTTAATTTATATTTCACTATTTCCCCCAAGACTGGATACTCTTCCCTTCTGTTCACTTCAAAAACTTCTTGCGGGCGCAGGCATTCATGGGCATCAACACCTCAAGCAGCTCAGAATTTCTTCCACTTCTCTTTTCATTCCTGCTGATTTTTAAATATTTGTCTCTTCATGTTATACTTGCTCCTTCCCAAAGAAGCAGCTCCTGATAATTCTCACTCTCCTGCCCATCCACTGCATAGAAGGATTTAAAAACAAAACAAAACACCACATCAAGAGTTTGAACCAGAAATTAAGGATCGTGTTAGGGATAAAGGCTATTTAGCTGCCTCCCTTAATTCAGTTTTCTCCCCTTTCCTCACTGCACGAAAACTGCTTAGGACACGAGTATGACTGCTATATTATTCACAGATATTGAAAGCAATATTGGTATGCATCTAATTGAATATAGTAAATAATAAACAGGACACTGAAAAATAGGTAACAGCACATTAGCTTAATGAGAAGTTAGCATGGGTTTGTAAGAACAGCTAATGGATTCTGCTCTGAGACCTGCAGTTATAGGGCGGTATACAAATCTAATTAATACTGTAGTAATAATAATTCCTGGTTGGTTGGAAATCATATGGGCGGGTTGTGACTGTTGCGGGAAAAGGTGTTCTAATTATATGACCGGTTGGCTTATGAATATATGTTAGTTCAGGGGGTATAAAATATCATGTCTGAGAGCTACAACCTTGCAGCCCCTTTGGGATTTCCAGATATTTGTATTTATAAGGGCATAATTCTTCACTTAAAGCCACCGCCTGCTGGCATTCCTTTTTTTCAAATTTTATTTTTTCTCATATATAATATTTCCTATATCCACTAGATGTGACTCTTTCTCTTATCTTTATTTTCTCCCTTCTTACCAAAAAACCGACGCCTTCTGTTCCCCCTCTATCTCTCTTTGTTTTGAAGCACTTCTTCTGACAAGCTGGCTGTTCCTAAAACAAAGTTCTGTTCACACAAAGAAGAAAGACTCAGGTAGGTGTTGGTCTGACGTAGTCGGGAAAAAATTAAAAAATTGTCCAGTAGCACCTTAGAGACCAACTAACAAACTTAAAAATGAGAGACATCACCTTGCCGACAAAGGTCCGTATAGTTAAAGCGATGGTTTTCCCAGTAGTGATGTATGGAAGTGAGAGCTGGACCATAAAGAAGGCTGATCGCCGAAGAATGGGTGCTTTTGAATTACGGTGCTGGAGGAGACTCTTGAGAGTCCCATGGACTGCAAGAAGATCCAAGCTATCTATTCTTAAGGAAATCAGCCCTGAGTGCTCACTGGAAGGACAGATCGTGAAGCTGAGGCTCCAGTACTTTGGCCACCTCATGAGAAGCGAAGACTCCCTGGAAAAGACCCTGATGTTGGGAGGGCACAAGGAGAAGGGGACGACAGAAGACGAGATGGTTGGACAGTGTTCTCGAAGCTACCAGCATGAGTTTGACCAAACTGCGGGAAGCAGTGGAAGACAGGAGTGCCTGGCGTGCTCTGGTCCAGGGGGTCACGAAGAGTCGGACGTGACTAAACAACAACAACAACAAACAAACTTAGCTGGTCGTTGGTCTCTAAGGTGCTACTGGACAATTTTTTAATATTTTTCGACAAAGAAGAAAGTTATTTTTAGCTTTTCCTGTTAGTCTCTGCAGCAGAAGGTGAGGTGGAGGGGAGGAAAGAGACCTTGGAGATGGCTTTAG
This sequence comes from Podarcis filfolensis, assembly GCF_964270895.1. Lineage (NCBI taxonomy): Eukaryota > Metazoa > Chordata > Lepidosauria > Squamata > Lacertidae > Podarcis > Podarcis filfolensis. Next base: position 8,094,790 of record NC_139605.1, on the reverse strand, counting down.
TTTTTTAAGCTTCTTTTCTTAAATCCAGTCAGGCAGCACCTCTAAAAGCAAATTCAAACCTTCGCCCAGGAATAATAATAATAATAATAATAACAGGGCAGGAAGAATAGGAAGAGGAAGAGGAAGAGGAAGAAGAAGAAAGCCAAGGTATCAAGAGGAATTATCCCTCTAAATAGGGAATTTTTCTTCCACTCCAAAGCCCCCTCTCCTGCTCTGCATTCCCTTCCTCCTTCTCCCTTCCTGTCATGGGATCTCCTTTGCATTCAAAGGCACTCTGCACTCCTCACACCTCCCCTTGGGGCTGAATGGGGGTTTGGGATATCAGCGGCTGCCTCCTTTTCCCGGCCAGCCCCTGCCGGCCAGTGCAGCAAATACTAGTTGAGCCAAGGGGTGCAAGTCAGCGTCCTTCGCTCCTACCGAAGCAGCTCGCCCTTTTGAACCCTGAGGGAATCTCGCTTCGTTTGCAACGGAAGAGACCACAGATCATGGGCAGAGGGACACACTTTGCATGCAAAAGTGGGGCAGACAAACACACACACACGGAAATCCCGGATAGCCGCTGCCAGTCCGCGCAGGCAACGCTGAGCGAGGTGAACTGATGGTCTGAACTCAAGATTATTGAGGTTTTTTCCTTGGCTGGTTGATGGTTTGTTGTAATAATAATAATAATAATAATAATGATAATGATAATGATGATGATGATGATTTATTTATACCCCGCCCATCTGGCTGGTTTTCCCCAGCCACCCTGGGCGGCTGCCAACAAAACACTAAAATACAGTAACTTATTAAACATTAAAAGCTTCCCTAAACTCGGTTTGCAGCCGAGTTTCAAATTTGGAAGCGGCATCCACCCAGTTCCCCAGTTCTGTCTCACCCACGCATCTAGCATTGCTTGAAATGTCAAATAAAACGCTCCGAGGCCCTATTGGAAAACGGGGAGGAAGGCTCCTTACTTACAGTTTATTTGTATTTGCAAGGCCGGCTGCAGATTTCATGCCTACGCCATGGATCTTGCATAAAAAGAGAAAGAGAGATTGAGAAAGGGCGGGAAGGAGGGAGGAAGAGGAGGAGCTTTGGTGGGATTCCTAGGAAAGTGCAAAGTGCATTTTCCCCGGGCGATCTGCCAGTCTCCCCACCTGCCCTCTGCTGGCTGGAGCTGTGCATCATCATCATCATCATCATCATCATCATCATCATCATCATCCTTTATTTATACCCCGCCCATCTGGCTGGGTTTTCCCCAACAGAATATTAAAAGCACGATAAAACATCAAAATTAAAAACTTTCCTAAACAGGATTGCCTTCAGATGTGCAAACACACACACATACACACCCCTCAACACATAAAAAAAATAGGCGATGTGATTTTTGGAATACGAAGTTTTATTTCTAAACAATATTTTTGCCATTTGGTTGCTTTGGAGTCCAAGAGAACAAGTGGGAGCAACCAAGAGGCTTCGAAACGGTTAACAGCAGCGACAGGGCTGCCGTTCCTAGAGCGGAACGGGAGAGGAGGAGCTTCCGCTTCCTGTTCCGGTGGAAGTGGGGGCAGCTGCTTGGCGCGGCTGCGTCTGTCCGTCCTCGCAGAGGCGCTGGAGGCGGGTAACTGGGGGGAGTCGCCAGGTCAAGGGGCGGAATTGGGGGGCGAGAGGGAGGAGGATGCCAGGAGGAAGAGGCGCAAAAGGGAGGGAGCCACGTCCCTCCTGGGGGGAACTAAGGGGCGACGGGGAAAGGTCTTCATCTCCTGGGAGGGGAAGTGGGAGACTTTGAATGGATCATCCTTAAATTGTAAGTTTCCCTTCCTAGGGAACTTGAAGGGCTGCCACAGAATGTCCTTTTCTCTTGACTGCAAATTTGACGGTCTTAACACTCTTAACTGGGACTAAGACATATCCAGCCCCATTACTTGCACACTTGCCATAAAGGACCAGAGCTGTACATTTAAGACATATTCATGCCACAACTGCATTTCAGTTTTCTGTGCTTTGACTTTCAGTGCCTTTCAATAAAGGGTACAGTGGTACCTCGGGTTACATACGCTTCAGGATACAGACGCTTCAGGTTACAGACTCCGCTAACCCAGAAATAGTACCTCGGGTTAAGAACTTTGCTTCAGGATGAGAACAGAAATCGTGCTCCGGCGGCGTGGCAGCAGCGGGAGGCCCCATTTGCTAAAGTGGTGCTTCAGGTTAAGAACAGTTTCAGGTTAAGAACAAACCTCCGGAACGAATTAAGTACTTAACCTGAGGTACCACTGTATATCCAGGTACCTAAATGAACAAGTTTGTTCTGTAGCTGGCTGATCTAAGCACCATTTATACTCTCGTTGGCCGGAAAATCATAATCTCGGCCTTATGTTAATTTATCGGCTGGCTTTCTTGATTACACTATGGGCTGAACACCTCCAAGTTATTTTTGAGACCTGATCGGAAAAGTGAGTGGAGTATTATATCACCGGCATACATCAAGATTGAGTTCTTTCTGTTCCTAATTCCTGGACACAGGGAGTTTGCATTGCCTAAACATGGCACTAAATGATTAATATAGAAGTGGAAATGAGTGGAAGTCAGAATGCAGCCTTGCTTCACCCCTCACAACGTTCCTAAAGCATTAGTCTTACTGTCATTTAAGCCTACTGAGCTTCATTTCTGCATTGTTCTTGTATAAATAGCAGAAGTCTGCAGTTGATGTTGGCAATTTGACATTTCTCTGTTTTAATTATTCTTAACGTATAGTATAATTTATATTATACTATAGTATAATATAAATATAATAGTATATTTCCTTAGTATAATATAGTATAATATAAATATAATAGTATATTTCCTTATAATATAGTTCAGAGTAAAACATTGGTCCATGGTACAGGCAGTGACCCTCTTAATTGATTCAATTGATTCAATTCAATTCAATTGATGCGCAATCGCTGACACGGGGAACAGGGGCGGGGAGCATTTATATGCGCTCCAACTACGCATGGGGGACCAAAAATAAAAGGCCTTCTTTGTACTGCTTGCAATTTTCTGCCTTTAGGAGATTTATACAACGCTTATCCCAAAGTGGCAGGTGTTTATTATTATTATTATTATTATTATTATTATTATTATTTACATTTAGTCACTTTTTATGAAAAGTAAACTCAAAGCAATCTACGATATGATACAAAAATCAAAGGCACTCTAAAACAAAGCAAAACAAAAGCTATATGAATGTTTGTCACTCCAAACCAAAATTTTGGCGCTTGCATCAAGGGCTGCTGTTTAATTTCCTCTCTTTCCTGCACTTTTCTTTTGCTAACTGCTACGCTTGCAGGGGGAAAAAGTATGTTTCTGTTAAGTACAGCAGTTTCTGCAAGAGCATTCCGGGCAGAAGTGGTAAAAAAAGAATAGAGAAAGAAACAACTTCAGGTCTTATTTATTTCCATGACATCTGATGGGAGGGCTTTCCACAGGGTGGGTGCCACTACCAAGAAGGCCCTCTGCCTGGTTTTCTGTAACTTCACTTTGTGCAGTGAGAGAACTGCCAGAAGACCCTCAGATCTCAGTGTCCAGGCTGAATGATTGGGGTGAAGATGCTCCTTCAGCATTTTATCAGTTTGCCTTTTTATTCCATCAGGAGATGCTGAAGGGATGCTGGCAGAAGGGCAACAATCCGAAGTGTCACCGAAAGGATCCAAAGAGCAGGTGGAGCAAAGGAAGCTGAGGGTTCAAGATGGAAGCAGCTGGCAAGAGGGGAGACGAAAGCAGAAGCCGGAGGGTAAATCAGGTATGTCTCAGGGTGGTGAAAATCAAATTCCCAGAGAGGAGAAAACGCATGAATGCACAGTGTGTGGAAAGAGATTTGGTTATCGCTCAAATCTTACTTCACATCAAAGAGTGCACACAGAGGACAAACCTTATAAATGTTTATAAATGTGCAAAGAGCTTCATCAACAAACTCATAGAGGGGATGAAAAAGATGATGAAGAAGAAGAGTTTGGATTTGATATCCCGCTTTATCACTATCCGAAGGAGTCTCAAAGCGGCTAACATTCTCCTTTCCCTTCCTCCCCCACAACAAACACTCTGTGAGGTGAGTGGGGCTGAGAGACTTCAAGAGAAGTGTGACTGGCCCAAGGTCACCCAGCAGCTGCATGTGGCGCAGCGGAGACGCAAACCTGGTTCACCAGATTATGAGTCTGCCACTCTTAACCACTACACCACACTAGCTCTCAGTGTGAACCTTATAAATGCTGGGAGTGTGGAAAGAGCTTCCGCTACAACAGTGCCCTTACTGAATTCATGCAGGGGAGAAGCCTTACAAATGTTTCGAATGTGGAAATAGCTTCAGTGGCAGTTGCTCCTTTACCTTGCATTAAAGAATTCATACAGGGAAGAAACAGGAAGTGTTGTACTTGACCGCTTATGTTACATCACACAGTTTTGTGTGTGTGATAGGAACTGCCTTCCATTTTCCTCCAGGTTCTGGTGTCTTTTGAGGAGGTGGCAGTATATTTCACGCAGGAAGAGTGGGCACTCCTGGGTCCAGCTCAGAAGGCTCTCTACAGGGAAGTCCTGCTGGAGAATTATGAGGAATTGGCTTCTCTGGGTAAGCATTCTTTGGTTGAGAGATGTGTATGTTTGTTTCCCCAAACCCACTGACCACTTAAAACGTTAAAGAAAAAGAACCTCAAAGCAGTTTGCAGAAATAATAAAGCAATAAAATTATCAGGAAAATAGCTAAAAAAGCAACTATTTAAACCATTCCAAAAATTATTAAAACCAACACTGCCCTAAAAACCAGATTGAAACACACGACAACTGTCTTGTTTGCCTGGAAAAAGTGACGTAAACAAGAATGTTTTTATTTGTTGTCGTTTAGTTGTGTCCGACTCTTCGTGACTCCATGGTCCAGAGCACACCAGGCACTCCTGTCTTCCACTGCCTCCCGCAGTTTGGTCAAACTCATATTGGTAGCTTTGAGAACACTGTCCTCTGTCGCCCCCTTCTCCTTGTGCCCTCCATCTTTCCCAACATCAGGGTCTTTTCCAGGGAGTCTTCTCTTCTCATGAGGTGGCCAAAGTATTGGAGCCTCAGCTTCAGGATCTGTCCTTCCAGTGAGCACTCAGGGCTGATTTCCTTCAGAATGGAGAGGTTTGATCTTCTTGCATTCCATGGGACTCTCAAGAGTCTCCTCCAGCACCATAATTCAAAAGCATCAATTCTTGTTTTTATTAGCAGGTTCAAAATAAAGAGCTACGAAAAACATACCCCTAACAATGATGTATCTTCTGCTTTTCCCTCAAAGAAGGGCCTCTGTTTCCTCAACCTCGCCTCATCTCCTGGTTGGAAGAGGAGGAAGAGGAGTTCGTCCAGAAGAAAGAAGCAGGTGGGTTCCTAAAGAACACAGGAAGTGCATCGAGCCCGGCTTCCTGTTCTCGAGGTGGCTAAGCAGATCCCTGTGGGCAGGTCATGAGCTGTGAGCACAACAGCAACACTTCCCAGTCATGATCCCTGTTGTGAGGTTTTTTGGTTTCCCGTTAATTATTTGTTTTTTTCAAATTACAGTTTTACAATCACATATCCAACATACAACAATCTAGTTCGTTAAAGGCACTGAGCTGCTCTGAGGTTGCTCAGTCATAACTATTTATATTTATTATCTGCTTTGCTCATAAAAAGGACCCAAAACGACTTAACAAAGAACTCAGATGTGCTTCAGAGCAAAACATTCTTTCCTCAGGAGCTTGAAAAATGGGCAAGCTGCTTCCAATCAGTTCAAGAACCAGTTTGAAAAAGTAGTTGAGCAAACCCATGCCACCTTCCTTCCACGTACATTTTGAAGGGGGGGAAAAACAAAATGTTTTATCCTGCTACCTTTTCCATGCCACTTTTGCAGGTAGTCGAAAATGCCGCAGGTCCTCTTCTCTTTGGGATGAAGTGGAAGGAATGGCCCTCCCTTCTGATCAGGTAATTGCGTCTGGGGGTCTCCTCCTGTGGCTTCTTCGTTTGTTTCATCGGTTGGTGTTTTCTGAGGCAGCATGGTAGAAATAAACGTTAACTCCATACAGCAGGGGCACAAAGCCTCTGCCCACAGGTTCCAAATAGCTGGTTGGCACAGACGGTGAGGCCTCCCCTCTTATTGGGATCCCCCTAGTGGAGCTGATGGAGCGGAGGAGCTGACTGGCGCCAACTCTGAGCCCTGCTTTGTCTGTTTGCAGGCATGGTTTTAATAATAATAATTATGTATTATTTATACCCTACCCATCTGACTAGGTATCCCCAGCCACTCTGGGCGGCTCCCAACGGAATATTAAGAGCATGATAAAACATCAAACATTAAAAATTCCCTAAACAGCGCTGCCTTCAGATGTCTTCTAAAAGTCAGATAGTTGTTTATTTCCTTGACATCTGGTGGGAGGGCGTTCCACAGGGCGGGTGCCGCTACCGAGAAGGCCCTCTGCTTGGTTCCCTGTAACCTTACTTTTCGCAATGAGGGAACCGCCAGGAGGCCCTCGGAGCTGGACCTCAGTGTCTGGGGTTGAATGATGGGGGTGGAGACGCTCCTTCAGGTATACTGAGCCGAGGACATTTAGGGCTTTAAAGGTCAGCACCAACACTTTGAATTGTGCTCGGAAATGTACTGGGAGCCATTGTAGGTCTTTCAAGACCGGTGTTATATGGTCTTGACGACCACTCCCAGTCACCACAGACCCTCATGCTTTTTGCACACACTGTTCTTATCCTCCGTCCAGGCAAGGAAGAAAAGCATCAAGGACACATTCTAGCTGGGCACAAACCTGTGGTGAGGGTTTGCCAAGCCCTCTTAGCACGTTTCTCCCTTTCGTCCTGAGCATCTTCAAAGCCCACAACCCCTTTGGTAAAGGGTGTTCTCCAATTGAAGCGCTCGCAGGCAAAATGGAAGAGTAATGAAATCCCCTCTATACAAGATTGGATCCAAAAGCTGACAGAATATGCCGAATTAGACGGTCTATCAGAAAAGATAAAGAATAAATCAAAACAGGAAGTTGTTTCAAAATGGGAGGTTTTCAAAGAATATTTGAAAAATAAATATAGTAGTTTAAATTCTGTTGCAGCATTCGAGGAACTTCAGTAATAGTTGCAAGGTAGATATAAGAAATTAGATATATTAAGAAAAAGTTTAATTATGATATTGGCAATAAGTAATTGTATTGGCAATAAGTAATATGAAATCGAAATATGGAACGGACGGGAGGTTGGGTCTTTAGTGTTAAGACCAATATCAATCAATCAGTTTCCTTTATTCGACCGATAGTCAGAAATAAAACATTACACAATAATTATAAACTATAACATCATAGGGGTACATAAATAAGGTAGAGTTAGGGTACTAGACCTCTCACAGATAACCCACATCAAAGCATTCAGTTATACGTTTCCGACACTTGAGTGCCAGGAAAAGGAATTTAGCCACTGACAAAGTTATTTTCCCTGAAGACTTATTTAGCAGATATGCTGTCTGCTTTCCTCTTTGTCGGGAACTGAGCTGGGGTAAGTATGGAGTTATAAGGTACTGTCTTAAATCGTTGTAGAAGGGACAGCTCAGTAAGATGTGCTCTGTGGATTCTACCTCACCCAATGCACAGTGGCATAATCTCTGGTCATATGGGACTCCTCCATATCTTCCCTTCAGAACCGCCGAGTCAAGAACATTCAGCCTAGCCGCAGTAAATAGTCTGCGATATTCCACATAGTGGATATCCGCCAGGTAGCGAGCTGGAGCAGCCCGATACAACTGCTCCCCCAGAAACAACCCAGGTTTCACACGGGCTATGTCCTCCTGTCTGGCAATATCCCTTAATCTTTGAGCGATCACCGCCTTTGCATAGCTGTACGTCATGGACTCTATATAAAGGGAGGACAACCCGCACTTCTGCACTTCCTCCACTATCTCCCCTTCCCATGGAGATTTAAAGTTATCCCTCAGAATCAAGGGGGCCAAACCCACCGGTCTGAAACAGAGCTTGAGCCATAGCCATAACTTCGCTTTCAGGGCCACATACCTAAAGGCTTGACAACCGGTTTCCAATCTCATGATCGCGCCTGCCACAGAGGGGGGGATCCTGAGTATGGCCCTGAGGAATTGGGTTTGGATAGATTCCAATTTTTCAAAGTCCCTACGTGAGCCCAAGGCAATGCCCACCAGCAGAAGAGGGAGGACTTTCATTTTAAAGAGTCGCAAGGCAACTTTGACAGTTTGTGCCTGTTTCTTGGAGTACAGGGTTCTAATTAAGACCAATATATGTTTTATTGTTTGTTAAGAAAATTATGTGTCTATGGTTATTCCTGTGTGTAATTTGGTATTTGTGTTTTTTCTTTTTTCTTGCTGAATCAATAAAAATTAATAAAAATAAAAAAGAAGTGCTCGCAGGCCAGTGTTTCCTATTTGTCAGTGTTTATACTCCTTTTTTTTAGATTTGCCTTGAGAGAGTCTTTAAGCCTCTTTTGTTGACACCCCTGGTGTACATAAAGACTCACTGTGGGGTGGTTCTGGAGGTGGGTTCTCATTACGGTATCTTTTACTTCCCTTCCTTGGATATTTCTCTCTCTTTCTCTTTTCTTTTTCTTTTTTTGGGAAGGTACCATCAGAATTATGGATATTTCCTCCTTTTTTCAGAGTTTGGTGTCCTTTGAGGAGGTGGCTGTGTATTTCACCAGGATTGAGTGGGCTTTGCTGAATTCAGGCCAACAAGAACTCTACAAAGATGTCATGCTGGATAATTACAGGAACTTGGCCTCTCTGGGTAAAGATCACTCACTTTCTTGAATTCCTTATTGTTCTCTCCATATAGGAAGTCCATGGTCAGTTCTGGCTAAGCCAAGCCTTCCTGTGCAGCTGCCAAAATTAGATAGGCACCACCCAGCTCAGGTGCCTACTGAGGTCATTTTGGGCTAAAGAAGATTTTTCCCTTGAGTTTTCACCCAGCCATTTGGTCATTTATTCTGCTCGTATTGATTTGGAGCAGACTCCCAATGTATAGTCAGCAGAGTAAAAACATAAACACACTGCAGGGTTCCCCAGAAAAATAGACCAGAGGCAATTAGCTTCATCCAGGAGAGTTTACTACTGAAGGCAAATGAGCGTAACAGCTTTTGTCCTCTTGGTTCCTGAGTTTTCCAATCATTTTGGCATCGTCCATCAGCTTGGTTTGCTATTCCTCTCTGGTAGGGACCTTATGTTCTTTCCATCTCTGGGCTAGTAGCATTCGGGCGGTTGTTGCTTGATACATAAAAAATCTTTTCTGGTCCTTTGGGATGTCGGTACCTGTAATTTCTAATAAAAAAGCCTCTGGTTTTTTAACAAAAGTTATTTTTTTTCTTTCATTTCATTAGATATCATCTCCCTTGCAGTCCACTGCCACATTTTCTTTACATTTCCATAAGATATTTGTTCTTGTCCTACATTTTTGCCAGCTTAGTAGGAGTCAAATACCAGCGGTACATCATTTTCATATAGTTTTCTTTCAAAGCACAACATACCGTGAATTTCAGGTCTGTTTTCCGTAACCTTTCCCAATCTGCCATCTGAATATTATGTCCCAGATCCTTTGCCCAGTGTATCATTACCGACTTGACCAGTTCATCTTCTGTACATGGTTTGGATTTTCTGCAAACCTTTGCAGTCCTGGGTGCCATCAATAACGGCTTTTGCTTTCTTTCTTTCCATGAAGAAGGGCCACTGATGCCCCATTCGGACCTCATCTCCTGGCTTGAAGAAAAGGAAGAGTGGTTGGGCCAGAAAAGAGAGGCAGGTGGGTTCTTGGGTAGAGAAGAAGATGGAGGGCGGGGAAACCTGTGGCTTTTCGGAGGTTGCTGAATTAGAATCCCCATGTGTGGTTTCGTCGTCTCCTGGTGTTTTTGTAGTACATTCTACATAGAATCAAAGAATTGTCGAGTTGGAAGGGACCCTGAGGGTCATCTAGTCCAACCAACTGCAACGCAGCAATCTCGACTGAAGAATCCATGACAGTGCAGATGGAGCGATTGGTGATAAATGGAGTTGGTTTAGAGATGGATGGATGTTGCTATAACCACAGCTGCTTTGGTGATGTGGTTGGGGTCAGTGATGGATGGATATGGTTGCTTTGGTGACACCAGACTGATGTTTCTAGGTCCATCTAGTGCTCCCCCTCTCTCATTCCTGTCCCGTTTCAAAGATCTGGTCCTTTGGGTTGGAACGGAGGTATGGAAAAGAGACAGCATGGTTTGGATTTTCTATAAACTTCTGGACTCACAGGGGCCATCAATAACAATTTTTGCTTCTTTTTCAATCCCATCAAGAAGGGCCTCTGATGCTCCAGTCAGACCTCATCTCCTGGCCTGAAGAAAAGGAAGAACTGCTGGTCCAGAAGGAAGTGGCAGGTAAGTCCTTGGATATAGAGCAGGGATGGGGGAAACTCTATGGTCTTCTAGTTGTTGGAGTAATGCAACTCCCATGAGTGGTTTCGTCATCTCCTGGCATTCTAAGCAGAGTGGATGGAGTGGCTGGTCATGGGAGGAGTTTTATGATTGAGAGGGTTTGTTGATGGATGGAGTGCTTTGGTGATGGTGGGAGTGACCGGTGGAGTAATGGATGATGGTTGAATCACTTTGGTGACCCCAGACAGATGTTTTAAGGCAGGCACCCCCAAACTCAGCCCTCCAGATGTTTTTGAGACAACAATTCCCACCACCCCTGACCACTGGTCCTGTTAGCTAGGGATGATGGGAGTTGTAGTCCCAAAACATCTGGAGGGCCGAGTTTGCCTATGTCTGTTTTAAGGTCTGTGCATTGCTCTCCAATATGCTTGTCTTCTTTCAAATACCTGGCTGGTTGAGATGGTGTCAGAGACTGGACTGAGGAAGAATGGTGTGAGCCCCCCCCCCTTTTCCTGAACCTTCCCAAGGGCAGGAGGACAGTATTGATTTAGTTTGCAGAGGGGCATAGTCCAGAGGGGGAAAGCTGGAAAATAATGGGTGAGGAACAGGAGACAGCTGGCAGATTCAGTCCTTGGACATCATTTCTGACGCCATGCGCCCCTTCCCCTAAGACTAGATGGACTTGGAAAGTGATGGAACAGAAAGCGCAGTGGCAACAAGCTCAGATTACCCGATGTAGGAGTGATGTAGATTAATGGGGACAGAAGGGGTAAACCTTTACTGGGAGCAACGCCATTTTTTAGGATGATATGCATTCCTTGTCTTTCACTGTGATTGTTAAAGAACTTATCTGGTAAGAGCACTCTTTTCGTTTGATCTGCTTAATTACTGCCACCGGGGGAGGGATCCGATTCCCTGAAGCCTGGCAGATGGGATGGAGGGCTGAAAAGAGAATACATGGTTCGGATTTTCTTCGACCTTTTGCAGTCACAGGTAGCATCAATAACAGTTTTTGCTTTCTTCTTATCCCATTAAGAATGGCCTCTGGTGTCCCAGTTGGACCTCACCTGGTTTGAAGAAAAAGAAGAGTTGTTGGTCCAGAAGAAAAGGACGGGTAAGTCCTTGGATATAGAAGATGGATGAGAGAAACCCTGTGGTCTCCCAGATGTTGCTGTATTGGAACTCCCATGAGTAGTTTCATCTTCTCCTGGTGTTTTTGTAGTACATTCTGTGTAGAGTGGATGGAGCTGGTTTGGTGATGGATGGATGTTGCTCAGGTATGGAATTGGGGTTGGTAATGGATGGAATTGGCTGTTTTGGTGATGGATGGGCTGTTTTGGTGATGGCAGAAGTAACTAGTGGAATGGTTTGATTGTTGGAGTGGTTTGATGATTGAGAGGGAGAGCTTTGTTTTTGGCAATGGATGGAGTTGGTTAGGTGATAGTGAAAGTGGTTGGGGACAGATGGGGTGGTTCAGTGGTTAGAGCAGATGGAGTGGTTTGATGACTGAGGAAGAAACTCAGAGTGATTTGCGCTTTTTACAGGATATTCATTTTCTGTCTGCCCCCTCCTCATGCAGGTGATGGACAGGACAATGAGAATTATCAGGCGCCATATATAACGTTGTCAGAAACAACCACACATGATATGGGGAAAGAAATGTTTGGAAATCAAAGAGAAAGGCACAAGGTGAACCAATCAAAGCCTAGGCAGAAGAAGCAATCTGCTTCCCAGGGGGCTGAGGTCCATGAACTCCTGACCCCTCCAGAAGACTGTAAAGATAATAAGAATATTACGTGTCCAGTGTGTGAGAAAATATTCCAGTATAGATCACAGTTAAATACACATAGCAGAAGTCACACAGGAGAGAAACCGTACAAATGCACAGAGTGTGGGAAGAGCTTCAGTACAAGCAGTTCCCTTACTGCACATGGAAGAACCCACACAGGAGAGAAACCATATAAATGCATGGAGTGCGGAAAGAGCTTCAGCCAAAGAGGAAGTCTTATTGCTCATCAAAGAACCCATACAGGGGAGAAGCCATATAAATGCATGGAGTGTGGAAAGAGTTTCAGTCAACTTGGACATCTTATTTCCCATCAGATAATCCATAAAGGCGAGAAACACTGTAACTCCGGACAGGTGGACTGTGGAAAGGGCCTCCATGATAGCATAACCTTTACTGAACATCAGAGAACACGCACAGGAGAGAAGCAGTATAAATGTCTGGAGTGTGGGAAGAGCTTTGATATGAGAGGAACCCTTGCCAAACATCAAAGAATCCACACAGGGGAGAAACCATATAAATGCATGGAGTGCGGAAAGAGCTTCCGGGCGAGCTGGACCCTTTGTATACATAAGCGAATCCACACAGGGGAGAAACCATATAAATGCTTGAACTGTGGAAAGAGCTTCCGGGATGGCGGAACTCTTGCCAAACATCAAAGAATCCACAAAGCGGAGGAAAGATATATCTGCACAGACTGTGGAAACGTCTTTCGTGGGAGCGGTAGCCTTACTTTACATCAAAGAGTCCACACAAGGGAGAAGCAGTGTGCTGGGTGGAACCTTTCCAAACATCAAATAATCCACATGCGAGAAACCATGTAAATTTATGGAATGTCAAAATGCCTTCTAGTATACAGTTACTGACTCATCCTTTTATGCATGAAAGCATTAACCTGAGCCAGAAATGAGCTCTAGTTAACCGCTCCCAGCAGCCATTCTTTTTCCCTCTCTCTCTTTCTCTCCGACTTCCTGAAAACCACGTGAATGAATCTTTCTACAAGAGTTTTTTACAGTCCCCGTCTTCGCTAACGCAAAGACTGCATGGTTCCTTTTTTGTAACGAAACCAATTTCTTTTCCTTTCAAACAGCTTGGAACCTTTTCTTCGTTGCTTTTACTGCCATCGGATGGAGACTTGTTTGCTGTAACTTCTGAAACTAGCCCAGATGTTTTCATGGGGAACATTTGTTTAAAGGCAAATGAGGGCAGATGTAGAATCTAACCAAATTTTTATGTGCTTGTTAAAAAGGTAAAGGTAAAGGGACCCCTGACCATTAGGTCCAGTTGTGGCCAACTCTGGGGCTGCGGCACTCATCTCGCTTTATTGGCCAAGGGAGCTGGCGTACAGCTTCCGGGTCATGTGGCCAGCATGTCTAGCCGCTTCTGGCGAACCAGAGCAGTGCACGGAAACGCCATTTACCTTCCCGCCCGAGCAGTACCTATTTATCTACTTGCATTTTGACGTGCTTTCGAACTGCTAGGTTGGCAAAAGCTGGGACAGAGCAACGGGAGCTCACCCTGTCACGGGGATTCGAACCGCCGACCTTCTGATCGGCATGTCCTAGGCTCTGTGGTTTAACCCACAGCGCCACCTGCGTCCAATCGGCAATTGTGCTAACTCTGTATGAGAAAGTAAAGCTTTTTGTTCAAACCTGCAGCATCAGGTTATGGGGCTCAGGCAACACGTAGGTCGGAGATTTTCAACCTTTTTGGGTCCACGGCTCCCTTCTTTCTACGGCACCCCTGTGGAGCTCAGGAGCCCAGTTAGGTCACTCTTTGCCTGCAGAGCTGGCAAGACTCTCACCCTTTTTCAAACACCCTCCCTTGCGGGGTGTTCCATCAGTCTCCTCTCCTCTCCCCTCTCCTTGGGAGTCCTCCAGCCGCTGCTGCCGCCTCTTTAAAGAACTTGTCTAGAGTAGTAAGCTCTTTCATAGAACCATAAAATTGTAGGGTTGGAAGGGATCCTGAGGGTCATCTAGACCAACCCCCTGCAAAGCCGGAATCTTTTGCTCAATGTGTGGCTCAAATCCATGGCCCTGAGACTGCGGACCTTGGACTGAGTAAATGTGAACCTATCCAGATGATGCAGGTCAGCAGTACAAAGCTGTCAAGGACCAATAAATTCCTGGCATGCACAAAACACATTGGGGTGAGATATCACTACATTTGTGAACATGTCCAGAGTGGAATTGTGGAACCAGTTTATTGCCCCATCAGACAGCTGACATACTGAGCAAACCTTTACATGTGAGAAGCTTTGAGTCAAGATGGGACTCTTAAGGGGGAGGGACTTAACATGCTATGTTTGTATGTTCTTTGCATGGACACATCTGCTTGTCAGAGAAGAGAAACTGGCAATATACTTCAAATCTGAAGAAGTGTGCATGCGCACGAAAGCTTATACCCAGAACTACTTAGCTGGTCGCTAAGGTGCTATTGGACAATTTTTTATTTTTTGGCAATACAGTGGTACCTCGGGTTAAGTACTTCATTCGTTCTTAACCTGAAACTGTTCTTAACCTGAAGCACCACTTTAGCTAATGGGACCTTCCACTGCCGCCGTGCTGCTGGAGCACGATTTCTGTTCTCATTCTGAAGCAAAGTTCTTAATCTGAGGTACTATTTCTGGGTTAGCGGAGTCTGTAACCTGAAGCGTATGTAACCTGGGGTACCACTGTATACAGTTACTGACTTACACCTGTGGGCATAAAAGTGTTAACCGGAGCCAGAAGTCAGCTCATTAACATGGGAGAGACTTCTAGCAGCCTTTGCTTCTTCCTCCCTCTCTTTTGCTCTTGCCTTCCTGGAAGATGCCAGCAGCCAGCATGGTTCCCAGCTCAAGAAAAATCTACATCCTGTATCTTTGTTAATGTAATTTTTGTTACATTAAATTAAACTTAATTCTTTTTGTAATATAACTTATTTATTTTGCTTTTAAATTGCTTGGAACCTTTTCTCGAGAGCCAGTGTGGTGTAGTGGTTAAGAGCGGTAGTCTCCTAATCTGGGGAACCAGGTTCGCGTCTCCGCTCCTCCACATGCAGCTGCTGGGTGACCTTGGGCCAGTCACACTTCTCTGAAGTCTCTCAGCCCCACTCACCTCACAGAGTGTGTGTTGTGGGGGAGGAAGGGAAAGGAGAATGTTAGCCGCTTTGAGACTCCTTAAAGGGAGTGAAAGGCGGGATATCAAATCCAAACTCTTCTTCTTCTTCTTCTTCCTTACTTTTACTTCCAATGGACGGAGACTTGTTTGTTGTAGCTTCTGAACCTCTGCAAGTAAAATCTTCACTTTTCCAATAAACTATGAGATTTATTCTAGCCTAAGTATTTTCATGGGGAACAATTGTGTGAAGGTGGATGAGGGCAGATGTAAAATCTAGCCAAGTTTTAATGTGCTTGATACCAATGTGCTTCTTTACCAAACGTTGACCCTACTCTGAACTTAAAACTGCAAAGTGTAATGCTGGTGGTTAACAAAAGAGGTTTAAAGACTCAAGGCAAATCTTTAAAAATGTAGTATAAACACTGACAACTGGGAAACACTGGCTTGTGAGTGCTCCAATTGGAGAACAGCCTTTACCAAAGGTGTCATGGGCTTTGAAGACACTCAAACTCAGGAGGCAAGGGAGAAATGTGCTAAGAGGAAGGCACGCTTGGCAAACCCTCACCTGATCAACTCATAGCTGTCAACTTTCAGATTTGAAAATAAGGGATCAGCAGCCTCAAAAATAAGGGATCAGCAGCCTCACCTGCCCAGGGAGCCTCAAAAATAAGGGATCAGCAGCTTCACCTGTCCCGGGGACAGTCTACGGGATATCTAACAATCCGGGATAGCAGCGGGAAACGGCGCTGGAATAAGGGAATTTCCCGCAAATAAAGGGAAGGTTGACAGCTGTTGATCAACTCCTGCCAGGAAACCTATGTCCCCACTGTGGAGGGACGTGTGGATCCAGAATTGCCCTCCACAGTCACTTACAGACTCACTGTTAAAACCGCGTTTATGGAAGACAATCTTACTCTCTAAAAAAGTTGCCTGCTCACAAAAATAAAACCAGGTTTGAATTCCTCACCCCCATTTTTTTGTCTGTCATTGAGATAATGCTGTCATTGGAGATAATGAAGGTGCACCCTTTGGGGGTGCAACGTATTTTTAAGTCCCATTGCTGATCCCCCCCAAAATAACCCCCTAAATTTCACCTCCTGAAGTGACACGTGTCCTGGCTAGGGCTGGTCAAACGCACCCGCCTGAAGGGCTGCTGCAAGTCTGTGCCTGCAATAGTAGGTGGGCCAGTATCTAATCTGTATAAGGCAGCTTCCTGTGTCGCTGCAGCAGGGCTTCTCCTTCCAGACAACTTGAAAACACGCAAACAGATACACCCAACCCGCTTGCTTTGCATCTCGCGCTCCGTCTGAGGGCTCCTGGCGCTCACCTGGCGTCCCTTTGCCAGGGCAGGAAGCGGCCGCCCCTTCCTCCTTTCGCTGCCTCTCTAGGACTCCGCGCATCTCTCGGTTTAACCCCCAACAAGCCGGCAGCCGGTGAGAAGATGAGCCCGGCTGGATCAGGAGGTGCAAAAGAAATTTTGGTTTGGGGTAACAGATGCAAAGGACACGAATTGCCTCCACCCCCCTAGGAACGGTATTTCAGGAGTCATAGAAATCCCAGAATTGTAGAGTTGTTGGAAGGGACCCGAGGGTCATCTAGTCCAACCCCCTGCAATGCAGGACGAGGCAGCTGTTCCTCCGACCAGGCGCCAAGCGACCCAGATGATCAGATCACATCTCTTTAAAAAGCAGGATAAGGCAACAGGATTGTGAACCTTATGTTGAAATATATTGTTCATTGCAGTATAATATACTTCGCTAATTTTTCCTTTTACGAAATTCACTGTTTTCTGTAGCATACAACCGAAATGAACGAACGACTCTATTAATTAGAGTTTTTTTCTTTCTTTCTTTCTTTTCCTTAATTCATCTGGCCATCTGTCATGGATGCTTTTTTAATTAATTAAATTTGTATATTTGGTTGACCTGGCTGACATCCTATACCTTTTTAAAATGTGGCTCCTCTTTGGGGGGAGGGATGTTATTGGGTTATTGTTTTTATTTTAATTTTATATATTGTGATCTTTTTTGTGAACCGCCCTGAGACCTCTGGGTATAGGGCGGTATATAAATAATAATAATAATAATAATAATAATAATAATAATAATAATAATAATAATATATAATAATATATAATAATATATAATAATATATAATAATATATAATAATATATAATATACCACACATCATCTGCTCTCAGCATAAAAATAACAAAATGCCTAAAAATAACAAGAGCAAATAATAATAATAATAATAATAATAATAATAATAATAATGTACACAAACCAATAAACCCCCTCCTCTCCCACATTGCTGGGGGTTGGACTAGATGACCCTCAGGGTCCCTTCCAACTCGACGATTCTACGATTCTCCAGTTGATGCTATTGTCGCCACTTTGAGAAGACCAAACTTTTTTACGTGCCATCGGGGAGTTTCTTCATCCCTGCAGCAGGAAATTCAGAGGTGCAAGAACATTGCTCTGGTGGCCATGGGTAGCCTTGCTCATGAATTTGCCCAGCCCTTTTTTTAAAGTCTTCCGAATCTGTTGGCCAACAACACTCCTGTGGGAGGGAGTTCCACAGTTCAAAGCTTCCACTGTGCGAGGAATGACTTGCAGTCACCTGTCACGAACCTTTCGTCATTCATCCTCGCTGGGTAACCCTGCTGGTTATAGATGATGATAGAGGTCCTTCTCCTAGGAGACCCAATGGGGACCCATCCAATGAAGCTGAATTACAGCTCATCACTTGTATAAAATACAGTGGTACCTCGGGTTACAGATGCTTCAGGTTACAGACTCCGCCAACCCAGAAATAGTACCTCGGGTTAAGAACTTTGCTTCAGGATGAGAACAGAAATCGTGCTCCAGCGGCGCTACAGCAGCAGGAGGCCCCATTAGCTAAAGTTTCGGTTAAGAACGGACCTCCGGAACGAATTAAGTACTCAACCCGAGGTACCACTGTATTTTATTGGGGGCCCCAAAGGGACTTTGGCACCTAGAAGTTGGCTCCTATGCAGCACATCAGCCCTTAGTGTGGAGCATGGGTAGGCAAACTAAGGCCCGGGGGCCGGATCCGGCCCAATCGCCTTCTAAATCTGGCCCGCGGACGGTCCAGAAATCAGCGTGTTATTACATGAGTAGAATGTGTCCTTTTACAGTGGTACCTCGGGTTAAGTACTTAATTTGTCCCGGAGGTCCATTCTTAACCTGAATCTGTTCTTAACCTGAGGTACCACTTTAGCTAATGGGGCCTCCCGCTGCCGCCGCGCAATTTCTGTTCTCATCCTGAAGCAAAGTTCTTAACCCGAGGTACTATTTCTGGGTTAGTGGAGTCTGTAACTTGAAGCGTATGTAACCTGAAGCATATGTAACCCAAGGTACCACTGTATTTAAAATGCATCTGGGTTATTTGTGGGGCCTGCCTGGTGTTTTTACATGAGTAGAATGTGTGCTTTTATTTAAAATGTATCTCTGGGTTATTTGTGGGGCATAGGAATTCGTTCATTTCCCCCCCTTCTAAATATAGTCCGGCCCCCCACAAGATCTGAGGGACAGTGGACTGGCCCCCTGCTGAAAAAGTTTGCTGACCCCTGGTGGAGGGTCTATGAGGAGAATTTTTTCATGCACCAAGTGTCCCTCACACATGGAAAGGGTTAAAATAGCAAATGTGCCATTCCTAGAGAGGTGTGCATGTGAGAAATCACATGGATATGACTTTTTTTTTTAAAAAAAAAGAGAACATCTGCTTTTCCGGTTCCTCCACCTCCTCTCCTTAATTATTTCCTCTTTTACTTACTGGAAATAGAAGCTGGCTGTCTTGAGACTTTCTCCTGGCCGAAGATCCAAGGTGAAGCTGGCTGGTGAGAGGACAAGAGGAAAGTTGGGGTGGTGCCCCCTAGAAAAGCTGCCCTGTCCCCACATTCTGACCCTTGGTGCATCTACCCCAGTGCTGTTGACACAGGCCGGCAGCAGCTCCCCGGGGTATCAGGTGTGTTTCTTACCTGGACATGCCGAGGGGACATTGTGCATGAAAAGCAGATGCTCTGAGAGGCAGCAGCCCTCTGCTGAGATAGGAACATTCGCCCAAAGAATTTGGGAAACACTGTTTTGTCAGGGAGCTGCTAAGAGCTGTCAGGTGACATTTTCTATTTCAATAATAATAATAATAATAATAATTTATTATTTATACCCCACCCATCTGGCTGGGCTTCCCCAGCCACTCTGGGTGGCTTCCACAAAAATATTAAAATACTGTAATCCATCAAACATTAAAAGCTTCCCTAAACAGGGCTGCCTTCAGATGTCTTCTAAAAGTCTGATAGTTCTTGTTCTCTTTGACATCTGGTGGGAGGGCGTTCCACAGGGCGGGTGCCACTACCGAGAAGGCCCTCTGCCTGGTTCCCTGTAACTTGGCTTCTCGCAGTGAGGAAACCACCAGAAGGCCCTCGGTGCTGGACCTCAGTGTCCGGGTAGAATGATGGGGGTGGAAACGCTCCTTCAGATATACTGGGCCGCGGCTGTTTAGGGCTTTAAAGGTCAGCACCAACACTTTGAATTGTGCTCGGAAATGTACTGGGAGCCAATGTAGGTCTTTCAAGACCGGTGTTATATAGTCTCGGCGGCCACTCCCAGTCACCAGTCTAGCTGCCGCATTCTGGATTAGTTGCAGTTTCCGGGTCACCTTCAAAGGTAGCCCCATGTAGAGCGCATGGCAGTAGTCCAAGCGGGAGATAACTAGAGCATGCACCACTCTGGTGAGACAGTCTATGGGCAGATAGGGTCTCAGCCTTCATACCAGATGGAGCTGGTAAACAGCTGCCCTGGACACAAATTTGACCTGCGCCTCCATGGACAGCTGTGAGTCCAAAATGACTCCCAGGCTGCACACCTGGTCCTTCAGGGGCACAGTTACCCCATTCAGGACCAGGGAGTCCTCCACACCTGCCCGCCTCCTGTCCCCCCAAAACAGTACTTCAGTCTTGTCAGGATTCAACCTCAATCTGTTAGCCGCCATCCATCCTCCAACCGCCTCCAGACACTCACACAGGACCTTCACGGCCTTCACTGGTTCTGATTTAAAATAGAGATAGAGCCTGCAGAGCTACAATTCCCAAGATTTCCCTGGCTGGAGGGATTGGTTTTTAAGCCACACTGGTCTCCTAACAACTCTCGGCACCCGCTGGCAGGCGAAATTGATGGAACATGTAGAAATGTCTAGTTTAGCTGGAAGAATAAGTGATCAGGGAGAAAGAACTTTAAAAAAATAATGGGGAATTGCGGAATATTTGAAAAACTACTGTAAACCACTTTAAACGTTGGCAGGACTAGAATAAACTGAGCAGTTACATTTATAATGGAGGGGAAAACCAGGAAAGGAAAAGTGAGGATTAATTAGAATATGTGGCAGTAAAGGGAAGAATAAAATGAACCATAGAAGGGAGTGAAGGGAAGTTGAATATGCTTGTATAACTCTATGTAAATGTAAAATTGAAAATGATAAATAAACTGCTCTCTACCTTTAGCAAACTATACTTCCCAGGGTTATTTGTGGGACGCCATGACTGTTTAAAGTGGTATGATAACTGCTTTAAATAACCGTTCCTGTGGAAATCGGAAAGAGACCTGCCATCCTGATATTTGTTGAGAATTCATTTGATTCCATGTTGGTCATTTATCCTGTATTTTATGATTTGACAGTGTTAAGGTTTTTAAACTTTTTAAAATTATTATTATTATTTATTAAACGTCTATACTGCCCTTCATCCGTAGATCTCTGGACAGTTCACAACACAAAAATACGAGATAAAACCACAAAAGATGTAATAAAGAGAGCAGCAGCAACCAAACTAATAAAACCCACCTTCCCCCCACCCCATCCCAGAAACACATTTAAAAGGGTGTAGGATGTTTCTGAAAATGCAAATAACAAATTAAGAAATAATAAGAATAAAAGGGTATAGGATGCTTTGTGATGTTTCCATGATTTTACTGGATACTGCCACAATAAAAATAAAAATAAAAAAGAGCTGGGGGTTTTATATCTATTCTTCTAAATAAATAAATAAAATATTTTGCTCTGTGTTCTTTTCTCCTGCAAGCAGATTTGGTGTTTATTCTGGAGTTTTCACCGCATCTTTGGCAAGAAAACAATAGACGCCACCCCAGGAGACCTGGGCACCTATAACTGCTCCAACAGCTATAACTGCCCTTCTACGGAATCAGGTCACTGGTCCAGCGGGCTTAAGACTTTTTTATCTTCCGAGGTTCAGGAGGAAGATTCCCCATCCTTATCCTTGGGTGGTGGGCGATGGAAATGGCAGAGGGGTTTGTCATGGCATCGCCGGATTCCCAAGAAGAAGTCCCTTCCAGGCAGGAAGGACAGCCCAAGATCAAAACAGAGGAGACCGGCTTCTCAGAATTTGAACCCGAGATGGGGGCGAAAGGGTCCGAAAGAGCCCCTCGCGTCTTCCAGGCGGGGAGCATTCAGGAATTGCTTTGCAAGGCATCGGGGAGACAGCTGATGCAGGTTCCAGGCGAAGGGCTACTTCAGGAATGGGAGAGCCAGTGGCAAGAGTTCCTGGGGACCTTGGAGTCCCCCAACTTGAGGTGGGAGGCTGCCCAGATGCCAGAGGAGCCCACCCCCTGGGATGACACCAAGGCCTTCCTGGCCTCCTTCGAGCAAGTGGCCAAAGCCTGCCGGTGGCCCCGGGAAGAGTGGGCGGCCCAACTCCAGCCGGCCCTCAGCGGGGAAGCCGAGCGGGCCTTTTGGAGCCTGGAGGCCGGAGACAGAGAGGATTATGGGAAAGTGAAGGCGGCCATCTTGCGCGGGGACGCCATCAGCAGGGAGAAGAACCGCCAGTACTTCCGGCGCTTCTGCTACCGGGAGGCCGAGGGGCCCAGAGGGGCCTACAGCCGCCTCCAGGAGCTCTGCCGGCGGTGGTTGAAGGTGGAGAGGCACTCCAAGGAGCAGATCCTGGAGTTGCTGATCCTGGAGCAGTTCCTGGCCATCCTGCCAGCAGAGGTCCAGAGCCGGGTAAGGGATTGCGGCCCGGAGACCTGCTCCCAGGCGGTGGCCCTGGCCGAGGATTTCCTGCTGAGGCAGCTGCAGGTGGAGGAACAGGAACAGCAGGTGAGACGGGGTAGTGAACCCCCATTATAATTCTGTTAAATCTCAGGAATGGGGTGGGGAACGTACAGAAGAACCTGGACCATCTCGTCTAGCATCTTAATCTCACAGTGGATCCTTAGCAGGACCTGAGGTCAACTGCCCTCCCTGCACTTGCATTCCCCAACAATGGACGTTG
Organism: Podarcis filfolensis; assembly: GCF_964270895.1. Classification (NCBI taxonomy): domain Eukaryota; kingdom Metazoa; phylum Chordata; class Lepidosauria; order Squamata; family Lacertidae; genus Podarcis; species Podarcis filfolensis. The sequence continues at coordinate 8,072,213 of NC_139605.1, read as the reverse complement.
TTGGTCTTGGCCACGAAAGGTCTTCATCAATATCAATGTGACAGCTATTTTGTGTGACGCGACACACAGCCAACGTAGCTGTTTTGTGTCATGCCGCCCTCCACTGGGGAGCCATTTTGTGACGGGCGGCCATTTTCTTGAAATTCCAATTGTGTCCTCTGGCCTAGAAAGGTTGGTGATTGCTTCTTGCCATATGAACCTACCCGGACCCTGAGGTCATCTTCTGAGGCCCTCCTTCGTGTGCCACCTCCTCGAGAGGCCCATATGGTGGCAACGCGAGAACAGGGCCTTCTCTGCAGTGGCTCCCCACATGTGGAATGTTCTCCCCAGGAAAGTTCACCTGTTGACTTCACTATACACCTTTAGGCGGCAGGCAAAAACATCCGTTTTTAACCAGGCCTTTGGTTGACCTGACTGACATCCTATACACTTTTAAAATGTGGCACTTTCTGGGGGGTTGTTATTGGGTTGTGGTTTAGATTTTGATTTTATATATTGTGATCTTTTTGTGAATCGCCCTGAGACCTCCAGGTATAGGGCAGTATATAAATTCAATAAATAATAATATTATATTGACAACTTTCAGCGCGATTGGCGGGTGCCAAATCCCATTTAAGCTTACAGCGTCCACACTCTTGATTTTTCTTGCTGTGTTTTGTACCTGATTCAGGTGCCTACAGAGGCGAATGTGAATTCCCCCAAAGAAGAGGAGGTTCTGGAGCCCGAAGAGGTGCTGGGGCCCAGCTGGGAGATCAGTGATGCTAACCAGGCTGGTTTTCTGTTGTGTAAGGCTGTCTTCTTCTTCTTTAGACCAGGGATGGAGAAATCTGTGTTATTGGATGACTCCAATTCCCACAATGCCCATTTCTGCCTTCCTCCTCCAGCATGCTGGAAATTCAGATGTTCTTGCACGACTCCAATTCCCATAATGCTCCTTTCCGTTCTTCTGGGACTTCTCCCATAATTCTGTTCTGGGGCTTCTCCTTACCCTCCAGATCAGATCTGAGGAAGCCACAGGGGGCACATGGGAGGAAGAAGAGGAGGGTTAGGGTTAGAGTAAGGAAAGGGACGCGGGTGGTGCTGTGGGTTAAACCACAGAGCCTAGGACTTGCCGATCAGAAGGTCGGCAGTGATCAGAAGGTCAGCAGTTCGAATCCCCACAACGGGGTGAGCTCCCGTTGCTGGGTCCCTGCTCCTGCCAACCTAGCAGTTCGAAAGCACGTCAAAGTGCAAGTAGATAAATAGGTACCGCTCTGGCGGGAAGGTAAACAGAGTTTCCATGCGCTGCTCTGGCTCGCCAGAAGCAGCTTAGTCATGCTGGCCACATGACCCGGAAGCTGTACGCCGGCTCCCTTGGCCAGTAAAGCGAGATGAGCACTGCAATCCCAGAGTCATCTGCAACTTGACCTAATGGTCAGGGATCCCTTTACCTTTAAGGGTAAGGGTGGGAGCTAGACTAAGATGCCTTTGAGGTCTTCTTCCAACTCTACAATTCCAGAGAATTATTAACCTGGTGATTAATCAATGCAATAAATAAAAATTAGAATAAACTGAAATAAATAAAAATAATACGATAACTATTTTCTGCATTGGCTGGGAGAGGAACTTGATGCCCTTTCGGATCTCAGTCACTTCTGCAATTCTAATTACCGTATTTTTTGTACCATAACACTCACTTTTTTCCTTCCTAGAAAGTAAGGGGAAATGTCTGTGCGTGTTATGGAGGAAATGCCTACGGGTGGCATGCCTACGGATTTTCGTCCTCTAAAAACTACGTGCGTGTTATGGTCGGATGCGTGTTATAGAGCGAAAAATACGGTAAATAACGTGTCGACGTTTTAAAAGTTGTGCCATGTTCTTTCTCCCTCGTTCCAGGCGAAGCCACACTAGGCGATCCCGTTTCTGGGGACGCAAAGACCTGCCACCTCTTAGAAAGTTCCTTGCAGAGAGAACCCCGGGGGCCGCAGCTGCAAAGCACGGGGCGAGATGTTCCCTCGTCCAACAATCAGGAAGAAGTACCCAGAAGTCCTAATGGGCTGGCGAGAGGGACAGAAGCAAGTCCAAAGAAAACAGCTGCCTGGGAGCTGCCAGGGACCCCGGAGACCGAGGCTACCGCCTCCCCAAATGGGAATAGCGTCAAACCGAAGCCGCCGTTGGGCCTCCGCCCTAGGCCAGGACCCTACAAATGCTCCGAGTGCGGGAAGAGTTTCTGCCGGCGCTCCTACCTGTCCCAGCACCACCTCATCCACACCGGCGAGAAGCCCTACGAATGCTCCTACTGCCAAAAGGCCTTCCGGGCCCGCTCTCACCTCACGAAGCACAGGCGCCTGCACACGGGCGAGAAGCCCTACAAGTGCGGGGACTGCGGCAAGGGCTTCCACCAGTCGTCCAACCTCCAGAAGCACATGAAAATGCACGTGGGCGCCCTGATCTACCGGTGCCCCGATTGCGGGAAGAGCTTCAGCCAACGGGCCAAGTTTTCCCAGCACCGCAAGGCGCACGCCAGCGGGAAGACCTACCGGTGCTCGCGGTGCGGGGAGAGCTTCGGCGAGCTCCCGCTCCTCCGCGCGCACCGGCGGAGCCATGCGGCGGAGCGGGCCTACCAGTGCCCCACCTGCGGGAAGGCCTTCGATCACCGGTCCAGCTTCCTGAAGCACAGGGTGACCCACACGGGGGAGAAGGCCCACAAGTGCCCCACCTGCGGGAAGGGCTTCAGCCAGTCCTCCAACCTTCACAAGCACCAGAAGATCCACACGGGGGAGAAGCCTCACAAATGCCTCACCTGCGGGAAGTCGTTCACCCAGAGCTCGCACCTCAGCTTCCACCAGAACACCCACAAAGGGTTCAAGTCGTACAAATGCTTAGACTGCGGGGACAGCTTCACCGACAGGTCGCACCTTATGAAACACAAGCTGAGCCACGCCAGCACAAAAGCGGCAACGTCGGCCTGAAATCCCCCTTAATTTTATAAGGCGGGTAAATTATGTTTATTTTTTACATTTATATGGCGCTTAGGCCTTTGCACATTGACTGTTTCCCTCCGTTCCACAAATTCGTTAGGAAGACTTGGGCAATCCTCTCTCTCGTTTCTGCTCCCGCACTCAGCCCCACACATCCGCAATATGTGGGGCAGATGATATTGATCTACCTTAACAACAACTATAACTTTATTATTTATACCCCGCCCATCTGATGATTTATACCCACTCTGAGTGGCTTCCAACACATATTTTAATGTATTTTTAATCTTTTTTGAAGCTGCCCAGAGTGTCTGGGGAGACCCAGCCAGATGGGCGGGGTACAAATAATAAATTATTATTATTATTATTATTATTAGAAATACAATAAAATGTCAAATGTTAGCAATAACAATCTGATCTGATACAAGAAGAATGAGAATAACTTTTCACATAACTTACATCAAATAAAGCAGTATTCTAAACAGTTAAATAGCAGCAAATAACTAAACTTTGCAGGAAGGTTATAAGCCTGGAAGCAACACTGGGTGCTTGCGAAGTGCCTTCGGTGAGGGGTTTCGGCAGGAAGACCAAAGTGGCTTGGAGGTTTAGAGGACCAAAAAAAAAAAAAAAAAGGATGGGAAAGGGAAAGGGGTGGAAAGGAATTGGACTTCCTAGCATCATTTTAATAATAAGTTATGACCAGATGAATCAGCATTGATTTCCCCCCCACCCCACCCCGATGAAATTGTTGTTTGGATGACTTAACTGTGATTTAACTGTGAAATCTGATTCTTAAAAGATGAATTAGCAGTGAAATTGTTGCTTTGCAAAAATACTTTGCAGTACCTTTTGAGATTTAAATCTTTTTGATAGCGGATGCTTTTATGCACCATTTCATCAGGTGCCTGCAGCATTATCTTAAAATACCTCCCCTTCCCATGGTTTAATCTTCCCCTCCCCACAAGAGCTGCAGCGTCCGTTAAATTAATTAAATAAGCAGATTAAATCAGTTTTAAAATATGTTTGATCGAGTGCCCCTCCACCCCAAGACACTGTTGAACTAAAGCTCCCACCACTCTGAACCATCAGCTGGCTTTCCACCCCAGGCTCCCCCCACCTCAACTCCAGTCAGCCCCAGCCAACACAGCCAGTAGTCTGGGATGATGGGACTTGGGAGTCCAGCAATATCTGGAGGGCACCAGATTGGGGGAGGCTGGTTTAAGGTCTTGTGGCGGGGAGTTCCGCAGATGGGGTGGCCAATTCCTTGTTGGACTCCGACTCCCATCAGCCCTAACGAAGATCGCCAATGGCAAGGGATGATGGAGATGGTAGTCCACAGGCCCACCCCTGTTCTCGACTAATGAAATATCCCTAATGCTGTTTTTAAAAATAAAAAAAGTTATCTGTTTTATTCCCTCTTTCCTTGCTTGTCTTTTCAACTTCCCTTTGAGACAAAATTACAGGTCTAAAAGGTGATTTTGCACTGTCCATTTAAAGTACCACACTGCTTCCCCAAAGAGCTGTGGGAACTGTAGTTTTTTAAGGGTGTGGAGTTAGGAGACCCCTTTTTCTCCTGTTTCCCCTATTTCTCTCGCAGAACTGCAACTCCCACAGCTCCCCAGCAAGAGGGATGTGTTGATGAATCATCCTAGCTCTGTGAGGGGCCTCCTAACGACTCTCAGCACTCTTAACAAACTACATTTCCCAGGATTAAAGTGTTGTGACACTGCTGTAAATGTACCGTGAGGATGGGGCCACAGTCAGTCATTTCAGCCGAGGGAAAGTTAATTGAGGACAAGCCAAAGAGGCCTCGCTGTGATGCTTTGACTAAAAGTATCTGGTAGGCCACATAGAGTGGTACCTCGGGTTACATACGCTTCAGGTTACAGACTCCGCTAACCCAGAAATATTACCTCGTGTTAAGGACTTTGCTTCAGGATGAGAACAGAAATCGTGCTCTGGCGGTGCAGCGGCAGCAGGAGGCCCCATTAGCTAAAGTGGTGCTTCAGGTTAAGAACAGTTTCAGGTTAAGAACGGACCTCCAGAACGAATTAAGTACTTAACCAGAGGTACCGCTGTATAGCCGTCAGACTAATGTTATGCAAATGGCAGAGAGCGAAAACTTATGCATTTGCCGAACTTAAGCAATTTCATTGATCGATCGATCGATCAACCGGCAAACTCATTTGACTGATCAACTAAAGGCTGTGAATCCCATTCCTCACAGGTGGGGAACCCGTGGCCCTCCAGAAGTTAATGGACTCCAACTTCAACCATCCCTGACCATTGGGCAGCGCTGTCTGTGGCTGCTAGGGGTCCAGCCACCTCTGGAGGCCCACAGATTCCCTCGTCCATCCGATACACCCTCTTCTCTTCAAGAAAGCCCTGTTAAAACTTTTCCGCAGAGGCATGTGGAGGGTAGCCCTCCATTTTGTCTTTGAACCTGTTTTTGTCTTTCCACGAATGGTATGTTTTAAAGTAGGGCTGGAATCTAATTCCTTAAAAATCAGCACTGGCAGACCACAGGGATGTGTGCTAAGTCCCTACCTGTATTCATTGTATACATACAATTGTGTATCATCTGTCCTCTCTACTGCAATTATTAAGTTCACAGATGACACCACTATAATGGGTTTAATAACAGGTGGAGATGAATCAGCGTATAGAGGGGAGGTCCAAAAAATATCTACATGGTGCCTAGGGAACAACTTGCACCTTAATATCAGCAAGACAAAGGAGATGGTGTTGGACTTTCGGAGGAAGAGAGGAGAACTAGCCCCAAGGCTGTACATCGGGGAGGGCTGTGTGGAGAGAGTCTCTTCCTTTAAATTCCTAGGAGTTTATTTCAGTGAAGACCTCACTTGGAAAATAAATACAACCCAGGTGGTTAAGAAAGCCCAACAGAGACTCCATCTCCTCAGAGTATTGTGGAAGAACGATGTCAATCAACATTTGATGATCTCCTTCTACCGGTCCACAATAGAAAAGTGTCCTTTCATACTGCATCATGGTGTGGTACGCTGGTTTGACATCATCTGATAGGAAGTGCCTACAGAGGGTGGTGAATACAGCACAAGAGATTATGGGCTGTCCCGTGAATCCGCTGGATGAAATAGTGGAAGAAAGTTGCCTCGGGAGAGTAAGGAAAATTCTCAGGGATGATTCACTCCCTGGCTGGCACTTTCTTGATCTCCTGCCCTCGGTCAGAAGATATAGAAGCATGATTAGTCGCAACAACAGGGTAAAGAACAGCTTCTATCTGTTGGCTGTTAGGCTGCTGAATGAAAAGATAATAACAGGGCAACTGACTTTTGGGTGTGGTATGTGTGCGTCAGTAAACGAGGGGAATTAAGACTAAGAGAGCTGAGTGGGGGGGTACTCGTGTAATCTCACTGTATACAAGTTGTACAAGTGACAATAAAGTATTTCAATTTCAATCCCCCCCTCCCTTTTGGTGGATTGTTTTATCTTTTTGTGAACCATTTTGAGTTTTTGTTTTTAACAGTTTTATGAAAACAAACAAACAAATTGTGTTTATTCTTTTGAGGAGCTTTCCAGCTCCCTTGGTGGAGAAATACATTGTCCTTAGATTAGGGCACAGGCAAGACTGACCTGGATGTGACGTTTATTCCTCCTGTGCACGGTTTTATTAAACGAAAAGGGTAGCAAGCGTCAGGGGATGCAGTGATCTGACTCCCATTCCGCCGCCCAGTACAGAGGTTTTTAAAAAAATATTAAAAATGCAGTAAAAAGTCTACGTACAAATTCAGTAAAACAGAGAATACAGCACAAAGCAACACATAGTGTAACAGTAGCCTTTCCGAAGCAGCTCAGAAAACCACCCGCAATGTGTTGATTAAAACCTGATAAATGATACGGAAGGGGGGGCATGTCTTCTTCACCTTCTTCTTCGCTACAATATATCAATTTATTTCCAATCGTCAATGTCAAAAGGGACTAAAATCTATAAAATTCATAGAAAATCAACGTGCCAATTTGCTCAATTTCTCTAGGACTCCATCACACCTCCCCTGTCCTCCATAATCCCTCAAGCAAGGTGTCAAGACCCTAATCCTGTCAAATCACTCTGCCAAGCCTTTCCTCCAGGAAATGCCAGTACATGGACCATTGTCTTCTCATCAGGATGTGCTTATCTACACATATCTCCAGCTCTGCATATTCCCCCTCCCTCCTCCATATGTTAATCCTGTGTAACCCAACCTCTTCTTAATGTATTCATGATGTAACTGGGATGTGTTTTGCACTGTATTCTGGGGCATGGAGGGAAGTTTCAAAAGTTTATGTCACCCCTTTCTCGCGGTTCAATCTCGCCTTGAACCTGTTGCGCAATAAACTTGGATCTTCTGCAGCTTGCTCCTGTCTCCGGCTGAGCTCATTTTTCCTCCGCAGGGACCCGCGGACTTAGTCCGACGAGCTGGGTGGCAGAGCAGCCTCGCACCCAGATTTTACCGTAACAGAAATAAAACAGTTTTTTAACTCCTTGCCTATTTTACATGAAGGAGGTGCCAGGCAAATGTCATTTTACATGGTCTTAAAACATCGGCAGTCCATATGAGTTCTCTGTAGGCAGGTTTGTGAGGCTGGCAGGAGTGCTTTACTTTATTCTTCCCTTACGTTGGAAAAGAAGGGAGACCAGGTTTCATCAATGGTATTTATTTTCCTTTATAACCCCATTTGTGTTTTCCCTCCCCTTACAGTTTTGATCTATGGGCTACTTTTAAAATGAGGCTGCATTTTAAATTGCATTCTAATCTGTATTTTAAATTGGTCCCCCCCCCATTATGTTTTTATTGTAATTTTACTGGTGTTAGCCGCCCTGAGTCCGGCTCTGGCCGGGGAGGGCGGGATATAAATAAAATTTATTATTATTATTATTATTATTATTATTATTATTATTATTATTATTATTTGCAACTCTCCTAAGCCAAGTTAAGTCGCTCTGAACTAGCTACATCCTAAATATTAACCCCATCTCAAGAGGTAGCTTCACGCCATGTACAGCATTGAATCTAACTGGAGCCAAAGTCTCTCCATACATTTAAAACCATATACAGTGGTACCTTGGTTCTCGAACGTAATCCATTATGGAAGACCGTTCAGCTTCCGAAACATTTGTAAACCGAGGGGCGACTTCCCATTGGTTGCAAGAGCATCTTGCGCTCAACGGAAGCTGCGTCACACTTTCGAGTTCCAAAAAACGTTCCAAAACAGAAGCATTTACCTCTGAGTTTTTGGTGTTTGAGAACCAAAACGTTCGACAACAGAGGCGTTCGGGAACCGAGGTACCACTGTTCTACGTTGAACAGTCCTGGCTTCCCCCAGAGGATTCTGGGAGCTGCGGTTTTTTAAAGGTGCCAAGAGTGCCCCTGCTCCCCTCGCAGGACTACAATTCCCAGATTGCTTTAACAATCAAGCACTTTCCTCAGGGAACTCTGGGACCTGTAGTTCTGGGAAGGGAACCGGAACCCACACCAGACTACATCTCCCAGAATCCTTTGGGGGAAGCCAGGACTCTTGAAGCCTTTAAATGTATGGTGACTTGTGCAACGAAATTTCCCCTCCCTCTCCTCCCCCCCCACCTCCATAAGAGGATTGGGCTGGGGTTGGGGAATCTAGTGCCCATTGAGACTGATGGGGCCGAAGGCAGGGGGGGCAGAAAAGGAGGCGGAGCCACAGTCAGTGACTGGCAGATCCAGCTAATTCCAGTTCGGAAGCTGCCGTACACAAATAGTCCATCTAGTTCAAGATTGTGTACACTGGCTGGCAGCAGCAGCTTCTAGGCCTCTCCGTGGAGGTACCAAGGATTCAACCTGGCGCCTTTTGGGTGCAGATGCTCCACCAACGGAATCAGAGAGTTGGAAGGTGTCCTCGAGGGTCATCTAGTCCAACCCCATTCCCCCCCAAGGCGGGATTAAAACCCATGACCTTGAGATTAAGAGTCTCATGCTCTGCCAACTGAGCTAGGCCTCTTCCATCCCCATCCTCTGACAGGCAGTGCCCCTCTCTAGACTGATTGTAAGTCGGGAAGTGGGCAGGAGGGAGCTGGATGAACCAGCCTTTACTGGCTGGTGAGGAGCAGAGGAGAATAAGGGGATTTAGGTGCTCCAGCCAGCTTCCACCTGTGCGATGTATTTTTTATTTTATCTACTAAATTTGTATTGAGAGTGGCAGCTGCCTCGGATGTAGAAGAAGGAAGCAGGAGATCTGCACCGTTTTCGATCGATGGCTCTCAAATCCCATTAATATTTTTTTTATTTGGAATGGATAATGCTCACAGTGCTCTGTTTGCTTTAAAAAACAGCAACACAAAAAGCTAGGAACTTACAGTGTGAATTTCAGGGAAGAGCTTTGCTTCATTTCAGGAAGGGATAAGGACAGCAGCTGCACACACGTCCTGCTTTCATAGCACACAGCTTCCCCACAAAAAATCCTGGGAGTTGTAGTTTGCAGAGCTACAATTCCCAGCACCCTTAACAAACTACAAAGCCTAGGATAGGCAGGGAGCGGGGGGGGGGGGGGAGAAGGATATGCTTTAAATGTATGTTGCGTACACAAGAAAAATATGAGTTTTGAGAAGTGGGGAGAGATGGAGTGAGAGAGATTGGTCATCCCCTGGCTGCTAGAGTGGGAAAAAAATATCCTTGGCGGCTCATGCAACCCACTATTCTGAATAATGTTTTTTATAGGGTAGGGGTCAGTGGGGATGCCTTTGAGACTTTTAGATGTTTTGTGTTTGTGATGGCTTCTGCAACAGAAACTGAATCAATAGTAACAAATTAATTCCGAAGGGAGGCTCCAGCTTCAAATTGCTGGACGAAAACTTATCAGGAAGTCTCGTTTTATTCATTTGCAAATGAAGAGAGACAATGGTTGCTTGCAGGCGTTAACCAAGAAAGCAAAGACCAGGGTGATTGCATTATCACCATTTACCAACACTGAATGGGACACTTGGGCTTGTTCTACATAGGGTTCAACTTTTATCTGAATTGTTTCAGGAGACTTACGCATTTCCTTGCAATCTGTCTGCACCTTTCAGAACTTATTTCCCTCTGCACGCCACTTAGTGATGCAATTACAAATTTGCTGCAATGTAGTCCTACGCGTATTTTACTCAGAAGTAAATCCCCAAGGTGTCACAAAACACAGCTTTGTGAAAAGAGAATAGCAAGGTCTGTAAAATCTGAGCATTGTTAACTAGAATGTTGCGAACCTACAAAGACAGGATAAGCAAACCGTATTGGAGTAAATATGATTTAAAATTATGATTAATGATTTATATGGATCAAGAAAGGAAGATTAATTGTATTTGATTAATTGGGGAAATAGTCAGGTAAATGTCTAAACAGGAACTGCACGTGCAGACGATGGAAACAGGAATGGATGGTAAAGTAATTTTTAACTTGGTGTTAAATTCTAATTAAATTGTTAATTTAAAATTTGGAAAACTAATAAAAATTGATTGGTTAAAAAAAGAGAAGTAAATCCATAAGAAATATTTGTTATATGTTTGCAGCACTATCTGTTGACGCTGCCTGTTAAAAGTTGCCAGTCCATGCTCTGCAAAATTTTGGCGCATGTCACACCACATGCCCCTGAGCATGGGCAGAGTGCCACCCCATACCCCACTGTTGAGGAGATCTAGATGGATCAATGGCCTGGCTCAGGTACAAGGCAGCTTCCTATGATTCTCTCACCATTTGGCTTGTAAAAGTAGGTAGGCAAAAAATCGAGAGAAATGTTCAGCGGCAACTCGCAAGTTAAGCCCCAGTGGAATCTGGGAAGCACAAACAACCCTCCTATGCTGTACACTAAACGCCAGGTTCTTTTTTGGGGGGGGAATGGGGGGTATATTGCCTCTGAACCTGGATATTCCATTTTTTAAGAAAAGGAACCTATCATGTTCAGCAGGATCTGCAACGAAGTGTGGCAGTATGGAATGCTGGCTGCTGTTCAGCTTTCTAACCACTCCACTTTAACAGTGACATTCCCTCTAGTTCTGAACCTCAACAGGTGGGTACCAATCATTATTTAGCCAAAATGGAAATACAGTGGTACCTCAGGTTAAGTACTTGATTCGTTCCGGAGGTCCGTTCTTAACCTGAAACTGTTAACCTGAAGCACCACTTTAGGGCCTCCCGCTGCTGCTGCACGATTTCTGTTCTCATCCTGAAGCAAAGTTCTTAACCTGGAGCACTATTTCTGGGTTAGCGGCGTCTGTAACCCGAAGCATATGTAACCTGAGGTACCACTGTATACATGAATAGGCCTGGAGAAACTCTCAAGTTTTGCAGAAGTGCCTAAAAGGTTATTGGCAAGAAGAGCCCTTAACTAGTGGGCGAGGGAAACAGCCCAGAGCGGACAGTTGTGTTCAGTGGTGACAGAATACAACCTACTTGCTTGTTGGGCGGGGGGGGGGGGGGCGGAGAGAAGAGATGGAATGGAGTATTCTGGTATAGGGCAAGGCTGGCTGGCAAGCACCCTGTTGTCAAGAACACCACACAGGATCCGTTGAGCAACTACCCAATTTTTAATAGCTCCAAACATAACAAGCTCCAAACTTGTCACAAAAGACTTTTTTTAATTTAAGATTACAAAAAACTTGAGATAAGAAACTTTATAAATAAAACCTCAACATGTTTTGACAGGAGTATAAAAGCGTGGGCATTCAGAACTGTAGACACTCAACAAGGGAACCAAAAAAAATTAAAATGGTTTAATTGGTTTGCAACTGGTACCTGCAATGGGTACCTGCTGTTCGGCTCATTTCTAGTCATTTCTAGGATGCTTGGGGGAAAAGCTAGGCTACTACTGAACATTTAAACAGATGGGCACAATAGCGGTAGACTAATGAGAGAACGAGAACAATACATTAGGATCAGCTTCTGGGACAGATATTATCTGGATTCACACATCAATAGCCAAACCACAGTGACTGTGCTTGAGGCTGATTTGCTCCTAGTCCCCCCCCCCCCACTTCCTGGTTCAGCCAAACCATAGTTTACTGTTATGTTCAAATCAGGCAGATGGTAGCATACTGAGAAGGGGGAACTTGCTGCCCTCTCGATGCTGTCAGACAACCAATCTCCATCCTTTGGCCATGGTGGCTGAGGAAGATTGGAATTAGGAGTCTTGAGGGCTGAAACTTCCCCACCCCTGGCTCCTGCAAACCATTGTTTACCCAGTTCGAAATGTGTGTGACCCCAAGTTACCGTCACTGTGGCTGAACTCTGTGTTGCCCATTAGATGAAAAACAGCACTTGAGTATGGGGGCATATGTGTGTTAAATAAGTCTGGGACCAAACCATTTTTCTAGGGGTTCAAGAGAATGTAAATATAGTTATTAAATTTGGGGAACTAAGGTATGGCTTAGCCATACAGTAGAATGAAGTGGTATAGTCCTGGAGGTAGTGGAATGGGCTGTACCATTTTGGAACCCAGGCGGGATCCCACATTTAATTTTAATGGTGCCTGGAAGGGGGGGGGAGAGCTCAAGTACAAAAACTGATCCGAAATAGAATGTCTCCCCCCATGACAAGGGGTGTTTTTCTAATTTTTACTCACTAAGGTTTGTTTAACATGGCAGAGCTTTCAAAAATGGTACCCCCCCCTACCAACATCCTAAAATAGTACAGTCCAATTTCAGGCCCCAGCCCCCCTCAGGATGCTTCCCTCTAAATTCTCTCCCCACAACCCAATCTGTGGAGTAGGCTTTTAAAAGAAAGAACCCCCAACCGATGTTATTGAGAAGCACCTGGCAAATTTCTTTTCCTTCAAAAAGGCAGATACACAGAAACATCAGAATGCAGATAATTAAAACACACATGTAACATGAACAGTAGAATTAACTCTCGCTTGCAAAAAGCTCAACGTGCCCCATTAACACCTTATGCTTTCCCCACTACGAACCTCGAATTCAAAACTGCTTCCCTTATTCCACCTTCCCTTCCAACTCAACTCCTTCAATAAATTCAAGGGGCTTAAAGTAAAAAAGACCCTGATATATTGCCTAAGCTTGGTCGCTAATTCAGAACAGGATAATGTAACATACAACTTTTTTGGGGGGGGGGGTGCGCTTTATTTTGGGATAGCTTCACCATGAGGAAGAAATAACAAGAGGGGCGGGACATCCTGCCAAGTGATGCAGGATGTTTACATGTAGAAGAAACACATGCTTTGAGAGGAATTTCGAAAAGAATTCACTTTGGCTGGATAGTAGCTGGATTTTTTTTGGGGGGGGAGTGGCCCCACACGACGGGTTGGATCACCCCTGATCCATTTGGGCACGGCTGCCTCCTCCACACAGGCTGCTGAAACCAGGAGATGCACTAAGGTGGCCAGAAAAACAACACACATTTTTGGCAAGAAGAGGAAGGAGCTGGAACGAGACTGCAGGTCCTGTCTGAGGCAGACTTTGGAAGCTGGGAAGTTCTGGACCACAAATCCCACCAGGAATTGTGGTCCAGAACATCTGGAGGGCGCCAGGGTTGGCAACGAGAAGCCCCCTTCTCCGGTTCTGCCCCAGAGAGATTTAACCCAGCAACGATATCCGCTCCCACCCCTGTTCCTAAAATCCCGCTAATTCCCTCCCGCCAAGTCGCAGGCCGCTCACAGCTTCGCCTTGCTCTTGGTGTGGATCAGCTCGTGCTTCTCTCGCTGCCACTTGCGGTCGAAGCCCTCCCCGCAGAAGGGGCACTCGTGGGGCTTCTTCCCAGTGTGCTGGCACTCGTGCCGGACCAGATCCGAGCGCCAGCAGAAGCCCTTGCTGCAGAAGCAGCACTCGTAGCGCTTCTCCCCGGTGTGGAGCATACGGTGGCGGTTGAAGGTCGCCAAGCCGTTGAAGCCCCGGCCGCATTCGGGGCACATCTTGATCTGGCTCTTGGGGGCGGCGTCTGGAGGGGGGGAGGGCTTCTTGAGCTTCGGCTTGACATCCCGAGGTGGAGGAGATGGAGGAGGCGGCGGCGATGGAGGTGCCTCGGCCAGGTTCGGCAACTGGGCTCGCTTCAGCCTATCCGAGCGGCGCTGCTCCTGGGTGCCCCCGGCCTGCTTCCAGCGGGACGGCAGGACTGCGTTTGCTCTTCCGGGAAACCGGGCTCGCAGCTTCACTTCCCCGTAGCAGCCCCACTGGAATGTTTTCTTCTTCCTTGCCACGCCGGCCTGCCCGTAACCTACCAGAAAGACAAAAGTGTAGAATCGGAGAATCGTGGAATTGGAGTAAGCATGGATCAATGGTACCAAATAGTATGGGAGACAGCCCTACTAGAAAAATTAATCAATAAAATGAAACTTGACACAGGGACAAATACAAGAAGACGCCTTCACCCCAGTATGGCTCCCCTTTATCACATACACAACCCAACAAGACAACGACAAAAATCCACCAACAGCATACAAATCAATATGGCTAACCTGATCCAAAACACCCACCCACCCCACTCACACATGAAAACAAAGACCACCACAGCCAACCACAAATGAATAACCACACCCTAGGCCAACCCCAACCTCTCTCACCACCAAAGGAACACAAGTGAACAGCAAAGAACCTGCACAAGCAACGCTGACACAAAACCCCACATATAGTAAGTAAAATAGAAACATTGCCACCTAACCCCCCCCACCTCCCCCCCTTTTCTTCCTAATGTCTCAACAAATGAAACCGATTTGTAAAAATGTTACATGGGGTGGGGGAAATATACAAGGGAGATACATTGCAAACACTTTTGTAAATCAAGAAAACCTATAATAATAATAATAATAAAAAGAATCGTGGAGTTGGAAGGGACCCCAAGAGACACCTAGTCTTACCCCTGCAATGCAGGAACCTCAGCAAGCAATAAAGAAATAAAAATAATTTATTGCTTATACCAGGCATCCCCAAACACAGTCCTCCAGTTGTTTTGGGACTACAATTCCCATCATCCCTGACCACTGGTCCTGTTAGCTAGGGATCATGGGAGTTGTAGTCCCAAAAACGTCTGGAGGGCCGAGTTTGGGGGTGCCTGACTTATACCCTGCCCATCTGGCTGGATTTCCCCAGCCATTCTGGGCGGCTCCCAACAAAATATTAAACACAATCAGGCATCAAACATTAAAAACTTCCCCAAACAGGGCTGCCTTCAGATGTCTTATAAAAGTCAAATAGTTGTTTATTTCCTTGACATCTGGTGGAGGGCGTTCCACAGGGCGGATGCCACCACCGAGAAGGCCCTCTGTCCGGTTCCCTGTAACCTCACTTTTTGCAGGGAGGGAACTGCCAGAAGGCCCTCGGAGCTGGACCTCAGTGTCCGGGCTGGACGATGGGGGTGGAGACGCTCTTTCAGGTATACTGGGCCAAGGCCATTTAGGGCTTTAATGGTCAGCACCAACACTTTGAATTGTGCTTGGAAACGTTCTGGGAGCCAATGTAGGTCTTTCAAGACCGGTGTTATATGGTCTCGGCAGCCACTCCCAGTCACCAGTCTAGCTGCCAAATTCTGGATTAATGGTAGTTTCCGGGTCACCAGCCCCGCGTAGAGCGCATTGAAGCATCCATAACAGATGGCCATCCAACCTCTGCTTAAAAACCTCCAAGGAAGGAGAGGCCACAGTCTCCTGAGGGAGACCGATCCACTGTCAAATGGCTCTTCCTGTCAAAAAGTTTTTCCGTATGTTTAGGACCTTCCTTTAGGTAGGGATGGGGAGCCCTTTTTAGCCCCGGGGGCCGCACTGCCTTCTGGGCAACCATTCGAGGGCCAAATATAAGTAGTGGTTAGGGCTGGAGCCAAAAGAGATTTATTTAGAGCATTTTTAACCCACTCAGAAATACTCCCAGAGTGCCTTGCATACAACCAATTGCGACATGACTGTTCCTGCCCGCAAGCATACAATCTGAAACGACGGGGCACAAAAGGAAAAAAGGGAGGAGGGGAGAAGAAAAAACTAAACAGAAGCACCAATAAATAGTAGTTTTTATAAAGACCAGGTGGTTGTCTCTAGCTCATTTCCTGTCAAAAATGTTATGTGTTAACTACACACAACAATCAATGCACTCCTCTTTCTCTGAAACAGAAAATCTTAACACAAGCTGGTTGCAACATATGCCCTACAGCTGGTTGATAGAATATAAAATTTTGTTCGTGTGTGGGTGTTTGCTCTATCCTTTTTGTATTTTGCTCTCTATTGGCTTTGTTTGGCTTTTATTGTAGCGTATGTTGAAAACCTTGAATAAAATTGATTAAAACAACAAGAACAGCACTGCTCCACACTGGATCTCTTTGGAGCCAGGGACACCCCCTCTTCCCACCGCTAATTCTAGGCAAAACTAAGACCCCTGCTTACCTGTGTAAGTCTTGCGTGATGATGAACTGGGCTCCCCTTGGACCTCCTTCGTAGCCCAAGTTTGCAGCGGCACCGTTTCCAGCGGAACTTCCTGCTTCTTGCGAAGATCTGCAGCCTCTTCCTGCTCCTGGGGAAAAATAAAGAGCAGAAAAAGGGAGACCACTGAGGAGTGGAAGAAAAGAAACAGAAGGCAAAGTGCTCAGGTCACCAGTGTGGTGCAATGGTTAGAGCGCTGGATTATGACCTGAGAGATCAGGGTTCGAATCCCCACTCGGCCATGAAACACACCAGGCAACCTTGGGCCCAGTCACCATTCTCTCTAGCCTGAGCTACCTCACAGGGCTGTTGTCAGGGGAAAGAGGAGAAACATGTAATAATAATAAACTAGAAGCAGCTCTTTAGTTAAGGCACTGAATGTATTCAAGTTTGGCTTCTTGTTTCCGGTGCTCCTTGAATGGAGTTTCTCCCAACACTGCGTAAGAGAGACAGATGGAGATAATCAGATAATGATGGGGGAATTTCATTATCTGTTTCCCTCTTTGGTTGGAAGAGGGACCAAGCTCTCACCCGCAGTTTGCCTGGCGGTCTGGCACTGGCTTCCCATTGGAATGCAAGGGCAAGGTGACAAGTTGAAATTGCAGAGTTATGACAAACTCAAAGGGAAGGTGCGAGACTGGTTACATTATTTTCAAATAAGAGAGGTGTATAATCAAGATAAGAAAATTGGCTTTCAGGTGGAAAAATCAAAGTTGGAAACAGAACTGTTAGAACCCAATGCTAAGATATTATCAAGAATGTATAATCTGCTGTTGAAATGGAGTACTGAGGAAGAAACGGTTAAATCTGCCATGATCAAATGGGCACAAGATTTAGGACATAACATTATGTTTGCTGACTAGGAACAGTTGTGGACCACTGGGATTAAATTCACGGCATGTAATGCCTTAAGAGAGAATATTATGAAAATGATGTATAGGTGGTACATGACCCCAGTCAAGCTTGCAAAAATCTACCATTTGCCCGAGAATAAATGTTGGAAATGTAATGAAATTGAAGGTACATTCTTTCACCTTTGGTGGACATGTCCGAGGATTAAGGCTTTCTGGGAAATGATTTATAATGAAATGAAAAAGGTGCTTAAATGCACATTTGTGAAGAAACCAGAGGCCTTTCTCCTAGGCATAGTTGGCCAATTGGTGTCAAAGAAGGATAGAACTTTCTTTATGTATGCTACAGCAGCAGCAAGAATACTTATTGCGAAGCATTGGAAGATGCAAGATCTACCCACCTTGGAAGAATGGCAGATGCAAGTAATTGACTATATGGAAATGGCAGAGATGACTGGCAGAATCCAAGACCAGGGAGAAGAGTTGGTGGAAGAAGACTGGAGGAAATTTAAAACTTATTTACAGAAGTACTGTAAAATGTATGAATGTGGATGATATTGAAATAAAAAGAAGAAGTTCTAGTAACAAGGGATAAAAATTGGAAATTATAAATTTGGGAGGTAAACATTTAAGGACAAAGTAGTATGATATGAATTTGCTGAGCTAATTGTTAAAGAGGGATACAAAAAAGGGAGGTGTGAGGAAGTCAGGAAAATAAGTTAACTAAAGATGAATAATTAGAAAAGAGTGATTTGTGTTTGTTTTAGGTTATTTATGTTATTTGTGGTGTTTTTGATTGTTTTTTCTGTGTGAAAGATTGTATTGTTGTTTATTATTTTTCTGTGTGCTTTATGTACCTTTCTATTGTTAAACTTAATAAAATATTATTATAAAAAAAAGGAATGCAAGGGCAGGCAAAGGCACTGGGTGCATGGAGTACTCTGGCTGCCACGAAACCCCCTCCCCCATCCCGTTCCTGGAAGCACAGGTTATCCTGTTAATTGGGCTTTAATTGGAGCAAACTACAGGCCAGAGACAATGAGATAAGAAACTGAAAACAACCCAGCTACAAAGATGTAAAAGGTTTGGACTGAGAGCGGATTTCTGACAGCAAAGGGCCTTCTTGGTAGTGGTGCCTGCCCTGTGGAACTCCCTCCCAGCAGATGTCAAGGCAATAAACAACTATTTTACTTCAATCCTGCATTGCACAGGGTTCAGTGAGATGATCCTAGTGTGTTCTTCTATTTCGCCAAAAAAAGAAAAAGCGAAGTTGAAGCCATTGGCTTTGGTCGCTTGCACTGCTGGGATATTTGACTTTTGCAACCATTTGCTGGCTAGGAGCCACTTGCAAGCCTGGGGGGGAAAAGGAATGCAACCTTCTTACCGGTTCTTCCCCCCTTTCGGCCGCTTGCAACCTCCTCAGGAAATCTTCCGCCAGAGCCACGGCCTGCAGGCAGCTCTCCGGCACGCGTTCCTTGACCCAGTGGTACATTTCCTTCGGCAGGACGTTGAGGAACTGCTCCAGGAGCAAGGCCTCCAAGATCTGCTCCTTGCTGCTCCTCTCCGTGTTCAGCCACTGTTGGCACAGCTCCTGGAGCCGTGCAAGGACTTCCCGGGGCCCGTTGGCCTCCTGGTAGCAGAAGCGGCGGAACTCCTGGTGCTTCTTCTCGCGCGCCAGGGCCTCACGCCTCAAGATGGCCGCCTTGACCTTCTGGAAGTCTCCGCGGTCCTGGGCGTCCAGGCTGATGAAGGCCTTCTCCGCTTCCTCGCCCAGGGCCGGCAGCAGCCGGGTCACCCACTCCCTCCTGGGCCAGTGGCAGGCCACGGCCACCTGCTCAAAGGAGGCCAGGAAGGCCCGGGTGTCGGCCCGCGGGGCCAGCTCCTCCGAGGTCTGCTCCTCCCAGACGGAACCTTCCAGAAACTCCTGGAACTCGGTCTCCCACTGATAGTGACCGCTGCTCCCTGCTCTCGGCTGGCTCTCTTGGCGTACCGCGTATCCCCCGGCGTCTGCCGAATGGCTTGCTGAGGGGCTTTCAAGGGTTCCTGCCTCGCCAGCCCCCGATTTGAGACCTTTGGGGTCCTCCCGGAGCCGGGTGCACTCAGCTTCGGCCCTCCAGCGGCGTGTGGCGGCCATTTTAGCTCTGCTGGCTGGAAGTTCTAAAGCTCAGAGCAAACGAATGGCAAAAAATGGCAACTTCTGGCCCTGTGCTTGTGCAGCTGCTCACGACACAACGGGACTCCCTGGGCAAGCCGTGCAAGGGTTTCGCGGCCAGCAATTTTTTCGCCGAAGAACTGGGAGAGCTTGCAAGCAACTTTTTTGTTGTTGTTTCCAAAGGCTCCTTTCCTGAAAGAGAACACAAAACAGGGATGTCAGAAAGAACAGAAACCCACATGCCAACAGCCACTTCCCAGGTCTTCTGAGCGCTAGGAAATTTCACACTGCACCTTGCTGACAGATCTGGAAAAGGCAAAACTTGCAAGAGAGAGAGAGAGAGAGGCTCCTCTCGCTCTCTTTGCAAGGTCTTTTGCTACGCTTTTGCTGCTAAACCTCACACTGGGCTGGACCAGGAGATGCACAGCATACATGCTAAATTGCTACAAATTAAAAACTTCTGCAGGGAATACAAGAAGCTGTCTTACTTACTCCTCTGCTCTTCCTTGGAGGTTTTTAAGCGGCGGTTGGAGGGCCATCAGCCATGGATGCCTTAGCTGAGATTCCTGCACTGCAGGCGGGTTGGACTAGATGACCTTTGGGTCCCTTCCAACTCTACAATTTTATGACCTAGGTAATGGAAAGGGCTGTAACCTCAATGGCAGAGCACCTGCTTTGCGTCCTGCAGTTCCCGGGTTCAATTCCAGGATGGGCTAGGAAAAGCCCCTGCCTAAAGTACTGCCAACCAGGGTAGACAGAATAGAATACTAATACAAATAATAATAATAATAATAATAATAATAATAATAATAATAATAATTTATTTATACCCCGCCCATCTGGCTGGGCTTCCCCAGCCACTCTGGGCGGCTTCCAAAAAAATATTAAAATACTATAATACATCAAACATTAAAAACTTCCCTAAACAGGCTGCTTTCAGATGTCTTCTAAAAGTCTGGCAGTTATTGTTCTCTTCGACATCTGGTGGGAGGGCGTTCCACAGGGCGGGCGCCACTACCGAGAAGGCCCCCTGCCTGGTTCCCTGTAGCTTTGCTTCTCACAGTGAGGGAAACGCCAGAAGGCCCTTGGCGCTGGACCTCAGCATCCGGGCAGAATGATGGGGACAGAGACGCTCCTTCAGGTCTACTGGACTGAGGCCATTTAGGGCTTTCAAGGTCAGCACCAACACTTTGAATTGTGCTCGGAAACTTACTGGGAGCCAATGCAGGTCTTTCAAGACTGGTGTTATATGGTCTCGGCGGCCGCCCCCAGTCACCAGTCTAGCTGCCGCATTCTGGATTAGTTGTAGTTTCCGAGTCACCTTCAAAGGTAGCCCCATGTAGAGCACATTGCAGTGACTGAAGCTGATTTGGGATAAGGCATCTTCTGGAGACAGGACTGAGCTCAGCGACAGAGCACCTGCTCCGCAGGCCCAAGATCCCAGGTTCAATCCTGGCATCCAGGGCTGGGAACTTCCCCTGCTTGACACCCTGCGGGACACTTCCAGTCAGCATAGGCCAGTGCTTCCCAAACTTCAGTCTCCTGCTGTTTTCGGACTACAGTTCCCATCATCCATGACTTCTGGTCTTGCTAGCTAGGGATGATAGGAGTTGTAGTCCCCCTCCAAAAAACAGCAGGAGCCCCAAGTTTGGAAAACCCTGGTGTAGACAAGAATGTGGTGGACAAAGGTTCTGTCTCAGTATGAGGCAACTTCCTATATTGCTCAGCCTAGGGACCAAATGTGGCCCTCCAAGCCCCTCTACACGGCCCTTGGGAAACTCTCCCCAAGCCTGCATACCCTCTAACATTTCTCTGATGAAAACTGGGACCCTTTTAAAGCATCTCTGCTGAAATTAACCTGCTATACTGAGGAAAAAACTGACACACCAGTGACTTTGTCAGCTGTGGCCCCTGGCCCCATCTATGTGGCCCCCAGAAGGTTGCAGCTCAGCCAACAACGTGCAGAGGGCCAGAGGTGTTCCCACTCCTTGCCCCTAGACCTTGCTTCCAAATCCCCTTCCCAGGATTCCGCCATCGAGCCTCAAACATTTAGGCCCCATTTGCACTACACTGGGGGGGGGGGGGCAATATGAATGAAATATTGGGAGGCCGGTTAAGGCTCACCCCACATAATCAATCACATGATATGGTGCATGCACACCATTCTAATGGCAATGCCCATCAACTTTTGGGAGAGGCTGGCCCCCTCAAATATTCCATTGGGGGGAGGCCGGAGCCCCCAAAACTCCTAGGAGTTGGCTCCTAGGCACTGCGCATTTGAAGCAGCATCATTCCACTTTAAACAGTCCAGGTTTCCCCGACATAACTCTGGGAGTTGTAGTATGTGAAGGGTGCCGAGAGATGTCAGGAGACCCCCATTCCCCTCAATTCCCAGAGTTCTCTGGGAAGAGGGATTTGTTGTTAAACCACTGTGGGAACTGTAGTTCTCCAAAAGGAATGGGTGCGTGTGTCTCCTAGCAGCTCTCAGCACTCTTACCAAAATACAGTTCTCCAGGATTTATTTATTTGGGGTGGGGGGATAAGGAACTATGAGAGTTTAAAGTGGTATGATACTGCTTTAAATGTGTAGGGCAGAGGACCTAATCCAGGGATTTGATTTTATACACACACACACACTTGTTTTTTAAATATATATATAATTAAATTTCCACAAATTCACATACAATTCAAATACATATTTTTTATTTTGTTTTATTTACTTCCCATCCCACTTTTCATGGGTCCACCCCCCCATCTTTTAAAACCATTAAGGCTAGTGGACCCCCCCATTCTCCAACTTCCTGTGTTGTTTTTAAGACAGATGTTGGCTAGCCAGAGATTGAGAAAAGCTGTTCTGAGCCCTTTCAGGAATGGAAGGTGCCTCAGGGGCAGAGATTGGCAAATCCCATTTTATCACTTTGCTTTAAATAGATTTGGGAGGGCAAACTTTTGTCTCAAGTACACTGCCATTGTCCCAGCCAGGACCGACACAAAGCCAGTCTGAATGCTTTTGCAAGAGGTCTCCTCAGGACAGGTGTTTAAAAAGAGAAAAAAAATCCCTGCTGCCTTTGCAGCTTACAATTTAACTGATCTTTAAAAATAAATTGGAAGAAAGAATGAAAAGCTTTAAAAAAGCAACAGCGCTGTTCTAATCATACGGTGAGATCTTTCGATGAAGGGTGGTGTGTATGTGTGTATATATATATATATATATATATATATATATATATATACATACACACACACACACACACACACACATACATACATACACTGTTTAAGGTTGTTTTTTACAATGACGCAGTGTGCATTTTTTTTACTAAATAAAAAAAATCTCTATCAGATCCATGTTGCTTAACACACATTTATCATATAAACATGCCACTTTTCAAAACACATTACAAAACAACAACAACATCCTAAGCCCTTTTAAAATGTGTTTTTATTGTGGGGGGGGTATTGGGTTGCTGTTTTTATTTTTATTAGGTATTTTCTGGTTTTATATCTTGATTTTATTCAGTGAACCGCCCTGAGACCCCGGGGTATAGGGCGGTATATAAATTCAATCAATCAATAAACAAATGAAACATTTTTGTGACTAATTTTTCCCTGGTTTAATATTTGTTTTGCACACCGCCTTGAGTTCATTGGACGAAAGGTGGGACTCAAGTATAATAATAATAAATAAAACAAAATAGTTGATACCCCCAGCTCGGCCTAACCTACCAAACAGGGTTGTGGCAAGCCTGTTGCAACCCCCCACCCCACCCCAAATATCTGTGAGCACAAAGGAAGGATACAAACAGTGTATAAATGCAATAAATAATTTTTTAACCCTGTTTTATTTGCTCTTATGTGTTTTTATATCCCCGCTTTTCCAAGCCGGAATTAAGATCGCCGGAAGAAATATCAACAACCACAGATATGCAGATGACACAACTTTGATGGCAGAAAGTGAGGAGGAATTAAAGAACCTTTTAAAGAGGGTGAAAGAGGAGAGCGCAAAATATGGTCTGAAGCTCAACATCAAAAAAACGAAGATCATGGCCACTGGTCCCATCACCTCCTGGCAAATAGAAGGGGAAGAAATGGAGGCAGTGAGAGATTTTACTTTCTTGGGCTCCATGATCACTGCAGATGGTGACAGCAGTCACGAAATTAAAAGACACCTGCTTCTTGGGAGAAAACCTAGACAGCATCTTAAAAAGCAGAGACCTCACCTTGCCAACAAAGGTCCGTATAGTAAAAGCTATGGTTTTCCCAGTAGTGATGTATGGAAGTGAGAGCTGGACCATAAAGAAGGCTGATCGCCGAAGAATTGATGCTTTTGAATTAGGCCTTTTGAGATCTTTCCCAGTCTGCATCTATATTGGAATCATTTGGGAGATGTTTTTGGTTTTAAAATGTATATTTATTTTAAAGATGTTTTATTACTGGGCTGCTATGGGAGGAAGGGCAAAAGATGAACTTAAATCTTCACCAACTGTACACCAATTAAGAGATTTTTGAAATATTAAGCAGTACACACATATAGGATTTTAACTTAACAAATTTTAATATAGTATCCACTCTATTTTTGCGATTGTAAGTTGTTTTAAATGGTTTTTAATATTGATTTTTAGTTGTAACCCTACCTGGGACTTTACGGTGAAGGTCGGGCAATTATTAATAACGATTCAAGCCATCAAATCATTACTAAATTTACACCCCACTTTTCCATATGGTTTTCACAGCTGCTGTCCAAATCGTTACTTTAAAAAGCATTTAACTATTGATAGAAAACTTTAAAATATATTTTTTAAAATAAGAAAATGAAAGCAACAGGAATTAAAAATTCAGCTGAAGAGAACAGAGAGGATTGCAGAACTGGTGGATAAGAATAAGGATTATCATTTGGGGTCAGACTAAAAGGAGGGGAAACCCAGGACAGGATTCAGTGCCGGTCCTACTCAAGAGTAGACCCATTTGAGTATATAGCCATGTTTCATTACTTGTCCACTTAATCACTGATCCTTTGGATAACAGCACAGTTATCAATAAGGGCCATTGCACCATTGGTTTCTCTGTTAATGTTTGTTTTGAAACTCTTCACAGAAATACAGTGCAAAAAAAAACAAAAAAAACACCCAAACCCTCCAACCCAGGTCAATTCATTTCAATAGGCCTACTCTTGAGTAGGACTAGCACTGAAAACAACCCCCAGCCATCTCATCCAGGAATGCAATTTCTTCTCCGGAGGGAGGAATAAAAGCCAGCGCTGCTCACACCTTTCTGGAAACTGGTATTTAGAAGGTAGACTGCATCTGGCAATAGAGGCTCTATCTATTCAACCATTGCCACCTTGCCTAGGGATCTGACCTCACACACAACACATGCCAACCTGGTTTTACTCCTAAAAGGCACCATTTACAACACCTTTCCCCATCTGGCGACTTCCAGTTGCTTTGGGCTGGAGGAATGCGCCATTGCATAGCGGCAGAACAGCTGCTTTGCATGCATAAGGTCTGCGCAATACATGGTCTGAGTAAGTACAAAGCACCTTAGAAATCACAGAATTGCAAAGTTGGAAAAGGGACCCGAGGGTCATCTAGTCCAACCCCCTGCAAGGCAGGACTCCAGCGTGGGGCCCGAACCCACAATCCTTTTTTGGGTTCCAAGAAGGGCTGGGGAAACCTAGCCAGATGGGCGGGGTATAAATAATAAATTGTTATTGTAATATTATTCCTTTGCTCCAGTTTAAACTGCCTTTCATTTGGAACCTTGAACACTAGAAACTTTAAAAGGCAGTCACAGGTCAGTGCTGGAGCGTCTGCTCCGCACGCAAAAGGGTCCCAGCATCTCCAAGCAGGAAACCTTGGAGAGCCGCTGCCAGCCCGTGTAGGCAAAACGGAGCTCAAATGGGCCAATGCTCCGACTCAGCATCTTATGGACTCCATCCAACCCCCATGGCTTGTGTAACCATGCCCCCCCCACCAAGCTGGCGAACTTTTAAGATGCGTTAGGCTCAGCCAGCAGTTAAGCATCAAGGAGAGTTGCAGTTGCAGCAACAACAGCAAAAATCCCCATTTGGAAGGCACCCGGTTGGGGAAGGTTGATCTCAAGGATGGAGCCTGTATATATAGAAATATATAGATATATATAGTGGCAGGGCGTTCCAAGGGCCCAGCTTCCACCCAGCCCCAGATAATGGGTTCAAACTCACCACCGCTTCCAGCCGCCCTCCAACACCCAGTTTGCTGGAATGAATGGAATAGACTGAGACCAGACAGGGAGGGGCTCCTTCAGCAGGTTGGTCCCTCCCACCAGCCCCGCCCGCTTTTCACAAATTTTATTTTTTTAAACCTGGGGAAATTTTGGGGAAGGGCATCTCTCAGATTTAACCCTTTGTAGGACCTACCAGAGAAGGGGGGGGGGTAGGATTAAGGAAAGAGGGACTCTTATCAGTTCAACAAGATTTGTATACCGCTTGTTCATAAAACAAAGGATTTACATTCAGTGGTTTACATGCAGCCAATGTGAAATATTCCTATATATCAAACTTGAAAAGCAGTAGCTTTGATAAATAAAAATGCTCTTCTTCCCGGATCCAAAAATGCGCTGGAGTTTTTTAAGGAACCAGAGACCCCTGTGTGTGACCCTGGCAAAGCTGCTGAAAGGAAATGGGAGCTGGCTCGCATGATAATAGGAGACAAAGTACTGTAAAGGGTTTAGGAAATATTCTGCAGACTTTTCCCCCTCTGGCGGGGCTCCTGTGGTTTTAACAGGACAGCATTCAACAGGTTTAATACTCTCCCCACCCCCCCAACTGCCAATAATTTTTATTTTAACACATTACAAAAATAATCACTAGATTTATATCCTGCTTTTCTTCCAAGGCGTTCAAGACTCATTCCTCCATTCCCGCCCTGCTGCCTTAATTCTCCCAACGGCCCCTCAAGGTAGGCTAGGATGAATTTTGTGGCAGAGGAAAGATCTGAACCTGGCTCTCAGTGAAAGCTGGCCTTGTTGAATTTCTGCATGTTAGACTGCTGTAAAAGGCACCTGATGCGGGGCGATATTATATTATATTAACATACTTCTATACCTGGTGTGTATGCATGTTGGGGGGGTTAATTGTTTTTAGAACAGTTTTTAATGTTGCAGTTTATAGTTTGCTTTAAAAAATAATTGCTTTTATGTATGTGGGAGCAGTTGTTTTAACTGTTTTTATATTCCTAACATATTTAATCATGAAATTCTAGAGTTGGAAGGGTTCGAGTTGGGCAAAAGATCCCTGCATTGCAGCAGGTTGGACTAGATGACCCTGGGTCCCATCTATAGAGAATTCAATTATTGTGTGATTCTAGGAACACCCCACAGTGCAGGCATCTCAACACAAGCATCCATGACAGCCGGTCATTCAACCTCTGCTTAAAATCCTCCACCTTCTGAGGGACTCTATTCCACAGACGCTTTTGACTTGCTTTGGGGTGCCTCACGGGAAGAGAGTAATAAATGAAATTTCACACACCTCAGATTGCAATCCTGAGCATTTCTGTTCAGATAAATTGAGTCAGGTCCCTTAACTTCTTTTCTTTTCGCCAATTATTGTTACTGATATTCCAGAATTTTTAACAAATTGTCACCAAATCCATACAAATTCAATACAAATTTTAAAGTTGGGGTCCCCTCTATTTTCCTCCCTCATTTGCTGCTTCCAATAAAATAACATTTTCCAACTATCATTTCAAAATACATTCATCCCTTCTCCCTACACATCACCTGCTCAATTACCAATTTCTGCTATGGCTTTTATACATCGTTATAACTTGTCCTCCAAATAGTCAAGTAGAGTAAATCCACTTCTGTCTATCTATAGGAGTTGTTAATCGATTTTCAGGTCCCTTAACTTCAATGGGTCTACTTTGAGTTAGGACTAGCATTTGCTCCAGAGTAGACAGAGAGAGGTTTCCCCCTCTCTTTCCTAATACCAGAAATTTGGTATTAACCCAGTGAGGCTGAACCGTGAAGGACTTCTTCGCGCAGCACAGTTAAATTGCAGAACTTTAAAAGAGGATTGGACAAATTCATGGAAGATGAAGGAGTTCTCTTTTAAAGCACATTCAGATAGATAGATAGATAGATAGATAGATAGATTCTTTATTGTCATTACACACGTGCAACATTGCACAAGTGCAACGAAATTGGATGCCATCCCTTAAAAACAACAAAAGCAAAACAACAACAACAACCCACAAACCACATTCCAGCCACACCCACACCCCCACCCATCAATCTCCCAAATCACACTATCGAGTTACAGCATTCAAAAGGGCCACAGCTCTCGGGTAGAAACTGTTTTTCAGTCTATTTGTCCTTGACTTGATGTTTCTATATCTCCTGCCAGACGGCAGTAGTGCAAACAGACTGTATCCCGGGTGAGATGAATCCTGCAGGATGTTGTTTGCTTTCCTAAGACAACGGGAACCGTACAATTCTTCCAAGGATGGGAGAGGTTGACCAATAATCCTTTGTGCTGTGGTTATGACCTTCTGGAGCACCTTCCTCTCCCTAGCTGTACAACTGGAGAACCAAGCACAAATACAGTATGTAAGAATGCTCTCTATGGAGCCTCGGTAGAAGGACACCAGCAGTCTCTCACTCAGATTGTTCTTCTTTAAAAGTCTGAGGAAATAAATTCTCTGCTGGGCCTTCTTCACCAGAGCAGTGGTATTTGCGCTCCAAGTCATGCCCTGATCGATAGTTACTCCCAAAAACCTGAATTCCGCCACCCTCTCCACCCGTTCCCCATTGATATACAAGGGCTGAATGTCCGCCTTTTTTTTCCTGTAATCCACCACTAATTCCTTGGTCTTAGCCGTATTAAGAGCCAGATTGTTCTCTCCACACCAAACACAGAGCCGCTCCACCTCGTCCCGATAGGCGGACTCATCCCCTCCTGAAATGAGCCCTACCACCGTAGTGTCATCAGCAAACTTGATGATTTTGTTGCTGGAATAGATGGCTGTACAGTCATACGTATAGAGAGCATAGAGCAGGGGACTCAACACACAACCCTGTGGTGAGCCGGTGTTAAGGCTAAGGGCTGTGGACATATGTGACCCTACTCTAACCCTCTGAGAACGTTCTGACAAAAAATCCAAAACCCAGAGACAGGTGGAGTTGGAGAGTCCAATCGCCTCTAGCTTGGACACCAGTCTATGGGGGAGAATAGTGTTAAAAGCTGAGCTAAAATCCACAAACAGCAGCCTCACATAACTCCCCGGCTGCTCCAGATGGGACAGAGCAGCATGGAGAGTGGTGGTGATAGCGTCCTCTGTGGATCTATTTGCCCTGTATGCAAACTGGTAGTTGTCAAAAGTTGATGGAAGACAGGAAATAATATGACGGCGCACCAGTTTCTCAAAACACTTCATGATGATTGGAGTCAGTGCAACTGGTCTGTAGTCGTTCAAACTACTGATTGTGGATTTTTTGGGCAGAGGGACAATAGTTGACGACTTCAGGCAGGGTGGGACAATAGACTGGTGTAAGGACTTGTTGAAGATCTTAGTAAAGACCCTCGCCAGCTGATCCGCACAGCCCTTCAACACCTTTCCAGTGATGCCATCAGGTCCAGCCGCCTTCCTCGGATTCACCATCCTCAGTACCTTTCTCACCTCATGCTCCTCTACCGTGAATGAGGGGCCCCTAAGGGCTGGTGGCTGTAATACCGGCGTCTCAGGTGGCTCCTTCTCGAAGCGAGCAAAGAAGAGGTTAAGCTCCTCCGCCAGCAAAGGGTCACCGTCGACAGCACCAAGGTTAGGTTTGTAGTTGGTAATGTGCTGAATCCCCTGCCACATCTGTCTTGTGTTGTTGCTCCTTAAATTATCCTCAATCCTCAGCCTATAATCCCGTTTTGCCTGTCGAATGCCCCTCTTCAAGTTTGCTCTTGCCACACTGTAAAGCTGCACCTCGCCTGACCTGAAAGCCCTGTTCCTTTCCCGCAACAGGCCCTGGACCTCTCTATTCATCCAGGGTTTCTGATTGGGATAAAACCGGATGGATTTGTTTACTGTGACAGTGTCTGTGCAGTGATTGATATAGCACAGAACTGCCGCCGTGTGCTCCTCCAGGTCTGAACGATCGAAAATATCCCAATTAGTTCTCTCAAAACAGTCCTGCAGCTGGTGAATAGCACCTTCAGGCCAGATTTTAACAGATTTTAATATTGTGGGAGCCCGTTTCCTGAGTGGGATATATGCTGGTACCAGGAACAAAGACATATGGTCGGACTGGCCCAAGTGTGGCAGCTGTAAAGCCCTATAGCCGTGATTTACATTCGAATAAACTTTATCTAGTGTCTTGTCCCCTCTTGTGGGACATTTCACATGCTGATAGAGCGTTGGGAGCACTGTTTTAAGTTCTACATGGTTGAAGTCTCCCGCAATGATGTGCACAGCTTCAGGATACTTGTCTTGCTGGCTGCTGATAAGGCTCTGCAGGCGTCCCAAAGCCAAGTTGGCATTGGCATCTGGTGGCACGTACACACCAGTTAACATAACAGCTGTAAACTCCCTAGGGAGATAGGCTGGTCTACATTTAACAGCCACATATTCCAAATCCGGTGAACAGTGACTGCCCACAGTCTTAGAATTATTGGACCAGCATTTGTTCACATATACGCACAGCCCCCCTCCTCTAGTTTTTCCGAAGTCCATGCCTCGGTCATGACGATGTACCACCCAGCCTTCCAACTGAATAGCTGTGTCTGGTATGGACGGTTGAAGCCATGTCTCAATGACAAATAAAACGCAGCAATCTTTTACAAGGCTGTTCTTTGCTGCCTGCAACCTCAATTCATCCATCTTGTTGGCAAGAGATCTCACATTGGCAAGAAATATGCTGGGGAGTGGTGGTTTAGATGGACTCCTCTGTAATCTTACCAGGACGCCAGCCCGACAACCCCGCCTTTGCCTCCTGTCTCTACGCCGCCTTCGCCTCCTCCCTGGAGGCATAGTAATCCATGGAGAGCCCGGCGGCCTGGCTACTCCCACCGGAACGTTATCTAGGCGAAAATAATCAGCTCTTACAGCTTGTTCACACTGTAATCCGACCTTCAGAAGTTCCTGCCTGCTGTAAATCTTTCTTGCCCGGTCAGACATACTCGGACCAAGTAAAAATAATAAAAACAAAACAAAACGCTAAGGGAGAGCACTAAGCCGCAGCGTCTATGCGCGCCGCCATCATTCAAAGCATTTAAATAAACATTTGCAATTTTATTTACAAAAAACAAGAAACCTAACAGTATGACAATATAGAAGTATATAGAAACACCGTTGATGGAATCTTTCGAGGAGCTGGAGATGGCGTTTATAAGTGGTCCATGTTTCACAAGCATATAGTAAGGTTGGTAGTACAATAGCTAGGTAAACAAGCATTTTGGTTGCCCTGCAAATGTCCCAAAAATTTTTACACATCATTTGGGAAGACAGGTGAACTAATATCGGTGTACTGGAAGAAGCAAAGATCACCAGAGTCGAAGCAATGATTCTTCAACATCAACTTTGTTGGACCAGTCTTGTTGTGCAGATGCCTGATGATCATCTCCCAAAGCAACTACTCTATTCCAAACTTAAAAATGGAAAGCATAATGCTGGTGGTCAACAAAAGAGGTTTAAAGACTGTCTCAAGGCAAATCTAAAAAAATGTAGTATAAACACTGACAATTGGGAAACACTGGCTTGCGAGTGCTCCAGTTGGAGAACAGCCTTTACCAAAGGTGTCATGGGCTTTGAAGACACTCGAACTCAGGACACAAGGGAGAAACGTGCTAGGAGGAAGGCACGCTTGGCAAATCCACACCGGGTTTAACTCCTGCACGGAAACCAATGTCCCCACTGGGAAGGAAGTGTGGATCCAGAATTGGCCTCCACAGTCACTTACGGACTCATTGTTAAAACCGTTTTAATGGAGGACAATCTTACTCGGCTATATATGTAATGTAATGATTATAGATAACGTTACGGGTGGGAAATCAATAAAAAATATTTTTTTAAAAATAAAATAAAGCACATTCAAAGCACATTCTTTCCCTCAAAGAATTCTGGGCGCTGTAGTCTGCGAAGGGATTCTTGGAACTGTCACTCCGCAACAGATAAACTACAGGTCCCAGAATTCTTTGAGGGAAAGATTGTGCTCCAAATGTCTTTTAGATCTATAGTGCGTAACACAGCTTTAAAGCACATTTTAAGCCCACAAACAATCCTGGGAACTGTAGTTTGTTAAGGATGCTGGAACTGTAAACTCTGTTGAGAGGTAAACTACAGAGACCAGAATTCCTTGAGGGAAATCAAGTACTTCATATAGTGTATGCAGGTAGCCAAGGATTGCAGCTTAAGTTATTTGGCACCAAAGCCTTACTCTGTAAAGTCCTAGGTGCCTTTTGTACATGTGTTTATTGGAAAGCTGATCTAAAAAAAATGTGCCTGGCAGCAGACAACCAAACATAATTTTTAAGAATTAAATTAAATTTATAATTGAATTATTTCATTGATTCATCACTTCTGTACGTGTCAACCCAGAAGTAAGCCCCAGTGAGTTTAATGGGACCTACTCCCAGGTAAAGCCTGCAGCCTTAATTGACTTTTTTTTTAAAGTGTTCCAGTTATCCAGGTAAACAGGGTATTTCTCTATGCCTACTGGCAATACAGATTTGATTGATTGATTGTTAAATTTATATGCTGCCCTATCTCCAAGGATCACAGATTTTTTCAATGTCTGATGTAGATTTTTTTCAATTTAGTTGTTCTGTATGGGACAATAAAGATTATTGTATCGTACTTTACAATCCTAGTCTGTACCTGTGCTCAGTTTGAAATCTTTCTGCCAAACGGAATTGTTAGTAATTGTTGTATATATGGCATTGTATTTACATCCGGAATTGTTTCTACGTTTCTTCATTTATTAATGGCCTTTGACAAAAATGCCTCAAAGCGATTTAGACATAGAAATATTTTTAAAAGCAGTTTAAAAAAACAACACACACCTGAAAATAGGTTTCAAAACCATTCAAATAATGAACATCGAAGGCAAGAGGCTTTCATCCAGTTAGAGAAGCTTGTGGAAAGAAAGAAAGAAACAAACAAAAATTGTCTAAGGGGCAGAGCTTGAATGACCTGATGGGATTTTTGCTTTTTGACATATTTTTATTTTATTTTATTAAATCTTTTTCATACTACAATAAAATACTGCACAAATATTGAGGCGTATGGCCAAATTTTTACCAACATGCAAATATCTGGCTCATTTAAGACTATATGGAACCTGTGAGGGAACTCACAACTGGAGAATACTTTTATTTATATAAATCTTTATTATTTGCAAAGGGAACCTCTCCCTTTAGAGGCTATTATTATCCCTTTAGAGCTGTGCTGCATCTTTGCACTTTTTTCCTTCCAGGCTGTGATGCTTTGCGGCTTAAATATTTCGCGCTTTGTTTTCTTTCCTTTTGTTACTTTTGTTGCCTGTAGCGAAGAAAATGAAAATAATTCAGAAAGGGAAAGGAACAAAAAATGTCTTCATTTTTTTCTTCTTCTTCTGGAAAACACAGCAGTCTGAAAAAGGAATGCAAGTCCGCAGCATGGAATTGCTTTTAATTGTTGATGTTCTCTCTTCCGGATACTTTTAGGAGGAAACGGAATTTATTTATTTTTAAGCCGCACCTGTTGAATTTCTGCCTGCTTCGTACAAGACCTGCCGGATAGCAACCTGGTCTACTGAGGCGGCAGCTGCAGGCGTTTCAAGAGCCCCTCCTGCTTCTCTTGGAGCTGCAGGTTTGAATTTACCCAAGAAGGGTTAACCCAATAGATCTGGTGACAGCTGCTAGAGAGGCCGCAGACATCTGGGAGGAGGGAGAAATGCAAAAAAAAGAAAGACCAGGGAGTCCCTTCCTTTCCTGTTCCGCCTTCACCCTCCATTCCTTCCCAACCTTTTGCACAAAGTAGCTTCATCTCCCTCTTTTAATTCCTCCAATCGGCAGTTCTGGGGTGGTTGCATTGAAGGCGCCTGAGAGGCTGGGGCTGCTGAAGTGAGTAAAAAAATTAATGCAAATATTCCTATTATTTTTTTGTTCCGTTCATCTTTGTGCAATGCAATGCAAGGGAGAGGGAGGGAGCCAAGCAAGGGGGTGAGGGAGGTCTGCTGTCGCTCAGGGGCAGTGCAGCTGCTCTGAATGCAGAAGGCCCCAAGCATCCTCATTTAGGGCTGGGAATACTCCTTTCCCGAGAGCTGCTGCCAACCAGGGTAGGCGATGCTGAGTTGGGCACCCTGGCTGGTCAGTCGGTAGAGCATGAGACTCTGCCATCTCAGGGCCGTGAGTTTGAGCCTCACCATTGGGCAAAGGATTATTGCATTGCAGGGGGCTGGACCAGATCGCCCCCGGGATCCGATTCTGCAATGCCGTGATTCTATGACTCTGTTTACGGCAGCTTCCCATTTAAACAGCTCTTCCATTAGGACCGTGAGGACTGGAATCTTCACTCTGCCTTTAAGGAAAGAGATAGAGTACCTGCTTGGCATGCAGAAGGCCTTGGGTTCAATCCCGGACATCTCCAGGCAGGGATTGGGAGAAACCCTGGAGAGCTGCTGCCAGTCAGTGCAGACAGTACTGGGTTAGATGGGTACTTTGGCTTTTTATTGCCATAGCTCATGCAGAAGGTCGTGGGTTTGATCCCTACTGGCTTCTCCAGGGATGGGAGAGACTCCCCTGCCTGAACGCTGCAAGAGCTGCTGCCAGTCAGTGTGGATGTAGAATCATAAAGTTGGAAGGGACCCGAGGGTCATCTAGTCCAACCCTCTGCAGTACTGGAATCTTTTGCCCTACGTGGACCTCGAACCCACGACCCTGAGATTCAGAGTCTCATGCTCTGCCGACTGAGCCAACTCTATCCGTTCTGCGGTAGGTGGACCTACGGTTTGACTCAGCTTCCTAATCTCAGTGTGGGGTCGCCAACCTGGTGCCCACGGACACACAGGCCAAGCCTTGCGTGGCATTCCTGAGGACTCTTCTTTCCCTCCTACCAATCAGATAGGCATGAACAAGGCTGTGCCTTGTAGCAGATAGAAAGACGGGTGTTTTATTTTTATATATTTATTTTTGCTCCACCTTTTCCCCTCTGACAAGGACTCAAAGCAGCCTACAGATAAAAATTGCCAATGTCCCTGGCCTGGCCTGGCCTTGAAAACAGGAAAAAGTCATGGAAGTAGTGTGGCACATTCACACCACCCATTAAAAGCCCTATCAGTGAGTTTAACCATTCTTATAGAGTTGGAAAGGACCACGACGGTCATCTAGTCCAACCCCCTGCGATGGAGGAATCTTTTGCTCAGTGTGGGACTTGAACCCAAGACCCTGAAATTACTAGTCTCATTCTGTACCAACTGAGCTACTGTGCCACTTTAGACAGGTATGGCTTCTTCCCCTAAAGAATTCTGGGAACTGTAGTTTGTTAAGGGAGTTGGTAGGAGACCCCCTATTCCCCACATTGCCAGGGTGGTTTAATAGTGCCTTCTCACAAGGGACTCTGAGAATTGTAGTTCTCTGAGGGAAATCGAGGGTCTCCTCTCACAGCATCTTGGCAAACTACAGCTCCCAGAATTCTTTGGGGGAAGCCACAAACGTTTAAAGTGCTTTAAATACATGTTGCTGCACTGCCTGGGAAAATCGGCTCCCCCACTCCAAAAGTCTTGGAAAATGTTAAAATGCTTTTTTTGTAGCTAATTGCTGGAGAGGTGGGGAATAAGTGAGAAGTTATTAAGTGCAGTTTGTGGTTGTGTATTTCTGTATTAAGTGCAGTTTGTGGTTGTGTATTTCTTTGTTTAATTTATATCCTACCTTTTTCTCCAAGGAGCTCAAGGTGCCACATATGGGCCTCTTAGGAATGCGGGTGGCGCTGTGGTCTAAACCACTGAGCTTCTTGGGCTTGCCGATCAGAAGGTTGGTGGTTTGAATCCCCACGGCGGGGTGAGCTCCTGTCGCTCTGTCTCAGCTCTTGCCAACCTAGCAGTTCGAAAGCACACCAGCGCAAGTAGATAAATAGGTACCACTCCAGCGGGAAGGTAAACAGCGTTTCCGTGCGCTCTGGTTTCCGTCACGCTGTCCCGTTGCGCCAGAAGCGGTTTAGTCATTCTGGTCACATGACCTGGAAAAGCTGGACTTCCTGATTTTTTGTTCTTCCCTTTCATAGGTCCTATTGTCCACCTTCTCAACTGCATATCGTTTCATAATCCACATTTTATATCTCTCCATATTGTCCATGATGTTTGCTAGGAGTGTTATTAGAATCTGGCTAATGTTTTCATCTGGTTACAGTGGTCTCCTAGATAAATTATAAATTTCCCCCATTCTTTTTAAAAGTTCTTGTCTTCTTCGTTGCTGAGCTTTCCGGTCAAGTTAATGCCATTTCAGCATAATCTGTCAGCTT
Organism: Podarcis filfolensis; assembly: GCF_964270895.1. Lineage (NCBI taxonomy): Eukaryota > Metazoa > Chordata > Lepidosauria > Squamata > Lacertidae > Podarcis > Podarcis filfolensis. The sequence continues at coordinate 8,036,413 of NC_139605.1, read as the reverse complement.
TGCTTGCCATTCCTCTCTGGTTGGGGGCTTTGTCGTCTTTCAGTCTCTGGGCTAGTAGCATCCATGCGGCATTAAAAGTCTTTTCTGTTCCTTTGGGATATTGGTACCTATATAATAATAATAATAATAATAATAATAATAATAATAATAATAATAATAATAATTTATACCCCGCCTATCTGGCTGGGTTTCCCCAGCCACTCTGGACGGCTTTCAACAGAATATTAAAATACAATAATCTATTAAACATTAAAAGCTTCCCTAAACAGGGCTGCCTTCAGATGTCTTCTAAAAGTCTGGTAGTTGTTTTTCTCTTTGACATCTGGTGGGAGGGTGTTCCACAGGGCAGGTGCCACTACCGAGAAGACCCTCTGCCTGGTTCCCTGTAACTTGGCTTCTCATAGTGAGGGAACCTCCAGAAGGCCCTCACAGCTGGACCTCAGTATCCGGGCAGAAAGATGGGAGTGGAGACACTCCTTCAAGTATACTGGACCAAGGCCTACAAAAAAAGCTTCTGGTTTGTTTGTTTTTTACAAAGGTTATCTTAATGTTTTATTGATTTATTGATTTAAATATGCTGTAAACCTCTTTGAGACTTTTATTAAAAATATAAAGAAGTATAAAAATTTAAAAATAAAATAAAAAATTAAAAAAATTTCCAATTCATTATCTCCTCCATTCTTTCCTTTCTCTCCCCCTGCTGCTACGATTTTGTGCTTTGTATCCACAGGGCAGTGACCTCTACGCATCAGGACCACGTGCAAATGACCGCTGGCTGCAGGATCCCTTAGCCAAACGGCAGCATCTCTGTCGCCCCACACACCGCAGGATCACGGAACGGACGGCGGAGCCGAGGAACCTTCCTCTCTCTCTCTCTCTCCCACGGCGGTTGGTGTCCCTCTAGGCCGACGGCTGCCACTGGGGCTCCGGCAGGCCTGAGATGGGATAAGGCCCCTACCAATGGCCTCCAAGAAAGCCGTTCCAAAAGAAGGAGGTGCGCCGCCAGCCCTGCGCCTCCAGGCCTCTCGAGAGCCCCGGGTGAAAATGGAGGAGAAGAGCCTTGCCTGCGGTGCCAAGCCGGCCGAGGGGGCGAGGAAAGACCCTCGTTCGGCACCAGCCGGTGGCGCCCGGGAGTTCCTGAGGCGGGTGATGCCGCAGCAGATCAAACAGGAGCCGGACGTGGGCTTGGCCCAGCGCTGGGAAGCCCAGTGGCAGGAGTTCCTGAAGGTGGTCCAGTCCCCTCATGCCGGGTGGGGGAGCCCGCCGCTGCCGGAACTCGTGGCCTTCAAGGACCCCAAGGGCTTTCCGGCCTCGGGTGGGGCGGCCCCACAGGGCTTCGTGCGGGGGGTCGGCTGGAAGGTCAAGGAAGAGGTCCTAGAAGAGGATGCAGCAAGCGCTGAAGCCCAGCGCCACCGGTTCCGGCACTTCAGCTACCGGGAGGCCGAGGGGCCGCGGGACGTCTGTGGGCGGCTCCGGGAGCTGTGCCACCAATGGCTGAAGCCGGAGAGGCACACCAAGGAGCAGATCCTGGAGGCGCTGGTCCTGGAGCAGTTCCTGGCCATCCTGCCGTCGGAGATCCAAGGCTGCGTCAGGGAGCGCGGGCCGGAGACCTGCGCCCAGGCGGTGGCCCTGGCCGAGGGTTTCCTGCTGAGGCAGCAGGAGGCGGAGAGACCCCAACAGCTGGTGAGAGGAAGGGGGGGGAATGAACAAAAAAACCCTTCTTGGTTCACATTTGTGCCATATTTATTTATTTATTGAATTTACGTACCGCTCTATGGCTGGGACGTGGGTGGCGCTGTGGGTTATACCACAGAGCCTAGGACTTGCTGATCAGAAGGTCGGCGGTTCGAATCCCTGCGACGGGCTGAGCTCCCGTTGCTCCGTCCCTGCTCCTGCCAACCTAGCAGTTCAAAAGCACATCAAAGTGCAAGTAGATAAATATGTACCGCTCCGGCGGGAAGGTAAACTGCGTTTCCGTGCGCTGCTCTGGTTCGCAAGAAGCGGCTTAGTCATGCTGGCCACATGACCCGGAAGCTGTACGCCGGCTCCCTCGGCCAGTAAAGCGAGATGAGCGCCGTAACCCCAGAGTCAGCCACAACTGGACCTAATGGTCAGGTGTCCCTTTACTATCTTATAGTGTGGTGGTTTGTTTGATTTTTCTGTTATTTGTTTGTGTGTTTGTATGTTCGTTTACTTGTATGTAAGTCTGTTTTTCATAAATGTATTTATGAAAGGTATTTTTTTAAAAAAAAAAAGAGTGGAGGGAAACCGCAAAATTATAAATCAGTAAGCCAGCAATTAAGAGTGCCGGAGTAAGATCTGGGAGAGTAGGGTTCAAATCCCTGCTCAGCCACGAAGCTCACAATCCCTGTCTCTCAGCCTAACCTGGCCTTGCATGGTTGTGGTGGGGGTTAAAGGAATGCAAATGAATTAAAAAATTAAATCACAAGAGTTTGAAGAGGGCCCTTAGATGCCGTCTAGTCCACCCCCTGCTCAGGGCGGCTAACACCAGTAAAATTACAATAAAAACATAATGGGGGGGGGGGGAACCAATTTAAAATACAGGTTAAAATGCAATTTAAAATGCGGCCTCATTTTAAAAGTAGCCCGTAGACTGAGCGTCAGACTGAGTCCAAACCAAAGACCAGGCAGAACAGCTCTGTCTTGCAGGCCCTGTGGAAAGACGTCAAGTCCTGAAGGGCCCTAGTCTCTTGTGACAGAGCGTTCCACCAAGTCGGGGTCAGTACTGAAAAGGCCCTGACCCTAGTTGTGCTGTCCTTGGCTCAAGTGACTTTTCTTCTTTTAAGTTCTCAAGTCCTTAACATAGCTCAAAGCTAACCTAGCCTAAACTAGCCAGAAAATCACAGTCAGTCCATCATTTGAAAAATAAGACTTTAGAGCTGTCTTGCCCCCAAATAGTGACTGTAACCTTGGTTGGGGTTGCTGGGAGTTATAGTTCAGTACCCAGAGGGCCTGAGGTCCCCTACAAGCAGGTCTGTTGCTCCGGCGAAGGTGGCTGGGTTTGTCCAAATCTCTTTGTGCTTCACTTTTAACCAGCGACCCTTCTTCGCAGGTTCTAGACTCCTTTGAAGAAGTGACGGTGAATTTCCCGAGGGTGCAGCAAGTTTGCCTGGGAGCTTCTCGGAAACAAGGTAAGAACGGGGACGCCCGGCTTGTTTCTTCGTTCCAGGTGGGGTGGCCGTGTCAGCGGCAAAAAGGACATAGGGGGATGGACTGGGCAGCAAGGGCATTAAAATACAGAAGGCTAAAGAGGTATAAAAGAGAATTGCTGAACAGCAATTAAACAACAACAACAACAACAATTTATTATTTATACCCCGCCCATTTGGCTGGGTTTCCCCGGCCACTACAATAGAATTAAAGCAAGATAAAAACGGATTTATTTTTTATTTATAGCTAAAAAACAGCACAGTGCTATTTAAAAAGCCCATTCACTTGAAAAAATTGGTCAGTCTGCAAAAGCCTGTTGGGCTACAACAATCTTCTCTTGCCAGTGGAAAGACGACAAGGAGAGCCAGTCTGTTTGATCATTCCCTTCCTTTCTTAATTAAATTGGTAAAGTTCGCAGGCTGGGAAGGACTTGCCCAAAAATTTATTGACAGCTGCACGAGTTGTTATAGCTAGGAAGTGGAAGGGGCAAGGTGAATATCAAATGGAAGAATGGTATAAAGAGGTGTGGGATATGGCCATTGATGATAATATGTGCTATTAAGGTAAGACGGGGAATACGCAGGAGAAATGATTCTGAGGAGATAGGGAAGGTGTTTGTAGAATTTGTACTGTTAAAATGGAAAGGGGTCAAACCATCGCAAGAGGTGTTGAAATTTTGGGAGGTTGGATGGTTACAATGGAATGGTCTCAGTGGTGGGGTGCACATTTTTATTTCAATTTTTATTTATTATTATTACTTTGCCAAAATAATAAATATAATTATTTTTTAATAATATAAAATAAAATGGCAAATTATTATTATTAAGCTGCAGAATATAACTCCAAAGAGAGTCAGTGTGGTACCCTCAGACTATGCCCAATTTCTATCAACTGTAGTCTCCATATTCTCCTCCCCTAAAGCACATCATCCTACGCAGCAGTTCTGAAGTTGAGCAGGGGATGGACTAGATGGCATCTAAGGGCCTTCTTCAAACTCTTGTGATTTAATTTTTTAATTCATTTGCATTCCTTTAACCCCCACCACAACCATGCAAGGCCGGGTTAGGCTAAGAGACAGGGATTGTGAGCTTCGTGGCTGAGCGGGGATTTGAACCCTCCTCTCCCAGATCTTACTCCGGCACTCTTAATTGCTGGCTTACCGATTTATAATTTTGCGGTTTCCCTCCACTCTTTTTTTTAATAAAAAATATATATCTTTATTAATTTAAAATAAATACATTTATGAAAAACAGACGTACAAACAAGTAAACAAACATGCAACCAAACAAACAAATAACAGAAAAATCAAACAAACCACCACACTATAAGATAGTAAAGGTAAAGGAACCCCTGACTATTAGGTCCAGTCGTGACCGACTCTGGGGTTGCGGCGCTCATCTAGCTTTACTGGCCGAGGGAGCTGGCATACAGCTTCCGGGTCATGTGGCCAGCATGACTAAGCCGCTTCTGGTGAACCAGAGCAGCGCACGGAAACGCCGTTTACCTTCCCGCCGGAGCAGTACCTATTTATCTACTTACACTTTGACTTGTTTTCGAACTGCTAGGTTGGCAGGAGCTGGGACCGAGCAACGGGAGCTCACCCCCTCGTGGGGATTCGAACCGCCGACCTTCCGATTGGCAAGTCCTAGGCTCTGTGGTTTAACCCACAGCGCCACCTGCGTCAAACAAACATACAATCAAACAAACAAATAACAGAAAAATCAAACAAACCACCACACTATAAGATATAAGAAGATTAATATAATTATCATCATATATACTCCTGGTATTGAACACAATTATAAAATTTATAGAGAAGAAATTTAAAACTGACTTCCAATTAACCTCACTGTACTTTGTCTATCCATTACGTTATACCGCACAGTTACATCTCCACTCTTTTCTTTGGTTCCAGTGGGGAGCAGACTGCTCAGTGAACAGGAGAGGGAGGTCCTTCTGCAACAGCGGGAATATCTCGAACGGGAGAACCCTGGCGGGGCGTTGGTGCCAAAGCCACGCGGGAGCCTCTCTCAGCACCACGAGCTGGGGAAGGCCTCTGAGAACCAGCTGCGGGTGGAGAGGCACCTGACCAAGCGCCCGCCGGAGGCCGTCCCATGCCGGGTGGGCTACAAGGACCTGGGCGAGATCCTCTTCCAGGAGAACCAGCGGCAGAAGCGGTGCGTGGTCCTGCGCCGGAGAATCCACACCGAGGAGCGCCTGTACAAGTGCCAGGACTGCCGGAAGAGCTTTGACCACCGCTCGCACTTCATCCGCCACAAGAAGATCCACACGGGCGAGAAGCCCTTCCAGTGCGCCGACTGCGGCAAGAGCTTCAACCGCAACTCCAACCTCACCACCCACATGAGGACCCACACGGGGGAGAAGCCCTACAAGTGCGCCGACTGCGGCAAGAGCTTCCGCTGGAGCTCGGACTTCATCGTCCACGAGAGGACGCACACGGGGGAGAAGCCCTACAGCTGTGCCGACTGCGGCAAGGCTTTCCGGCGCAGCTCCAACCTCACCGCTCACGAGAGGACGCACCGGGGAGAGAAGCCCTACAAGTGCTTGGACTGCGGGAAGAGCTTCACGCGGGGCCTCTATCTCATTGCGCACAAGAAAACGCACATGGGCGAGTGAGGGGCATGGTTTCTCTGGGGGTGGGTGGGGTGTTTCGGCATGACCCACATTTTGGATGGGGTAGGGGGCCGGCTTCGAGCTGCACCCATCTAGCAAGGCAGCGATACAGGAGGGCTGTTTCTTCAACACCCTGCTTGGGAGCTTCCTGGAAGCATCCAATTGGCTGGGATCCCGGATGCCAGACTTAGACCCTCTTGGTCAGATCCAGTGGGCTCTCCTTGCGTTTTCTTCGTGTGAAGATAAAACCAGGCGGCTGCGTCATTGAACTGCAAACGGCCAGGCCTGGTTTTGGACGCTTGGCAACCTTCCGCTGCTCTAGGCAGCTGCCTCATACCAGGTTGTGCTATAAGTCGGTCTAGTTCGGTATCTTCCACTACAGAGAGGGGAAACAGATGAGGCTGGACTCCCAGATCAGCCCCAGGCAGCCTGGCTCAATGGTCAGAGGCGACCAGAGTTCTTATTACAGTGGAACCTCGGTTTTCGAGCATCTCAGAAGCCAAACAATTCGGAACCCGAACGCCGAAAACCCAGAAGTAATTGCTTCCGTTTTCGAACATGCCTCGGAAGTTGAACGGCTCCCAAGGCGCGTTTTTCATTTCTTCCCATTGACTTTGCAGCCAGCCCATTGATCCTCTGTTTTTGAACGTTTCGGTCTTCCGGAACAGATGACGTTCAAAAACCGAGGTACCGCTGCATTATTATCGTTCCAAATTGTATCGCCTTCCACGCATGCAATGTACAAAATTCAAGGACAGCAGCAGAGAGGTGGTTTAAAAAGACACAGACCAGAACATGAATTTAAAAACTCTAAACCACACACTTGCTACTTCAGGGAGCGTGCGGCCCCATTCAGGGCAGGCAACTTAGCAGCTTCCTGGACTGGAGAACCTCTCACTTTATTAACCCTCCCCCTCCCTCCCACTGCATCCAGGCCCCAGTCCTGGGCCTTCCCAGCCATTCCCAATTCAGATGTTTCAGAGAGACAGAGTTAGGCATGGATGCTTAGTTTCGATGCCTGCGTTGTGGGGCGGTTGGACTAGATGGGGTCCCTTCCAACTCTACAATTCTGTGATTCTATGATAGCTGTCGTAGTCCAAGCTGTTGTAGTCCGATGGCATCAGGAGGGCCACGCACCCATCAATGCCAGCTCTGAACAGCCAAAGCTCTCCAGGCAGAACATCTTCCCCATCATTGACTCCTGGAGCCGGGAACCTTTGGCCCTCCAAGTGTTGCAGAACTACAACTCCCATCAGCCCCAGGTGGTACTGCCCAATGGTCAGGGGTGGTGGGAGCCGTAGTCCAGCGAGACTTTGAGGGCGCCAGGTTGAACACTGGACCTTCTGTGTACAAAGGGGTCCAGCTAAAATTCCTTTGCTAGACCGTGGCAAATCTCCTTCACCCACCATTTTGGGGGGAGGCATCAAATTCAGCTTTCATTTTAAAGAGAAAACTAAACTGAGTGACAAAAAGCAAAGTGTGTTAAGGGTTTAAAAGTTTAAAAGTTTGTGGGCAAAGTCTGGAGAAGCCTCATTAGCTAGAAAAGGGAGTCCATAGTGTTTCTAGCGGCTGTCTGTCATGTGGCCGAGAAGTGGGATAAATTTCTGCCGTGTATGCAAATATATGCAAAGGAACTTCCACTTTTTGGCTACTGAGGCTTAACGTTAACTTCTTGCTTTTAAAAAATACAACGCTGCCCTGATTTGACTGAAACGACTGGGCTTGCACAGGAGGAAGCTAATCTGCCCCAAACAATGTGCCACTAAAAGCCAATTTCAGCCCCCAGATTTATTACTATTTATTTATACAGTGCAATCAAAAGTACACCACGGTTTACAAAACTCAGGCAGGTTTTTGGCAACTGGTTGTAGCAAATGCTCATGGTGGTTAGGAATAGAAGCTGAACACCAGATATTTTTTGGGGGGATGTGGGTGGCAATGGAGGAAAGACAAGGTGAGTGGGCTGTTGCCTTTTTGTTGTTGCCTCTGGGGTTCTTGGAGATGTCGTAACTGGCCACTTTGGGAAACGGATGCTGGACTTAAGGCCTTTGGCCTGATCCAGCCTGAAATTTTGATAAGTGAAGATGACCAGCTGAGGTGGGTGGGGGCCAGGAAAAGTGATGGAAAACGTGGACATCACAGCGCTCCCTTTTCCCCCTCCACCTGTGAAATGGGTCTAAAAAGCGAAGCAGCACGAGGGTCGGAAATGCATCTCATCCCCAGAACTCAGCACGCGAGAGAATCTCTCTGGACCTTAAAGGACTTCTTCCCTCTGAGGCGTGGGCTAGGCCCTTCCGTTGCATCCCGAGATAGTCCTACTTATATCCAAAACCAATGTAGTCAATATTTATGCCTTGTATTTTCAAACACTTGCTCTTTCTTCTTCTGCCCCCCTCCCCCTTTCTCCTTACCTGAGAATTTCCCTCAGGTTTTCAACCTTTGATTCCCAGGCAATGTTAACTTCCCTTAGGTGGTCTTGTAATAAATTCTTCCCTCTTTATGGCAACATATATTTATCTCTGTATATCTATATACTTGAAAAATGATGGCTGAGTGTATCTCCTACCTTCGTTTGTTTGATTTTTTAAAAAAGACAACTAATAATAACAACAACAAGTCGAGATTAAACATTCTTTTTTCAGTCTGCTTTTGTGCCTGGGGTGTTAACAGCAAGGGAACTGGGCTGTGGTTTTATTTATAAACCCTTGTAAGGAGATCCATGACGTGTTGGCAGAGGTGGGGGGAAAGCCCTGGCCCTCCAGATGTGGCGGGTTGTAGTGGTTAGTGTTTTAGGATCCAGGAGATGCGGGTTCAAATCTCCCCGGCCGTGAAGCTCACTAGGGTGAGCTGGGGCCTGTCACTGCCTCTCACAGTGGTTGTTGGAATTAGATGAGGAGCAGAAGAACCAGGTATACCAACTTGAGTTGCTTGGGGAGAGAAAAAAGTGGGCTATAAATGCAAATAAATAACAAACTCTCATCATCCCTGACCATTGGACATGCTGGCAAGGGCTGAGTCAGAGTCCAACTGCAGCTGGAGGGCCCCAGGTTCTCCCTCCCTTTGGGAGCCCTCATGGTAAAGGGACCCCTGACCATTAGGTCCAGTTGCAGACGACTCTGGGGTTGCGGCACTCATCTTGCTTTATTGGCCGAGGGAGCCGGTGTACAGCTTCTGGGTCATGTGGCCAGCATAACTAAGCCGCTTCTGGCAAACCAGAGCAGCGCACAGAAACGCCATTTACCTTCCAGCCAGAGTGGTACCTATTTATCTACTTGCAATTTGACATGCTTTCAAACTCGAACCGCCGACCTTCTGATAGGCAAGTCCTAGGCTCTGTAGTTTAACTCACATCGCCACCCGTGTCCCTTAGTTGAGACTCCTTAGGGTAGTGATAAAGCGGGATATCAAATCCAAACTCATCTTCTTCATCTTCTTCACATCTGACTCTGATGTTACGTCAGCCGGACCAAAGATGCATCTCTCTCCCAGTGATTTGGCCACGCTCTCCCCATCGGACTTGGGCAGATCCACAAGCACAGCACTGCCCCCCCTGTTGCACCAGCCACTCTGCTGTGGCCCGGCCTAGGCCTGAAGCCCCACCGGTCACCAGGCCAACCATTCCCTTCAGGCTCCTCAGCACCGCCGCCATATTTCTCCCCGGAGGCCCCCCCCCCAGCGCATAGTTAAACTATGGAACTCACTTCTGCAGGAGGCAGTGAAAACCACCAAGGTGCTATTTTCAATTAGAGAAAGGTGAGTTAAGGAGACACAATAGAAGTTTTTTAAATCTATGCATGGAGAAAGCAGGTGGGTTTTTCTCCCTCGTAACACTAGAAGTCATGGGTATCCAATGAAGCTGAGGCACACTCTGCCAATGTTCAAGGACTCTCTCTCCTTCGCTTTGACAGACTGGCCCATGCCATGGCAAAGGTGGGCCAAAGACCAAAACTCTAGTGAGGCCAGGTTGAAGTTAAGGCCGACCACAGAGGTGGAGGGGACTGCATGCCTAACTGGAGCAGTAGGAATGGAATGGAGCATCCCTGAGGGAGAAGCGGAATGGAGTATCTTGGACGGCATGGCTGGCATTCTAAGAAGCACAGCACACTGCGATGTTTTCTTGCAGGGAGCCCCTGTCATTCCACAAAAATGACATTTCTATTTATAATTCTCATTAGGGACCAGGAGTGGCTTTCTCCTGACACAAAGCCAGCTATCTCCACTTTAATGTAGGGGCTGTGCACTGCAGAATGTCTGGACACCATGGCAGCTCAGAGAGAACCTCCCTGTTCAGAGGTAAAGGTAAAGGGACCCCTGACCATTAGGTCCAGTCGTGGCTGACTCTGGGGTTGCGGCGCTCATCTTGCTTTATTGGCCGAGGGAACCGGCGTACAGCTTCCGGGTCATGTAGCCAGCATGACTAAGCCACTTCTGGCGAACCAGAGCAGCGCACGGAAACGCCGTTTACCTTCCCGCCGGAGCGGTACCTATTTATTTACTTGCACTTTGACGTGCTTTCGAACTGCTAGGTTGGCAGGAGCAGAGACAGAGCAATGGGAGCTCACCCGTCGTGGGGATTTGAACCGCCGACCTTCTGATCGGCAAGTCCTAGGCTCTGTGGTTTAACCCACCACGCCACCCACATCCCTCTGTTCAGAGATACTATACCTTTAAGGGGCAAACATCAAGCATCAACTTCCTGTGTTTGCTAGAGGAATTGGATGGATTGGATCAGGGGTCAGCAACCTTTTTCAGCCGTGGGCCGGTCCACCGTCTCTCAGACCATGTGGTGGGACGGACTATATTTTGGGGGGGAAATATTGTGCCTATATTTGTGCCTATGTCCCACAAATAACCCAGAGATGCATTTTAAATAAAAGCACTTTCTACTCATATAAAAACACCAGGCAGGCCCCACAAATAACCCAGAGATGCATTTTAAATAAAACCACACATTCTACTCATGTAAAAACACGCCGATTCCCGGAAAGTCCATGGGCCAGATTTAGAAGGCGATTGGACCACATCCGGCCCTTAGGCCTTAGGTTGCCTACCCCTGGATTTGATGCTAGTCTAGATGAGATCCAGAAGGGAACCGGACTTGGAACATTGTGTAGAGCTCTGGTCATCTTGCCTTAAAAAAATATATCGTGTAAAAGGCTCAGAAAACGACAACCAAAGCGATCGAGTGGGATGCAACATGTGTGGAAGGTTACGTTTGGGATTTAGGACAAAAGGAAGTACTTTACACAGCAGTGTTAAAACTTTGAATCTTGCTGCCACAGGGAGCAGCAAAGGCCACTGATGTAAGAGGATTAGACAGATTAATGAAGGATAAAGCTGTCCAGTCAGAGGCAGTATGTGCCTTTGAATAAGAGTTGGGTGGGAAATGAAGGCGAGGAGAACCCACATTACTGCATTATTTCGGAAGTTTATTTGGGATAATTGTCCACCTCGTATATCACACAAGTTGCCTCATCTGCAGAGGTGGCTCTGGGTTCTAGACATGTCAAAGAGAGAAAGCAGCTAGGCCACTTATTTCACAGCCTCATTAACTGCGAACCCTGAAATTTTGGGTCCTGTTGGGATTTTTGGGTGTTAATTATGAACCCTTGTTGGATGCATCACCTACTCAGGTTTGGGGCGGCCCTACAAAATGCAGGGGTTCAGTTAACGAAGCTCCTGCGAAATTGACTTTATGGGGTCATCCTAATGTGAAGATGTGGTTCGCATGTGGGATTTTGTACACAAGATCAGCTGATGGGAACAGAGGAAGAATTTTTTTACAAATAGCCTTTACTGAGGGCAAGATGCTATTTACCAATGGGCGCCCAATGGCAATATTCTCAATTACAATACCTGTCTGTGTCCATTTATGGTCCCAGGCTACCTGAGAGATCGTATCTCCTTATATGAACCTGTTCATGCACTAAGACAGTGAGCCCCTTCCCAGCTCAGACAGTAGAGCATAAGAATCTCAGGGTCATGGGTTTGAGTCACACGCTGGGCAAAAGATCCGGGCTACTATCAGGGCAAACTATGTTTTAATTGCAGGTTCTAAATGTGTTCTGCTGTATTTCAGCTTTTGTTCTTAACCAGTTTGCTTTTATTACATTATTGCATTTTATAATGCTTTTAAACGTCGGAAGCTGCCTTGAATTCCACACAGGGAGAAAGGTAGGAGATGAAAACATTTAACGGTAATACTAAATTGCTGGGGGAGTGGGGGAGTAATTGGATCGTAACAAAACACCAGACAGAGTTGCTATTGTTTCTCAATATTTACTGGAAGCTTGTAAAGCAGGAGATCAACAACTTAAGGAGCAGAACAGACAACTAAAGAGTGCGTCAGAAAATGCATTTTACAAAGAATAAATTGTACTGGGGGAAACATATGCAGCGGCTGCAAAGCATGTTAACTCCAATCAAAGTCACAGAAACACTAACTCTATGTACGCCAACCTTGTTTGGTAACTGATTTGAACATTTGGAGCACATATTATCAATGTATGTGTAAATTAAGATGGATGCACTGATGTTTATTGCGCTGTGCATGTGAGCTGATTATTTGGCTTCCTCCTTCCCTCTCTCTTTTCTTTAACAAATTTGTATATAAAAAAGGGGTGTGAGTTTTTGGATCTAAAAGTTTTTTCTACTCTAACAGTTTGGTAGCCCATGTAAGTATTGGAAACTACGTCCCTTAGGAAACTGGGTTCTTACACTGTGTAATTAGCATTTCCATATTCATTAATTTCCATATTAGTGGGGGGGGGTCCCCAAAATGGAGAATTTGGTGTATATTATACCAGGAGTGCCTGATATTTTCTTTTTTTAATTGTTGGCCATATTTTAATTGAACTCCATTATGAAGGTATTTATTATGGTAGGTATAGTTCCTTTCCCAATTGACAAATTGATGACAATTATCAGAGCTATAAAAAGAGAGGATGATAAAAGCACTGGGATGAATTAAGTGCCCACACATTCAGTTTTTCAATCCAAAATTTAAAGGTACATTTTAGGAAAGGGTTCTCTAGTGGAGATAAATGAATTTGCTCTAATTTTGTTTAAAGGTATTTAGTTGTTTTTCCATATCAATCCATTGTTTTTTGTTGTCATCACTGCATCTGATAATTTTGAAAGGCCTTACAAATGCTGTAGATAACTTTGGCTGTAAATCTTGATTCCCTCCCCACCCCCAACGTATAAATGAACTAAATAAATTCTGCCACAAGTTTAGCTACTGAAAGTTTTAGCTACTGAAATCAGTAGGCAGAACTTTAAATTGATATGAATTTGGGTCTAACAATTTTATGGCAGCTACTCTTCCTAGCCACACCATACTGGAAAAAAAATTCCCCCCCACCACTACTTAACATTTATTAAAAAAGGATTTAAAAAATCATTTTGAGTCGTTTTTAGGGATAAACACTCCTATGACACTGTTGTTTATTGGAAGTGGTGTCAAATGAGTTACTTTTTTGTTGTTCTCTGGAAAGTCCAAAACATTGCTGATTTTTCAATAATTTGTTTAACCACATTGTTAGCATATAATCAAGGCACCACACCTAAGAATTCCCCTCTCATATTTTGATGGTTTGAAAATTACAAATTTGTTATCAAAAGCTTACTCTAAAGAGAGAAGGAATGTTACTTTATATAACGGACTAAATTCAATGTTTGTGGATTGGGTCAGCGACCGGCCTGTCTTTAATAAAACCTACCAGGTCTAAATGAATTACATTTTGGAACTATATTACAGTCTTTTTACCAAAAGGCTAGTAAACAAGCTGGCATTTTGTCTGATTAAACTAAACAAATCGAAATGAGCCAGGAAATTTGGAAGTCAGCAATGGGGGTGGGGGGCCTTTTCTGTGGTGACTCCCTCTGTTAAGTTGCTCAGACGCACTCTTGAGGGCCTACAATTCAGAGTGAGACGTCTTGTGTTTCTCAAGGCTGGCCCTGCAAAAAAAACTCTCCTCACATTCGGAGCATTTGTAAAACTTCTTTCCCATCCAGATTTTCTGGTGTCTTGCGAGGCGTGACGCTCGATCAAAACCTTTCCCGCAGTCGGGGCATTTGTGCCTCTTCTCTCCCATGTGGATTCTCTGGTGACTTGCGAGGTGCAATGCTTGACCAAAACTTTTCCCGCAGTCGGGGCATTTGTGCTGCTTCTCTGTGTGGATTCTCTGGTGTCTCGCGAGGTGATACGCTCGACCAAAACTTTTCCCGCAGTCGGCGCAGCTGTGGCAGCTCTTCTTGGTGTGGATCTCTTGACGTCTTATTAGGTGTGACATCTTGCTGAATGTTTGCCCATGCTCAGGTTGTGGGGAGGCCCCCCCCTGCACATCAGGGACCAATTTCATCCCCCCGTGACAGTTTCTCCTATGGAAAGCAAGATAAGAATTCCATCTGAAACACTTTCCACAATCGGGGCACTTAAAGGGTTTCTCTCCAGTGTGGGTGCGCTGATGTCTTATTAGTTGCGATATCCACCTGCACTCTAGCCCACACTCGGGACACGGGCATGATTTCCCTTGTCCGCTAGATACTTTGTGCGAAAGGGGGACCAGTTTCTGTTCCTGGTGAGCCTTCTGCCTATGACGGGAAAGAGTTGAACCCCACATGAAACACTCCCCACAATCGGTACACTGATAGGGTTTCTCTCCAGTGTGAATCCGTTGATGTGCTTTTAGCCCTGATGAGTGGGAGCATATTTTCCCGCACTCAGGGCATTGGTGACATTTCTCCTGCCCACCAGATACGTTGTTCTGGAGGGGGGAAGATTTCATTTCCTGATGCATCTCCTTTCTGTGACTGGCAAGACATGAGCTCCGTGAGAAACACTCCCCACAGTCAGCGCATTTGTAGGTCTCCTCTCCAGTGCGGAGGCAATGTCTTATGAGGTGTGAAGCCTTGCTGAACCTTCTTCCACGCTCAGAGCATCGGGAGGGTCGTGTGCTGGGCAGTTTTTTCAGAAGAGGGACCAGTCTCTTTCCCTGGTGAGTCCATTTTCTATGACAGTCAAGAGATGAGCTTTGGGTGAAGCACATCCCACAATCAGCACATTTATAAGGTTTCTCTCCAGTGTGAACAGCTTGGTGTCTTATTAGGTGCGATGGCCTGTCAAACGTTTTCGCACACTCAGGGCACGGGTAGGATCTCCCTTGTCCACTAGATTCTTTTGGCAGGGGGAGGGTCGATTTCTTTCGCTGGCGACACACCTTCCCATGGCGAATATAACCTGACTGCCACATAAAACACTCTCCACAATCCATACACCGATAGGGTTTCTCTCCAGAGTGGAGACGTTTATGTATTTTCAGCTGTGATGGCTTGAAGAATATTTTCCGGCACTCGGGGCACGTGTGGTATTCCTTCTGCCCACCAAATACATTTTTCCGCAGGGTGGCAGATTTCATTTCCTGATGCACCTCCTTTCTGTGGCTGTCAAGAGATGAGCTCTGTGAGAAACTCTCTCCACAATCTGTGCATTTATAGGGTTCCTCTCCAGTGTGGTCTCTTCCAAGATTTTTAAGGGGCTTCTCAGCTGAATGCAGTATCATGTGTTTTCTCAGGTGTGTTGGGCAACTAAAGATTTTCTCACAGTGGGAACATTTGTGTAGTTTCCCCTGAGTGCGCGAGGCCTTCCCACTTCTCTTGCCATTGATGGCTCCCTGGTAGATCACAGTTATACTTGCTTCCCTGTCAACCTTCTCGCAAGGAACAGATCTTTGCCCATCTTTCCTCTGGTAGATCACCTGCTGCCGTTCCGCTCTGTGACTATTCTCCAAGACGTCTCCCTCCTTCCAACACTGGGGACTGTTATCCTTGGCTCTCTCTGCCGACACACCCCATGGCCCCATCTCAGGTGGATGGTTCTCTTGCCCATTCTCTTCAGGCAGATAATTCTCGCTTCCATCTTCCTGCGCTGTCCCAAGATCTGTTGAAATGACAAAGAAGTTCTCCTGTTAAGCGTTTACATGGACCAAGAGAATGATGAAGGGCACGTTTTCTGTCTACCTAAGTCTTGCCAGAAACTATAATAATAATAATAATAATAATAATAATAATAATAATAATAAAATATTATTTATACCCCGCCCATCTGGCTGGGCTTCCCAAAAAAAATATTAAAACACTGCAATACATCAAACATTAAAAGCTTCCCTATCAGGGCTGCCTTCAGATGTCTTCTAAAAGTCTGGTAGTTGTTGTTCTCTTTGACATCTGGTGGGAGGGCGTTCCACAGGGAGGGCGCCACTACCGAGAAGGCCCTCTGCCTGGCTCCCTGTAACTTGGCTTCTCGCAATGAGGGAACCGCCAGAAGGCCCTCAGTGCTGGACCTCAGCGTCCGGGCAGAATGATGGGGGTGGAGACGCTCCTTCAGGTATACTGGGCCAAGGCCGTTTAGGGCTTTAAAGGTCAGCACCAACACTTTGAATTGTGCTTGGAAACGTACTGGGAGCCAATGTAGGTAACAGTAATAATTACTAACTCTCATCTTTGTAGTTTTATCCACAGTCATACCTCTTGTTACGTTTGCTTCAGGTTAAATCTTTTCAGGTTGCGTTCTGTGGTGACCTGGAAGTACCGGAAAGGGTTACTTCCGGTTTTTGCCACTCGCGCATGCACAGACGCTCAAAATGACGTCACGGACATGCGCAGAAGCGGCAAATCGCGACCCACGCAGACGCATGTTGCGTTCTGCTCATGTTGTGAACGGGCCTCCGGAACAGATCCCGTTCGCAACCAGAGGTACCACTGTATTTTGACTATTGGCCTTTGACAAATTTCACGGTTACGCTTTGATTCTATAATGATTTTCTTCAAGCTTTGACCTGAATAGAAAGGTCAGATTGTTATTGTACTTTCTTTGCAACAGGGTGGATTTGATTTAAATCATTAGTCAGTAAGACTTAATTTAATTTTTTTTCCTTCTTTTTTTTTTTTTACAGAAAGATTCATTCTTGCTGGTATAATCTTAATATTTACAACAGATGAAGGTTTCATTTTTGGAATAATAAATTTTCAGAGTAGTTTTTACAGTTATATCAAAAATTACAGATTTGGTTATACTATTAGAAATACATAGACAGATAATTATGAAATTATTGTGAGGTTTAATAAGTTAACTGTTTATATTTGGACAACTTTTCTGCTGTGCTTTATTGGAAGGAGAAAAACAATCATTTCCTTAATAACAATTTAAACAATTCATTTAACTAAAGCAATAACATTATAGCATATGTATCCATGTTTGTTAACTGATGTGGTTAAACATTTTTTAAAAAACAAAACCTTAAGACTGAGTTTTAGTACACATGAAAAATTTAAAACAAATCATTTCCTGATGAATAGCCTTTGGACTATAATGTAACTTAAATAGAAAACTATCTTTAGAAAGATGTTTCCTCCAAAAGCATTTTATTTTAAAAATCTGATTTAAATTTTAAAATTATTTTTTAAATCATTGATTTTTATGCACCACTCTTTGCAATTTTATCTGTTTTGAATGTATTTTTACGCTGGATCAAAACTGTATTTCATCTACTTGAGATATTTAGAAGATTCTTACCCTAGTTTGATTTTGTTGGCTGGTGGATAGCATTATCCAAGTTGTGCCTGCCAACCTCTGTAACCATCTCCTTCTATTTCTAATGATCAGGCTGAGCATGCCATTCCGCTGCGGCCAAAACAGCCACATACAAAGAGGAAAGTATCCACAGCCTTGTGGGGGAAAGCCCAAATGCTTGCAGAAAGAAACTCTGGTTGAAGGAATTCTTACCAATGTCAGTGTCATCCTCCCATGATTCACTCTCTGTCTCCTGAAGATTCACAGATCCTTCCTCTGGGAGCACAGCTACCTACAAGAATAATGCAAAACCCATCAGGCGGGGGGGGGGGGTCGTGTCTTAACAGAACCATTCCCCTCGATCATTTAGCACCTATTAGAGATATTTGCACAGTATGGAAATGTAACACGGTTCATTTTCAGTGGAGGAAACTGAAATGTAAAAGTCGCTTAAATAAACCTGCTAAATCACCTGTAAAAGCTGCTTAAATAAACCTGCTAAATCACAAATTTAGGATTTTTTCCTGGGGAATCCAGCAGAAGTTTTCTGGAAAATCTACATGACTTTTCTGTTTTGGCAGGCTGACATACGATTTGGTTCCATCTTTTGTTGTTGTTGTACACCAGCTTTACATTTGTGTGTGTGTTGCTGTTTTTAGATGTTTTAAACAGGTATTTTAATCATACTGCTTTAACACTGCTGTGTTTGCTACCCTGAGCTCTTCTGGGAGGAAGCGCAGGCCGCAGGGTATAAACTTTTGTGGAAATTGGGGTAAAAATGTATGGGATTTTTAAAAAGTCATCTCCATGATGTGGATTTGCCAGAGAAAAATCTGCTGCACTGTGGGTTCAATTTAGCAAATTTATTTAAGTTACCTTTAAATTTTAGCTTTGTTCCCTAATCAAAAATACATCGGGGAGGTCCACCCTCACCACAATGCACTAATCCAATGTTCTCCCTGTTACAACCCTGTGAAGTAGCACAGGCTGCAAGAGAGTGAGACGGCAACTGAGCTAAACGGGAATTTGAACTCAGGTCTTCTCAGTCCCACACTAACCACACTGACTCTCTGACATTTTTTTAAGCTGACTGAACCAGCACCAGGTCATTCCAAAGGCTGGTCCCAGCACCAAGGTGCAGCTTCAGGATACAGTCACCCCTTGGTTCTCAAACAGAATCCGTTCCGGAAGTCTGTCCGACTTCCAAAATGTTTGAAAACCAAGGCGCAGCTTCCAATTGGCTGCAGCCAATCATAAGCCGCAGAAGACATGCGGCTTCCACAAATACAGTCATGACTCATGTTACGTTTGCTTCAGGTTGAGTGTTTTCAGGTTGCGTCCCGGGGCGACCCGGAAGTACCAGAAAGGGTTACTTCTGGGTTTCGCCGCTCGCGCAGGTGCGCAAAATGACGTAACGCGCATGCGCAGAAGCGGCGAATCGCGACCTGCGCAGACGCGGGTTGCATTCCTTTCAGGTTGCAAACGGGCCTCCGGAGCAGATCCCGGAGTTCGCAACCCGCAACACTCACCTCCAGGTTTGCTGCGTTTGGGAGCCAAAACATTTGAGAACTGAGCTGTTCGAAAACCAAGGTGCGATTGTACAACAAAAGCTGTTCAGCAAAAGTGCTGTGCATTCCCAGACCACCACCACCCCAACTTCTGAGGGTGGTGGAGCGACCAAGAGGGCCTTCTCTCCTTATCTTAACACCCGGGAAGGTCTGTAGGAAAAGTGGTGCTCTTTCAAATATTTGAGACCCGAGTTACTTCTAAGTACTATGGAAATTGTCTACTTGTGAGTTAAGGCCTGTGATAAAGGCAGAGACTGATTTTGTCCTTGATTCAGCTCTCTCTTACCTGCTCTTCTCTTCTCTCGGGCACCAGGTGCCTGATCAGGAAATCTTCGGCCAGGGACACTGCATGGGTGCTGCTCTCGAGGCAGTGCTCCTTCATCCAACTCTGCATTTCTGGCGGCAGGACAGCCAGGAACTGCTCCAGGATCAGCAGCTCCAGAATCTCCTCCTTGGAGTGCCTCTCAACTTTCAGCCACCGATAGCAGAGCTCCTGCAGCCGGGCGTAGGCCCCTCTGGGCCCTTCGGCCTCCTGGTAGCTGAAACACCGGAAGTGCTGGCGGTGCTTCTCCCTGATCATGGTGTCTCCTTGCAAAATGGCGGCCTTTACCTTCCCATAATCCTCTCTGTCTGGGCCCTCCAGGCTTTTAAAGGCCTGCTCGGCTTCGCCGCCCAGTGCAGGCAGGAGTCGGGCGGCCCACTCTTCCTTGGGCCACCGGTAGGCTTCAGCCACTTGCTCAAAGGAGGCCAGGAAGGTTGGAGCATCGTCCCACGGGGTGGGTTCCTGCGGGGCTCCTGAGGGAGGAAGCTCCACTGTATTCAAGTACTGTTGCCACTGTGTTTCCCATAGCTGGGTTGAATTCTCTTGAGGTTCCTCCTTCACATTAAGCCAATCTCCCGAGCTTCCAAGGGAATACATTGCTTCAAAAGACTGACTTCCTCCTCCATCATCCATCATCGGCTTGGAATCCGCACCCTCTTGTTCAACCATCATTGGATCTAAGAAAATAAACACACAGGACTTTAAGTTATACTATGAAGCAGCAGCTTTTTGCTGGTTGAAAGAATGGCTACTTCTTGAGAATACGGATATTCTAGATTTGGAAGGGTATGATAATGTATTTGGGTGGCATGCATACTTGTGGTATGGTAAGGTAAAAGCACATAAGGCATTTAAAAATCATATTGTCAGAAAAGCATTATTCAATGTCTGGATTAAGTATAAAGATCTATTGGAGAATAAAACGCCAAGGTGGTTATCGCCTATGGAAGCAAAGGCCCTGAAAAAACTTAACATGGAGACAAATTGGCCAAAATATTGGGAAATTTTGGAGCAGGAGGGTGATAAACTGAAACTGCAGAGTTATGAGAAACTTAAAGATAAGGTGCGAGATTGGTTACATTATTTTCAAGTTAGAGAGGCTTATAACTTGGATAAGAAAATCGGATTCCAGGTGGAAAAATCAAAATTAGAAACAGAACTGTTAGAACCCAATGCTAAGATACTGTCAAGAATGTATAACTTGTTGCTGAAATGGAATACTGAGGATGAAACAGTAAAATCTGCTATGATAAAATGGGCACAAGATGTCGGACATAACATTATGTTTGCTGACTGGGAACAGTTATGGACCACTGGAATTAAATTCACGGCATGTAATGCCTTAAGAGAGAATATTATGAAAATGATGTACAGGTGGTACATGACCCCAGTCAAGCTTGCAAAAATTTATCATTTGCCCGATAATAAATGTTGGAAATGTAAAGAAACTGAAGGTACATTTTTTCACCTTTGGTGGACATGCCCTAGGATTAAGGCCTTCTGGGAGATGATTTACAATGAAATGAAAAAGATATTTAAGTATACCTTTCTGAAGAAACCGGAGGCTTTACTCCTGGGCATGGTAGACCAATCGGTGTTAAAGAAGGATAGGACTTTCTTTATGTACGCTACAGCAGCAGCAAGAATACTTATTGCAAAGCATTGGAAGACACAAGATCTACCCACCCTGGAAGAATGGCAGATGCAAGTAATGGACTACATGGAAATGGCAGAAATGACCAGCAGAATACGAGACCAAGGAGAAGAGCGGATGGGGGAGGATTGGATGAAGTTTAAAATCTATTTACAAAAACACTGTAAAATTTTTGAATGTTGATGACATTGAATTGAAATGAGGGGGTTTCAGTAAGCAAGGATTGGGGAAGTATAATATGTGAGGGAAATTACATAAGGACAAAACTAACAGAATTAACTTGCTGATCAACTTCGAAGTGGAATACAAGAAAGGGAGGCGGGTGGAAGTCAAGAAAATAAGGTGATGAATGATAAGAATTTGAAAAGAGGTCTTTTTCCTTTTCTTTTTTTTCTTCTTTTCTCACTTTTTTTTTGTTGTTAATCTTTTTAATATGTATTGTTCTTCTTTGTATGTTTTTTTTTCCTTTTTCTTGTAAAACTTAATAAAACATCATAAAAAAAAAAAGAAAATAAACACAGCACCACCAATGAGATCCATTTACCAACTCTTGAATCCCAGAGTGGCGTTTCACATGCCGCAGGGAAGGCAACGCCAGTGTTAGAAACTCAGAAATATACCAGTAAGCTAGGTGCCAAATGGCTCCTCAAACGAAGGCTACAGTGGTTCTCACTTGAGATATTTTGTTTTTTAAAAACGTTTAAACATTTTTTCCCCAATAGATGTACAGTGGATGCTCGGGTTGCGAACGTGATCCGTGTGGGATGCACGTTTGCAACCCGCGTCTGCGCATGCACGGGTTACGATTCGGTGCTTCTGCACATGTGCAAAGCGCGATTTAGCGCTTCTGCAACTGCTGAAACCCAGAAGTAACCCGTTCCGGTACTTCCAGGTTTCGGTGGTCCGTAACCTAAAAAAAAACTCAACCTGAAGCGTCTGTAACCTGAGGTATGACTGTACAGTGGTACCTCTGGTTACGTTACCTTCGGGTAACATAATTAAGGGTTGTAAATGCGGCAAACACTTCCGGGTTTCGCTGCACGCGTATCCGTATGCAGAAGCGGTTCTCTGGATACAGACTTTTCAGGGTAAGTACGGACCCCTGGGGCGAATTAAGTTCGTATCCAGAGGGTGCACTGTATTTATTTGCAAACAGCAGATCCACAACTCAGAATGGCAGTAAGAACTTGTTATTTGGGTAAAAGTAAAGTTTCAACTAGTCGCCACTAAACTTTGTTGTCTTTTAGAAATAATTTTTATCGAATTTTACATTTTTATCAATGACATATTCTTATATAAAAAACAACAATAATACAATGTTTAAACATTTTTGAGTTTGAGTATCATACGCAAGTAACAAAATTTTAGCAGAGATTAAATTTTGTGCTTCCGCAGGGACTGAAAATTCTAAACACATAGCCCCACTGAACTGAATCAGATTAATTCAATTAATAAAAATAAAAATTGCCAAGTAAACACTGAATTGTAGATACAGGAACCTGCCAAGGAATCTTTTATTGGGGGGGGTATGTGCTTTTAGAGCAGCCCCCCACCAACTGAACACCCTCCAGATAGGCAAGTTAATAGACATGACTAACTTAATGGGCCCACCCTGAACAGGACTTATTATGATTTATTATTACCTGCCCTCCACACCAAGGTCACAGGACAGGTTACAACAATTAAAACAGAACGGGAAAACCCAGTTTAAAATAAGTTAAAAGTCACAGAGAGAAGAGACTTAAAAAATCTACATGCCAGGATACAAGCTAACACTAACGTAGGACGCTTCCCAGCTCCTTTGGGAAATGTAAAACACGACACCCCAAATCTAGTCCCAATCGATTTAGGAAACTAAAAAAAGGAATCCTTTTAGGATCAGTTTAGGAATGGAGGCGATCTCCCCAGTCGATATGGGGGGGGGGGGAAGGAACATCCCCACATGGTTTCTGAATTTCGAGCCCAATTCTCTACATGTCCGCTCAGAGACGAGCCCCACAAAGTTCAATGGGGGCTTATTCCCAGAAAAGCCGGTACAGGATTACAACCTGCAACCCTTACTTGGGAAGGATCCCCATTGAATCCCACGGGGCCTTACTTCTGGGTAAACACGTGGCAGCCATCCTAAGCAGCCTCTCTAGGGAGCCAGCCCCGTTGACTTCAGTGGGGCTTTGCTGGCACACAGGATCAGATACCTGCTCACCTCTCTCTTATTCTCATTATTGCCAGGAATTCTTATTTTTATTGCTGTTATTAATTATTATTATTGTTATTACGGAACTATCCTCTCTGCAACTCACCTACCTGATCGCAACCGCTCTTCCCGCGCGCTCTGCAACTGGCAATATCCCTGCCGGAAACGGATCTCAACGCTCTGACCCGGCGGGAAACCGGAAACCGGAAAAGTGGGCAACCCCAACTCTATGACCTTTATAGTTTTGGGCCACTCTAGGACTCTGCAGAGACCATGGAATCTGCAAAGTCCTCTACCAGCTGGGTTTTTTTAGGGTGGGATTTTGGGGATGCTGATTGCAAGTTACCAGCTTTTTTTCTCCCATCTCTGTCTGTAAAGCAGCAAATGGCCTTTTCCCCTCTCCCCCTGGCTGTTTCTGTTTCCTTTTTCTATCTTACTTATGTATTTGTTTCTAAAGTCTTGTGGAACTGAACAGTCAGAGGGTCATTTATTATATCTGAACAACTCCAGGCACGCCTGGAGGATGCGGACCATTTGGATCCCTTCCAATCAGGATTCAGGCCTCATCATGGGACTGAAACTGCCTTGGTCGCGCTGGTTGATGATCTCCGGCGAGCTAGGGACAAAGGTGAGAGCTGTTTCCTAGTTCTGCTGGATCTCTCAGCGGCCTTTGATACAATCGACCATAACATCCTTCTGGACCGTCTAGAGGGGCTGGGAGCTGGGGGCACTGTTATGCAGTGGTTTCGCTCCTTCCTCCTGGGCCGTGTTCAGAAAGTGGTGGTGGGGGATGAGTGCTCAGACCCCTGGGCCCTCACTTGTGGGGTGCCTCAGGGTTCCGTCCTCTCCCCCATGCTTTTTAACATCTATATGAAGCCACTGGGAGAGATCATCAGGGGGTTTGGACTGGGTGTCCATCAATATGCAGATGATACCCAGCTCTACCTCTCTTTCAAATCAGAACCAGTGAAGGCGGTGAAGGTCCTGTGTGAGTGCCTGGAGGCAGTTGGAGGATGGATGGCGGCTAATGGATTGAGGTTGAATCCTGACAAGACAGAAGTACTGTTTTTGGGGGACAGGGGGCGGGCTGGTGTGGAGGACTCCCTGGTCCTGAATAGGGTAACTGTGCCCCTGAAGGACCAGGTGCGCAGCCTGGGAGTCATTTTGGACTCACAGCTGTCCATGGAGGCGCAGGTCAGTTCTGTGTCCAGGGCAGCTGTCTACCAACTCCACCTGGTACGCAGGCTGAGACCCTACCTGCCCACGGACTGTCTCGCCAGAGTGGTGCATGCTCTGGTTATCTCCCGCTTGGACTACTGCAATGCGCTCTACGTGGGGCTACCTTTGACGGTGACTACAACTAATCCAGAATGCGGCAGCTAGACTGGTGACTGGGGGCGGCCGCCGAGACCACATAACACCGGTCTTGAAAGACCTACATTGGCTCCCAGTACGTTTCCGAGCACAATTCAAAGTGTTGGTGCTGACCTTTAAAGCCCTAAACGGCCTTGGCCCAGTATACCTGAAGGAGCGTCTCCACCCCCATCGTTCTGCCCGGATGCTGAGGTCCAGCGCCGAGGGCCTTCTGGCGGTTCCCTCATTGCGAGAAGCAAAGCTACAGGGAACCAGGCAGAGGGCCTTCTCGGTAGTGGCGCCTGCCCTGTGGAACGCCCTCCCATCGGATGTCAAAACGATAAATAACTACCTGACATTCAGAAGACATCTTAAGGCAGCCCTGTTCAGGGAAGTTTTTAATCTGTGATATTTTAGTGTATTTTTGGTTTTCTATGGAAGCCGCCCAGAGTGGCTGGGGAAACCCAGCCAGATGGGCGGGGTACAAATAATAAATTATTATTATTATTATTATTATTATTATTATTATTATTATTATAGCATGAGCTTTTTTTTTTTTTTTGGACGAGTGAGGATAGTGGGACTGAGAGCTTGTGCCAGGGGGAAATAGATGCCACAGTATTCTGAATTTGCTGCGAGAGAGAACATGACACCCCTCTGGAAATTGTTTTTATTTTATCTTTGATTATTTGCATATTTATTTATTGTCATTATTACTATTATGATGAATTTATTTGTTGTTGTTTAGTCATGTCCTACTCTTTGTGACGCCGTGGACCAGAAGCACACCGGCACTCCTGTCTTCCACTGCCTCCCGCAGTTTGGTCAGACTCATGTCCAGGCTGAATGATGGGTCTGGAGACGCTCCTTCGGGTATACTGGGCTGAGGCCATTGAGGGCTTTCAAGGTCAGCACCAACACTTGGAATTGTGATCAGAAACATGCCAGGAGCCAATGTAGGTATTTCAGGACCGGTGTCTACAAATAAGTCTACAAATGGCAGCAACTGAGCTTTAATTTACACATTACAAAGCATTGTGTGGGAGATGTTTAAAGTCCCTGCCCTCATCTAAAAGACAGATCCTTGTAACGGGTCCCAAGATTTCAGTGGAAAGTTATCATTCTGTTGAAAACTTCAGCAAATAAAGCTTCTTTTTTTTCAGTCATCTTTATTAAGCACACCAGAAATCTTGATTCAACGTACAAAATTTTGCTAGGAAACAGAGCAAGCCACAGACTACTGTGGACTCTTCCTTGACGAAATATACCCCACTTGTCACGCAAAAAGACTGCTCACTGTCTAGTCACAAGAATGCCCTTTTCTATGGGCATTTTCCTGGTTTCAGCAATTCCCCCCGGTGCAGAGTCTCTGGTGACTAGCAACCTGCAATCGCCCGCTAAACGTTCTCCCGCAGGCCACGCATTTGTAGGATTTGTCTCCTGTGTGGGTTTTCTGATGCCTAGTAAGGTCTGAGCTGGCGCTAAAGCTCCTCCCACAATCGGGGCAAATGTAGGGCTTCTCCCCTGTGTGGATTCTCTGATGTCTTACAAGGTCCGACCGCCAACCGAAGCTCTTCCCGCACGCCAGACACTTGTAGGGCTTCTCTCCCGTGTGGACCCTTTCGTGGGAGATGAGGTGCGAGCTCTGATTGAAGCGTTTCCCGCAGTCTGTGCAGGCGAACGGCTTCTCCCCGGTGTGCGTCCTCTCGTGCTTGATGAGATCCGACCCGTATAGAAAGCTTTTCCCGCACTCCGGGCACTTGTATGGCTTCTCTCCTGCGCGGGTTCTCCCTCTGCTTTCGAGGAATTCCCCCGCATGGCTCTGGATCTGCACAGCGTTGATTTCACCTTCCCACAAAGAGCTCTCAACGGGTTCTGGTTGCCTTTGCTTTGCTGCACAATTCTTCTCTGGCTTGTCTTCGGGGTCAACACCTGCAACATATTTTTTAAAGGGTGAAATGAGTAACAGACTGGACAGGAGTAAACAAACTGAAACTCAGCCTAGTGATGACGACGACGATGATGATGATAATTTAAAGGTCAGCACCAACACTTTCTTTTTTTTATTTTTTTATTTTATTAAAATAATTCAACATTATAATGGGATTGGAATTGCCCAAAAAAGATGTTAGATTGTTTTTGTATATACTATAGCAGCAAGACTTTTATTAGCCAAAAATTGGAAATCGCAAGAGATACCAACTATAGAAGAATGGCAGATGAAGATGCTGGACTTTATGGAGCTGACCGACCTGACTGGAAGAATCCGCGACCAGAAGTAAGAGAAATATCAAGAAGATTGGAAGAAATTCAAAGAATATTTAGCCAAATATTGTAACATAAGATAATTAGAAATCACTTGGAAGTACCAAATAGGTTTAGGATTAGATTAAGAATGGATTGTAAAGAATTAAGGGTAAGAATACTAATTAAAGAGAAGAGGATAGTAGATTGAAGGAGTTAATTTTATAAGAAATAAGAGTTTGGAGATCTGTTACAAGGTGATACAATGAAATTCAGTTAGGGGGGATTTGAGGAAGTCAGTTAACAATGAAAGTTAAATTAGGTTATAAGTAATAAGTGTTTTTATTTGTCTTTTTTCTTTTTTGTATTGTAATGTGTTTTCTTTAGTGTGTTTTGTATGTTATTTCTGTTACAAATTTGGAAAATTAATTTAAAAAATTTAAAAAATTAATAATTCAACATTAATACATACATATTACGAATATACAAACAAACATATATTTCAAACAGTCCTTAAAAATATTCATACATACCCACACTCAATCCCACACACACTTCCTTTTCGCACCACCATCCCTCACCCCTTACCCCACCCTTGTGTTAGACTTCCCATCTACTCAATTGCAATTTCTTTCCACTTCTATTACTTTCTTTCACACACTTTTAAACCAACTTTCTGCTTCTTTTTCTGTTAAACATTGTTATCCATCTTATTTAGTATTACAGTATTTATAACGGAACTTATTTTTTCTGATAGGAGTTCTGATTTTTCAATATGATTTTGAAAATATCCTTTAAACACCAAATTATTGGAGTATTACAATATATCCAAAACAATGGGAGAAATCGGAAGGATCCCAAAAGAGAATATAGACAAGGACTGGAAGGTGTTTAAAGGAGCACCAACACTTTGAGTTGTGCTTGGAAACGTACTGGGAGCCAATGTAGGTCTTTCAGGACCGGTGTTATATGGTCCCAGTGCTTGCTCCCAGTCACCAGTCTGGCTGCCGCATTCTGGATTAGTTGCAGTTTCTGGGTCACCTTCAAAGGTAGCCCCACGTAGAGCGCATTGCAGTAGTCCAAGCGGGAGATAACCAGAGCATGCACCACTCTGGTGAGACAGTGTGCACGCAGGTATGGTCTCAGCCTGCGTAACAAATGGAGCTGGTAGATAGCTGCCCTGAACACAGAATTGACCTGCGCCTCCATGGACAGCTGTGAGTCCAAAATAACTCCCAGGCTGCGCATCTGGTCCTTCAGGGGCATTTACAGTCTGTAGGACCCTAGCTCAGCGAAAGAAGGTCCCAGATTCAATACTCAGCATCTCCAGGTAGGGCTGGGAAGGTCCCCTACTGGAATCCCACTCCCAGCTGCTGCCAGTCAGTGTATACAGTACTAAGCTTGGTGGACCAATGATTTGACACAGTATAAGGAAGCTTCCTATGTTCCTGTGTAAGGCAGAGGTGTTTGGTTTGTCTAGACTGGAAGGTGGTGCTCTGCCTGTTTTGGACAAGCTCAATTTGCCATGAAATGCCAGGTCCATATGGTTACAAATATATAACAATATTATAGAGGTGCTGTTAGACTCTGTGCTGCTGTTTAAAGCAGAGCAGGGCACCTCCAACCGCACAGGTGGCCCATATAGGTATCGAACCCCCAAATTTGGGGTTGTCAGCACCATGTGATAACAATTTGAACCATTGGTGTTGACCTTTAAGGCCCTAAACGGCCTTGGTCCTGTATACCTGAAGGAGTGTCTCCACCCCCATCGTTCAGCCCAGACACTGAGGTCCAGTGCCGAGGACCTTCCGGCAGTTCCCTCCCTGCGAGAAGTGAGGTTACAGGGAACCAGGCAGAGGGCCTTCTCGGTGGTGGCACCCATCCTGTGGAAAACCCTCCCTCAGATGTCAAGGAGATTAGAAGACATCTGTAGGGAAGTTTTTAATGTATGATGTTTAATTATGTTTCCGTATATGGTGGAAGCCACCCAGATAGGCTGGGGCAAGGCAGATGGGTTGGGTACAAATAAAATTATTAATAATAATAGTGCCTCACCTTGTTGCATGCTGCCCTCGATACACTCCTGCGTGGCTTCCCCGAAGAGGCGTCCTCTTTGCTCAAGGCACGGCGGGACCTCCTCTTTCTCGGGGAAGTCCACCACGACTTCCTTGTAGGGCTCCAGTTCCTGAAAGAGCAGAGAGGGTCTCTTTTGCTTATTTAGTTCATAAAATCTATATGCCGCTGACAAAAGATAAAGCAGCAAAATCAAGAAAAAATTACAACCCTGCTTTAAAACATACTTAAAACACCAAGAAGGCCCTCTGTGTGGGTTGAGGCCATTTAGGGCTTCAAAGGTCAGCACCAACACGTTGAATTGTGCTTGGAAACGTACTGGGAGCCAAGGTAGATCTTTTAGGACCAGTGTTATATGGTCTCAGCAGCCACTCCCAATCACCAGTCTGGCAGCCGCATTCTGGATTAGTTGTCGTTTCTGGGTGACCTTCAAAGGTAGCCCCACGTAGAGCGCATTGCAGTAGTCTAAGCGGGAGATAACTAGAGCATATATTCTTTCACATGGGTGTTGGGGGTAAACAGCAAGACAGGCTGTGCAGTCTTCGCGGTGCTTATGTGAAGAGCAATTCGCTTTAAACCACGGAACTCAATCTCTCAGGAGACATTAATAGTCACCAACCTGGATGGCTTTAAAAAGGATTAGACAGATCCATGGAGGAGAAAGCTATCAGTGGCCACTAGCCGCAATAGTTATGCTCTGCAATCCCTCCTGCAAAGCAAATTCCAGTAAGTTTTGAGGGGGTTTTAAAAGAAGAAATACTGTCATTTTACGCTAAGCGATATTTTTTGGCAGAATATTACGAACTTCTTTTCTGGAACAGTTTGCTGATTATTGTTCACAACTGTCAAACGATTAGATACAACATACCGAAGAAAGAAGAAACGGATGTAAAGGTGAATTAGATAACCAAGAGCCGTGTGGTGAATGCGGTGGAAGTCTTTTATAATATTTTAACTAGGGTTTATATATTGTAATGTGTGAAGTATGAATTTGGAATTATTATGAAAAGTATTTTTTCTCTTCATTCTTTTTTTCTTTTCTTTCTTTCTTTTATTTTTTGTCTTCTTTTCTAGTCTGCATTCTGGAAAATTATGTATGTTTTTATGTATGGTTATGTATTGTTTCTATTTCCTTTTTTTCTTTTCCATTTTTTTGGTAACATCTAATAAAATTTAGAGGAACGTGGGTGGCGCTGTGTGTTAAATCACAGAGCCTAGGACTTGCCAATGGGAAGGTTGGTGATTCAAATCCCCGCGACGGGGTGAGCTCCCGTTGCTCGGTCCCAGCTCCTGCCAACCTAGTAGTTTGAAAGCACGTCAAAGTGCAAGTAGATAAATAGGTACCGCTCTGGCGGGAAGGTAAACGGCGTTTCCGTGCACAGCTCTGGTTTGCCAGAAGCGGCTTAGTCATGCTGGCCACATGACCCGGAACATGTACGCCGGCTCCCTCGGCCAATAAAGCAAGATGAGCGCCGCAACGCCAGAGTCGTCCGCGACTGGACCTAATGGTCAGGGGTCCCTTTACCTTTACCTATGTATTGTTTCTATTTCCTTTTTTTCTTTTCCTTTTTTTGGTAACATCTAATAAAATTTAATAAAAATTTTAAAAAGAGAGAAAGAAAGAAGAAACAGGACATTAAGCTTATCCTCTGGCTGCTCACCTGTCGCTCCAGCCTCTCAGCGTTGAGCTGCCTTCTCAAGAAATCCTCCGCCAGGCCTGCTGCTTGGGAGCTGCTCACTGGTTCCTCTCCTCGGACCCAGCCCTGCATCTCCTGGGGGAGGATGCTCAGAAACTGCTCCAGGACCACCAGCTCCAGGACCTGCTCCTTGGACCGTCTCTCTGGCTCCAGCCACAGACGGCACAGCTGCCAGAGTCGCCCGCATGCCTCCTGCGGCCCCGCGGCCTCCTCATAGAGGAAGTGCCTGAAGCGCTGGCGATTGGCCTCTGTCCTGGCAAAATCCCCCTCGTCCTGTTGGCCACTGGACGCCATTTGAATGCAGGCCGGATGGGCTTTTCCGCTGGGCCTTGGCAAGAGCCACCTCCCTGTCTCCTCTAGAAGCCACGGGCTACACCCAGCAGTGCCCACCAATGCCCTGCCGTTGTCCACCTGCAGGGTGGAGTCCCCCAGCTGTGGATCCATCTGTCCACAGCGAGGGAACTGCACAGCCTTCAGGAAGTCCTGCCACTGGGCATCCCAGCAAACCGGCTCCCGCTTCATCTGCTGAGGAGCAGCCCACCAAAGGAACTTCTTCAGACTCTTGGCCTCAATGGCGTGAGGGATTCCTCCTGCTCCCTCTTGTTGGCCAGGGCCTGCCGAGTCCAGCTTCTCCATTTTGATTCCCGGGACCTTGAAACTTGGGCAGACGAGCCGCGTTCTCCGTTCCTCCATGGCCATTTCCCCTGCTCAAGTCGGAGAGAAATAAAATAGGTTACAGATCAGTAAGAAGTTTCCTGATGAATTATTTGGGAGTCATTTTGGACTCCCAGCTGTCCATGGAGGCGCAGGTTAATTCTGTGTCCAGGGTGGCTGTTTACCAGCTCCATCTGGTACGCAGGCTGAGACCCTACCTACCCGCGGACTGTCTTGCCAGAGTGGTGCATGCTCTAGTTATCTCTCGCTTGGACTACTGCAATGCGCTCTACATGGGGCTACCTTTGAAGGTGACCTGGAAACTGCAACTAATCCAGAATGCGGCAGCTAGACTGGTGACTGGGAGTGGCCGCCGGGACCACATAACACTGGTCCTGAGAGATCTGCATTTGCTCCCAGTACGTTTCCGAGCACAATTCAAACTGTTGGTGCTGACCTTTAAAGCCCTAAACGGCCTTGGTCCTGTATACCTGAAGGAGCGTTTCCACCTCCATCGTTCAGCCCGGACACTGAGATCCAGCGCCGAGGGCCTTCTGGCGGTTCCCTCACTGCGAGAAGTGAGGTTACAGGGAACCAGACAGAGGGCCTTCTCAGTAGTGGCGCCTGCCCTGTGGAACGCCCTCCCTTCTGATGTGAAGGAAATAAGCAGCTATCTTATCTTTAAAACACATCTGAAGGCAGCCCTGTTTAGGGAAGTTTTTAATATTTAATGCTGTATTGTTTTTAACACTCGATTGGAAGCCGCCCAGAGTGGCTGGGGAAACTCAGCCAGATGGGCGGGGTATAAATAATAAATTATTATAATAAATTATTATTATTTGCGTCCTACACAGTAGAGGTTACTGGCATTTTTAGATCTGTGGCCACCCTGGGACTTTTCATTTTTATTTTTGCCTTTAACGATAGTACAGTATACTCAAATTTATTCAAAATCGCCTGGTTTTGATTTGCGCTAATATTTCAAGGGCAGTATTGAAATCTCTCTCGGATCACTCTGGGATTTTTGAGCAAGTGGCATTTTGAGTGTCCCCTGTCACCTGCCTGCAGCCCCTGTCGAGACACAGAAAAAGAATTGTGCACCCTCACATTTCATTTTTCCAAAGGATCTGGAGAAAGGTTGGCTCTGGCAGAATGAATCTGAGCCCGGTTACTATTTTTAAATGGTTTCCCCTCCCTATTTTGCATTGCATTGCATGAATTAATTCCCTTCCACCACGCCACTATGAATGATCCTAGCTTTCAGCTTAGGGCTTAAATCACCCACCTGTCTGTCTTCTGCAGGAGTCTAATGCCAGGAGGAGGGCGGGGCTTATACACAGGAAGTTGTCCTCATTGTTTACTTCCCCCATCCAAATTTCCTGGGCCGCTCTAAGAAACGGAGCTCGGTGGATTTAACCCTTTGTTAGCAAAGACCGGACCCAGAAGCTAACAGAACAATTTACATTAGGACCAGCAGCCTCCAAAGCAACGAGCTATTTTTGCAATGGTTTTTATTGCTGCACGAGAGCAGCAAGGGGCATAGATCAGTGGCAGAGCTTCTGCTTTGCATGCATCCCCGACATCTCTAGGTAGAGCTGCAAAACTAGGGAGCTGCTGCCAGTCCGTGCTGGCAATATAGAGGTAGATGGCCGGTTAATGGTTAAATCAACAGCCGCGGCTCAATTCCTAGCGAGGAAAGGAAAAAATGTGAGGGGAGGAGTGGGGCGGGACAGAGGACAGCCTTCCATGCATTTCCTTGCCCGGCTTTGCAGCTAAAATGCCGCCTGACTGAGATTTATTTTTTGCATTGCCAGGAGGTTGGTGCATGGGGTGCAATGAATGAGGTGCGTGTTCAGAAAGTGCTGCCCATTGGGTAGAGCATGTGCTCCCTGGCATGCAGAAAATTTCCAGGTTCAATCGCCATGGCTGGGAGAGAGAGACTCCCTGCCTGAAACTCTGGAGAGCTGCTGCCAGTCCGAGCTGTCAGTACTAAGCCAATAGCCCGACTTGGTATAAGGCAGCTTCCGAAGTTCCTGAGAGTAGCAGGCACCCCCTCTTTCTGAATTGTATCAGCAAGGAGTCCCTGTCCCCCCCCCCCGCATAGAATTCATAGAATTCTAGAGTTGGAAATGACCCCAAGGGTCATCTAGTCCAACCCAACTCAAACCCATGACCCTGAGATCAAGAGTCATGCCTTGGAATGTGGGTGACCCTTTCCAAGTTCACGGTGAGCTCTGGCCCCTCTTTTTCTAGAAAAATAGCTCTGGGTGGAAGGCCAAGGGCAGGACCATCGTCCTCAGCTGCCCTCTGCCCCACCGCACACTAGTGAGGGAAAGAGCTGGGTTCGAATCATCCCTGCAAGCGGAAATGGCTCTAGCAGGAGTCAGGGAACCCTCAGCCTCCTGCCTTCAGTTCCCAGCTGCGTTAGAGCGGTGGCTTCAAATGGGCTTGACCCCTGAGAGCGAGGAACCACACGCCCGTCGTCTTGAGGAAGAAGGCCATGCGGACGCCATGGGGCAGTTTCTGAGGTGGACCGTGGAAGAGATGAAGCAGGAACCGACCAAGGGGGTGTTGTCTCGGCACTGGGAAGCCCAGTGGCAGGCATTCCTGAAGGCCTCACGGTTCCCCGGGTTGGACCGGGGCGACCCACAGGCTGTGGTGTGGGGTGGCAGCAAAATCTTCCTTCCCCATCGTTCCATCGGCCGGCGGATTATTGCAGAGCAGGGGGCTGGCTCCCCAGCTGCCCTCGGTGCGGAGGCCCAGCGCCAGAGCTTCCGCCAGTTCCGCTACCAGGAGGCCGAGGGCCCCCATGAGGTCTGCAGCCGCCTCTGGTACCTGTGCCACCGGTGGCTGAAGCCCGAGAGGCACACCAAGGAGCAGATCCTGGAGCTTGTGATCCTGGAGCAGTTCCTGGCTGTCCTGCCGCCGGAGGTGCGGAGCTGGGTTCGGGAAGGAGGCCCGGAGACCTGCTCCCAGGCGGTGGCCCTGGCGGAGGAGCTCCTTCTGGGGCAAAGAGAGGCGGAGGAAGAACAGGTGAGGGAGGGTGTGCTCACCTGGGCCCTGTGGACCGGGTGACCTGAACAGCTTGGGATAGCTCTGCTGGTAGAACATGAGATTGTTGATATCAGGGTTGTGGGTTCGAGTCCCACCTGGGCAAAAGATTCCGGCATTGCAGGGGGTTGGACTAGATGACCCTCAGGTTTCCTTCCAACTCTACAATCCTATGAAAAGCTATACATATAGGGTGGAATTCAACTTAGCGCTTAGTGAGATGTGCGGAACGAAGTCTGTTCACACAACAGAACTTTCTCCCCCTTCTCCTACTAGTTTAGGGGGTTCCCTCAACCCTCCAGAGCAGATTTGGGGGGGTGAAATATACTCGGAGTTGAGTGTGGATTTCATGCTCTTTATTCAGCTCATAGTAGTCTGCTTTATATACATTATTTACACAATGGGCCCCACGTGATTGGCTAATTCCGAGATTCTTCTGTAGGCCAATCAGGTTGCGGATTCACTTCCACCTGGAGTTGGATTGGGTGGTTCCTGCGGACCAATCAGACTGCTGCATTCTGGATCCTATTGTTCTAGGACCAATCAGACTACTGCAGTTTGGATCCTATTCAACTCAGTACACAACACCGGGCTTGGGGGGGGAGGGGCAGGGGAAGCCCTGTTGTGTGAGTTCTATATGCACAACTTACTTGAATCTCTGCCCAGACATTTATCGTTGTATTATTTGTTTTTTGTATCTAATATGTACTTCTACAAATCAATTGTTTAACGCAGGCTTCGTCAACCTTGGCCCTCCAGATGTTTTTGGCCTGCAACTCCCATGATCCCTAGCTAGCAGGACCAGGGATGATGGGAATTGTAGTCTCAAAACATCTGGAGGTTTAATGGTTTAATTGTTTGAATTGTCTTTTTCTTAGCTGCCTTGGGTGGTGTTATGTACTGAGTTGAATAGGATCCAAACTGCAGCAGTCTGATAGGTCCTAGAACAATAGGATTCAGAATGCAGCAGTCTGATTGGTCCTAGAACAATAGGATTCAGAATGCAGCAGTCTGATTGGTCCGCAGGAATCACCCAATCCAACTCCAGGTGGACATGATTGGCCTACAGGAGAATCCCGGGATTAGCCAATCACGTGGGGCCCATTGTGTAAATAATGTATATAAAGCAGACAGTTTGGGGAAACTTCCATTCCTCACTACTATGAGCTGAATAAAGAGCATGAAATCCAAACTCAACTCCGAGTATGTTTCAGGTTGCAAAATAAGTTTTTTAAATTCAGTGAAGAAGCACAGACTGTGTTCTCTTAGCTGGCAGAGACCTTTGCAAAACAAACTGAAAACGCTGCCTACTATTTCAGGTGCCGGGCCTGTCCCAAGTCCTGAAATTTCCTGATGATGAAGAGGAACAGGCGTCATCTGAGTCTGGACAGGGGCTCCTCCGTGGGGAGATCATACAGGAGAGCGGAGATTATGCCATTTCTCTGGGTCAGCATCTCTAGTGTGGTATTTCAAATATTTATTTCCTTTACTTGAAGGATATTTACCTTTCTCTTCAGCCAAAAAGGGTCCCCAGAGTGGCTAACAGAGATCTGTAATGGGAGAATCTGAAAGACAGTGCAGAAAAGGAAGAGGGATTGGGAGGGAGGAGGAGATTGAGATTCCTAGTTGAGATTCCTGCATTGCAGGGGGTTGGACTATATGACCCTTCCAAGATTCTACAAATCTATGAAAAAAACGACAGGCAGCGGTTGCCAGAGTGTCCTACAAAGATCATTAACATTGCAGCCCCTGCCCTCAGGCTTACAGTCTGAAAGACATGGCACAAAAGGAAGAGGGTTTAGGAGGGAAGAGGACAACACACAACTTAGTTAAAAGGTAAAGGTAAAGGGAGCCCTGACCATTAGGTCCAGTTGTGGCCAACTCTGGGGTTGCGGCACTCATCTCGCTTTACTGGCCGAGGGAGCCGGCGTACAGCTTCCGGGTCATGTGGCCAGCATGACTAAGCCGCTTCTGGCGAACCAGAGCAGCGCACGGAAACGCCGTTTACCTTCCCGCCGGAGCGGTACCTATTTATCTACTTGCACTTTGAGGTGCTTTCGAACTGCTAGGTTGACAGGAGCAGGGACCAAGCAACGGGAGCTCACCCCATCGCGGGGATTCGAACCGCTGACCTTCTGATCGGCAAGTCCTAGGCTCTGTGGTTTAACCCACAGCGCCACCCACATCCACAACTTAGTTACAAAGCTGTTTTTAAGACCAGCTGGAAGGGGCCATAAGGTGCTGGTGTCTCAGCTGACCCAATGGGATTCCTTTCTCTTCTCTTCGTTTCTTTTTTTTTAGTTTTTTATTTATAGTTTTCAAATTTATACATTTCATTAGTTTTACAATCAATTTAACATTTAAAATTTGGACTTCCTTCCCCCTCTTTCTGCAGTTCCTTAATATTTTTTTTTAATGTCTTCTGCATATCAAAATTCATTTAACTTGCTCCTTTAATTATCTACTGTAACTATATACCCTTATAAAACTGCAGGTTATTACAATAATCCTGCTAATGGTTTTATCTTTTCACAATTTATCTGTAAATATTCAATAGACCATTTCCATTCTTCTATAAAGTTTGTCAGCTTGATTTTTTAATTCTCCCACTAAGTTGCGCATATTTTTGCATATTCCATAAGTTTTAGTATCTGTTCCTCCTTTACTAGGACTTCTGCTGTACAGTCATACCTCATGTTATGTTTGCTTCAGGTTGAGTGTTTTCAGGTTGCATCCTGCGGCAACCCGGAAGTACCGGAAAGGGTTACTTCTGGGTTTCGCCACATGTGCAGACGCGCAAAATGACGTCACGCGCATGCGCAGAAGCAGCGAATTGCAACCCGCACAGACGCCGGTTGCGTTCCTTTCAGGTTGCGAACAGGCCTCCGGAACGGATCCTGTTCGCAACCAGAGGTACCACTGTAGGTGGTTGGAATGGCTGTGGCCAGGAGAGACCAGGGGTTCTTTAGCTGTGACTCCTGCATCGTAGGGGGTTGGACTAGATGACCCTGGGTCCCTTCCAGCTCTACAATTCTGTGGCTCTGAACACATGCGCACGCACACCTGCACATACTCATTTTATTCTTATTCCAACAGATGATGCTTGGGGGACTGAGAAGGATTGGGAATCGCATGAGGTGTGGTCGGGAGGAATTAAGAGCGGAGAGGAGGAAGCTGACACTGAGAACCGAGAAGACGTCCTCGAGGGGGCGAATCAAACGGAGATGTGGAACCAGAGACCCGTCACTGGCCACCTAAGCCAGTTTGGAACGTTCTACGAGCTATTGGCCCATCAGAAACCGCGGCCGGAGAAGAAGCAGAGTACCTGCGTTGTTTGCGGAAAAGGCTTCAGCCGCAAGTCAAACCTTCTCCGACATCAGAGAATCCACACGGGAGAGGAGCCCTACAAGTGCCCGGACTGCGGGAAGAGGTTCCGCTGGAGCACAAGCCTCATTGCGCACCAGAAGATCCACACAGGGGGAAAGCCCCACGAGCGCGGGAAGAGCTTTGACCACAGCCAGAACTTTGCACGGCACCAGAGGCTCCACCACAGGAAGAAGCCACACAAGTGTGTCGATTGTGGGAAAAGTTTCAGGCGGAGCTCGAATCTGGCTCTTCATCAGGGGAAGAACCTTTCGAGTGTGCGGACTGTGGGAAAAGCTTCAGCTACAAGTCAAGTCTCAGCCGGCACTGGAGGGTCCACGCAAGGGACGAAAGATTCAAGTGTCCGCTCTGCTGGGCAAGCTTTGCTTTCGAATCCAGCCTCACTAGACATCAGAGCATCCACTGTGGGAAAAGTTTCAGCGACGAGCAGAACCTTCTTGCACATCAGATCATTCCTGCCGGCACATAAGCAGCCAGACTCTGTTCTAAGAGGCTGGAGTAAAATAAAATATTTTTGCCTTAAGGGTGGCGAAATGTTTTGGTTTTTTTCAAAAAGAAATTATTGATTTTCACATTTATCACATAAAAAAAGAAAGAAAAAGGAAGAAAAACATTACAATACACAAAAACAACATAGAAAGGACACACAAAAAAGATTTTTTTACTTCCAAATGCTAATTTCATTTCATTGATAACTGACTTCCTCGAATCCCCTCTAACTGAATTTCATTATATCTCCTGTTTAGCAGTTCTCCAAATTCATATTTCTAATAATATTAACTTCTTACATTTATTAACTTCTTCTCCTTTATTAAAATTTTAATCCTTAATGTTTATTAACAACATATTCTTATCCTACTCCTAAGCATAATTATTACTTCCAATAAATTTCTCTTAATCTTATGTTAGAATATTTAGCCAAATATTCTTTAAATTTCTTCCAATCCTCTTGTGTCTCCTTTCTGGTTGCAGATTCTTCCAGTCAGGTCGACCAGCTCCAAAAAACCCATCATCTTCATCTGCCAATCCTCTGTTGTTGGTATCTCTTGCGATTTCCAATTTTTGGCTAATAAAAGTCTTGCCGCTATAGGGGCAAACAAAAACAGTCTGACATCTTTTTTGGCAATTCCAATCCTTGGGTGGCGGAAATGGTGTTAATACGCTAAGTCACATATTCTCCCTTTATGACCCAGATGCAAAAAGAAAGCAGAACACAAGCACACACACAAATTTGTATTGTGAAGTGCAGGATCCTATCCCTCTTTGTTTTCCACTCTGAGCCCGGCTTCGGCTGGGGAGGGCGTGATATAAATAAAATTTATTATTATTATTATTATTATTATTATTATTATTAATAATAATAATAATAATATTATTCTCCCAAGCAAGCCGCGTTGCG
The DNA here is from genome assembly GCF_964270895.1 of Podarcis filfolensis. Classification (NCBI taxonomy): domain Eukaryota; kingdom Metazoa; phylum Chordata; class Lepidosauria; order Squamata; family Lacertidae; genus Podarcis; species Podarcis filfolensis. Next base: position 7,997,443 of record NC_139605.1, on the reverse strand, counting down.
GGTCACTCTCTTTATTTAGAGAAGACAACAAATATTGAGCAGACAAACAAACAAACAAACAAACAAACAAACAGTGCAAGGAATGTTACATTCTACACCTAGAAAAGCTGTAAATTAAAACAACTTGCAAACATTTATACAGTGGTACTTCAGGTTACATACGCTTCAGGTTACATATGCTTCAGGTTACAAACTCCGCTAACCCAAAAATAATACCTTGGGTTAAGAACTTTGCTTCAGGATGAGAACAGAAATCACGCAGCAGCGGCGCAGCAGCAGCAGGCCCCATTAGCTAAAGTGGTACCTCAGGTTAAGAACAGTTTCGGGTTAAGAACGGACCCCCAGAACGAATTAAGTACTTAACCCGAGGTACCACTGTATATCAAACTGCCTGTTTCACTAATTTAAGGAAAGGGCACAGAACTGTGTGGGGTTGTGGGTGTGGGTGCGACAGGACTGGGATCCACAATCAGATAATCTGTTTCAACACTACAAGGCTCCCATTTGCTGCTGGAACATCAGCTCCATGTGCCCTAGGAATGTCACTGCCCCCATTTTCCATTTGGGTTCCATCCCACTTCTGACACCAATGTGATGTGTTCCCGGCAGTGAGGAGCTCCAGGGGCAATCCCAGCCTGAGTCTAGTTCCCTTTGGGAAGAGGAATTGCTGGAGAATTAGGGTGTGCTGCAATATTTTGTTGATTTGAGTGATTGTCCCTTCCTAGCCCGCAGAACTGAACCTATACACACCAGGAGCAGCTTTTCAGAGCACAGAGATACACTTGACTCCCAAGTTTCTACAGTTCAGACGGTAGTGGAAACGTTGATAGCCATATCTCAGTGGAGCAATTTTACACGGAAGCACAATTTAATGAATTGGCATTGCTTCCCTCGAAATCCCAGTTAGGCTTAGGGACGAAAGCTTCCATTCCTAAGTGTTGTGTTTGGGGTAGGGACTGGGGCAGCAACACCAAGGCTGTGCGTTGGATCCAAAGGTTTGTAGCTTGCTGGTAAATGATCTGCTTTGCATGGTTGAGTCCTCAGTACTTCCAGGTAGGGCTGGATACATCCCTTGCCTGAAAACCAGGGTAGCCACTGTCAATTGCTGTAGACAAAGCTGGACTAGACAAGCTATTGTTGTTGTTCAATCGTTTAGTCATGTCTGACTCTTCGTGACCCCATGGACCAGAGCACGCCAGGCACTCCTGTCTTCCACTGCCTCCCGCAGTTTGGTCAAACTCATGCTGGTAGCTTCGAGAACCAACCACCTCATCCTCTGACGTCCCCTTCTCCTTGTGCCCTCCATCTTTCCCAACATCAGGGTCTTTTCCAGGGAGTCTTCTCTTCTCATGAGGTGGCCAAAGTATTGGAGCCTCAGCTTCACGATCTGTCCTTCCAGTGAGCACTCAGGGCTGATTTCCTTAAGAATGGATAGGTTTGATCTTCTTGCAGTCCATGGGACTCTCAAGAGTCTCCTCCAGCACCATAATTCAAAAGCATCAATTCTTCGGCGATCAGCCTTCTTTATGGTCCAGCTCTCACTTCCGTACATCACTACTGGGAAAACCATAGCTTTAACTATACGGACCTTTGTTGGCAAGGTGATGTCTCTGCTTTTTAAGATGCTGTCTAGGTTTGTCATTGCTTTTCTCCCAAGAAGCAGGCATCTTTTAATTTCGTGAGTGCTACCAGGGAATAAATCAAATTAACCTAAATGGAAGTCTCATCAAGCATACAGAGGGTTGCAGTCTAAGACCCAGATTTGCAACCTCAGCTTGGAGGCTTGCTGGGCAACCTTGGGCCTGAATTGCACACACAAAAACCACCTTTTTGCAAATAACATGAAAATGAGTGTTAAACTTGCACTATATTATATTATATTTCTGGAAGTGTCTTCCATGTCGGGTTAAAGCTCAAATGCAATGTATAAATTTGCAGTTAGGGTCATGCCGTGAGAACGGATCAAACTGCCCCTGTGAATGTAGATATGTGAATGCCGCAGATAAAAGGAACTAAATCAAACAAATGCCCCCAAAGTAGCCATGCCCACTGAGTTCAATGGGGCTACTCTGAGTAGGGCAGGCGTCCAATGTCACCTCCTGGCTCGGAGTCTGAACACAACCATTGCACCATACTTCTGGAACTCCTCGCTGCAAGATGTGAACTGCAAGGTCATTTGTTTTGTTCCTCCCCCAACTTTGAATTGATATTTTATTGGGGGGGGGGAATCAAATATAAAGCAGCAAAGTGATATGAAAAGAAAAAAAGGACAAAACACACAATCTTGTAATAAAAGGGGGACAATGACATTATATGAATATATTCAAAAAGACATAACCCATACATTATTTTATAAATTCGATATTATTATCCTAATACTAATGTAAATATGAATAGTCTATTGCATTTTGTATAAATTCGTTCCAAATATTGTCGTATTTATCCAAGCAGAGTCTACGGCTGTGAGCAGCCTGTTGCAATATGATAATCATATTATCAATCCACTGATTTTGTTATTTCTTATTACAGATTAAAGGTGATCATGTCTTTACTCTTCCAGTTCATCGGTATCAGCCTCTTGACTACCATTAGAGCGCGTAAAATCCATTTTTGTTAACTTCCATATAGTAGGTATACAGTTCAGAAGAATATTCTCTGCTGAATTTTAAAGTGTTTTCTTCCCTGAACAGTCGAGTCATACAATCCAGCACTGCAAGATCGTTTGTTGAGGGTGCTGGGAACTGTAGTTCTGCGAGGAGCAAACAATAACTCCCGGGATTCCTGGGCAGGCGGAGCTGCGTGGGAATGTGCTTTAAACGCGTGGTGTGTACAAGAGGAAAACACCCGTGCAAAAGAATATCCACGCGTTTCTGAGTGGCAAGGGAATCTTTCGCAATTCCCATCAACAAGAGAGAGGCACTTGTAAGGATCAACTGAGAGCGGAGGAGCCTCGATCTCCCGGGCACGATCCATTCATTCAAAAGCAAATAAATAAATAAACGCAAAAGAGACCAGGATGTGAACCTAGCATAGCACAGCCCCCTTCCTGGTCTGGCTCCACCCTTGCCCGGAAACTGCCTTTTGAAAATGCATGCATGGTTCCCTCCCCCCAACACCCCCAAAATCCTCCAGCAATATAAAGATTTAGGGTACCCCATCTGCATTGAGGAAGGATCTGGAGCGATCTGGTGAGTTGAAGGAGAGCAGGCTGGGAGGGAGCCACTGATCCAAGGGGAATCGTCGCGTTGTCAAAAACAGGTTAAGAATGAGGCGTAATTATTATAATAGCACTGAAAAGCAAGGAGGGTGGAACATTAGAAGCCGCCTTAGACGGAGTCTGTCTTGCTCAGTGCTGCCGACACTGGCTGGCAGCCGCTCTCCTGGATTTCAGACTTGGGACCTGGAGATGCTGGGGATCGAACTTGAGACTTCCCGCTGAGGATCCTGGCCCCACCGCTTAATAATTTCCCCCCACCCTGCCTGTTGTAGCAATTGTAATGTGCTGGGCTAGATGTCGTATGATTTTTAATCCAGTTTTTAATCACTCCTCTTATTTCTTACACATTGCATTTATTGCATTGCCGTTTGGATTCCACAGGATCTCAGTTCTAGCCCCGCAGAAGAAATAAAAAAGCAATAAAAAATAAAATTGGGGTGGGGAGAAGAGTATTTAATGCAATGCAAAGAATAAGCTGCAGACCACTTGGTTGAGGCTTGTCTCCAGACTGCAGAAAAAGCGCACGTGCACCAGAGTCCATTGTTCAATGGATGTGCTCTGAGCATGGCAAAGATTGCGTGCTACCCAATAGGATTTACTTCTGAGTAAGTGTGGGTCCGTAAGTGTGGGACGTGGGTGGCACTGTGGGTTAAACCACAGAGCCTAGGAGTTGCTGATCAGAAGGTTGGCAGTTCGAATCCCTGCGATGGGGTGAGCTCCCGTTTCTCGGTCCCAGCTCCTGCCAGTCTAGCAGCTCGAAAGCACGTGAAAGTGCAAGTAGATAAATAGGTACCACTCTGGCGGGAAGGTAAACGGCGCTTCCGTGTGCTGCTCTGGTTCGCCAGAAGCGGCTTAGTCATGCTGGCCACATGCCCCAGAAGCTGTACGCCGGCTCCCTTGGCCAATAAAGCGAGATGAGCGCCACAACCCCAGAGTCGGCCACAACTGGACCTAATGGTCAGGAGTCCCTTTACCTTTAAGTGTGGGTCCGTCCAGTTCCTTAAACTTCATTTAAGCAGCACAGATGGGATTTTGGCTGCACCTTCTAAGGCCCCATCAGCTCTACATCATAGCTTAGCACAAAGTATCCTGGGAATTGTAGTTTTTAAAGGGTGCTGCTGACGATTGTTCGGAGACCCCTATCCCCCCCAGAACTACAATTCCCAGAGTTTCCTGGGAAGAGAAATTGATTATTAAACCACTCTGGGAATTGTAATCCTGCGAAGGAAATAGGGGTCTCTTCACAACCCTCAACACCCTTAGCAAACTACAGCTCCCAGGGTTCTTTGGGCCGAAGCCAGGGCTGTTTAAAGTTCTGTGATACTGCTTTAAATGTAAACTGCAGACAAGGCCAACAATATTTCAATAAAACCCACCCCAGCCCCAAAATTCCCACCATGGGTCATGGAGGCAGTGCCCTTGCAGTGGGAGGGGGTTGGACTAGACTACTTTTGACGTGCCTATATAATTCCAAATTTTATTTATGTATTACATTTATTTTATTTCTTAAATGTATATCCTGCCGCTATTATTATTAATTTTATTATTATTGATGGAATTTATATACCTGGGCAGTTCACAGAATAAAATCAAGATATAAAACAAAATGCATAATAATAATAATAATAAATCCAATAGCCCCCCTGCTCCCAAAGGAGCATATACGGGGATGGGGACGTATTGCTTCAAATTTGCATGTATTACATAATTTACATATTCTCTGCATATATTTAGCATAGGTAAAGGTAAAGGGACCCCTGAATTAGGTCCAGTCATGGCCGACTCTGGGTTTGCGGCACTCATCTCGCTTTATTGGCCGAGGGAGCCGGCGTTCAGCTTCCGGGTCATGTGGCCAGCATGACTAAGCCGCTTCTGGTGAACCAGAGCAGCGCTTCCCGCCGGAGTGGTACCTATTTATCTACTTGCACTTTGACGTGCTTTCGAACTGCAAGGTTGGCAGTTGCAGGGACCGAGCAACAGGAGCTCACTTTGTTGTGGGGATTCGAACCGCCGACCTTCTGATTGGCAAGTCCTAGGCTCTGTGGCTTAACCCACAGCACCACCCATGTTAGCATAGGTGGCCATTATTTCTAGGAACAGTGCAGGGGTGGGGAACCTCAGGCCAGGAGGGTAAATGCGGCCCTCCAAGCTTCTCTTTCCAGCCCTTTAATGTCTCCCCAGCTCTCACCCCTCATTGCCCTGCCTCATACCCTCCCTGAGTGGTTTTGCCTGACCCGACTGTGCCCTTGAACTCAGGCCTCTCGCCTGTTTGGATGGAGAGGGGTGTGTGTAGATACTAGCTGACCATACGAGGGCAAAATCTACATTTGCCGCTCCAACCCCTGATGCCTCTGGGCCTGCTCAACACTCGCATGCGGCCCTCGGGAAGTTGCCCAGAAAGGAATGCGGCCCCCGACTTGAAATAGGGACTCCTGTGGGATCATTCACTCTCCCATCCTCTTCTTTCCCCCTCCAGGGAGGAAACTTGACGTGACTACTTAGAATCTGCGCTCGCCCTTCTTCCTTCTAGAATTTCCTTCCCTGTGGTGCCCTCTTTGTGAGATCAGCCCGGGATGAAAATGGAGGAGCAAGACCTGGCGGGCGAGGGGGCGAGGAGGAACGACCCCTGGGCGCTCCAGCCCGAGACCGTTGGGGAATTCCTTCCGAGGACGCCGGGAGAAGAGATTAAGCAGGAACCAGACGAGGGGTCCCTGCAGCAGTGGGAGGCCCAGTGGCAGGAGTTCCTGAAGACGGTGGAATCCCCTCCGTCGGGACGGGCGTCCCCGAGTTTGGCGGAAGAGGCCTGGGACGACACCAAGGCCTTCCTGGCCTCCTTCGAGCAAGTGGCCAAAGCCTGCCGCTGGCCCAAGGAGGAGTGGGCAGCCCGTCTCCTGCCGGCCCTCAGCGGAGAGGCCGAGCGGGCCTTTGGCAACTTGGAGGCCGCGGACAGAGAGGATTATGGGAAAGTGAAGGCGGCCATCTTGCGAGGGGACGCCATGCGGCAGGAGGAGCAGCGCCAGCGCTTCCGGCGCTTCCGCTACCAGGAGGCCGAGGGTCCCGGAGGGGCTCACAGCAGCCTCCAGGAGCTCTGCCGGCAGTGGCTGAGAGTCGAGAGCCGCACCAAGGAGGAGATCTTGGAGCTGCTGATCCTGGAGCAGTTCCTGGCCGTCCTGCCGCCCGAGATGCAGAACTGGGTCAGGCCACGTGGGCCGGAGACCTGCTCCCAGGCGGTGGCCCTGGCGGACGACTTCCTGCTGAGGCTGCGGGGGGCCAAGAAGCCATCCAAGCAGGTGAAGCATGTTCAATGCCAGGTGTGCAGTGCAGCAGTGAAACCGCGGGCCCATTCAGCAAAGCTAAGCAGGGTCCGGTGCGGTTTCAAATTGGATGGGGGACCGCATGTTGAGATGGGGGTTGGACAAGATGACTCTTGAGGTCCCTTCCAACTCCGTGCTGGAGCAGGGGTTGAGAAGGGAAGCTGCTGGCCATGGTATATTATTAATATTAATATGTTTTGCTGTTTGATGAGAGTTTGCCTAAGAACCCCAGGAATGCTAACCTCCAGTTCTGTGATGAAGGAAAGGCAGGCTATTTGTGTACATAGGGGCAGCCATTATTATTATTATTATTATTATTATTATTATTAATTGAGGTATTGAGGTCCTGAGCTATGAGAGGTGCACATTTATGTGGAAAATGGTAAAGGTAAAGGGACCCTTGACCATTAGATCCAGTTGTGGCCGACTCTGGGGTTGCGGCGCTCATCTCGCTTTACTGGCCGAGGAGCCGGCGCACAGCTTCCGGGTCATGTGCCCAGCATGACTAATCCACTTCTGGCGAACCAGAGCAGCGCACGGAAATGCCATTTACCTTCCCATTGGAGCGGTACCTATTTATCTACTTGCACTTCATGCTTTTGAACTGCTAGATGGGCAGGAGCAGGGACCGAGCAACGGGAGCTCACCCCGTTGTGGGGATTCAAACCGCCGACCTTCTGATCGGCAAGTCCTAGGCTCTGTGGTTTAACCCACAGCGCCACCCGCGTCCCTTCATATATGCGTACATGCAATTAAAAAAGAAAAAATAATTCAGCCATCCTTTATTCTTCTCCCCATAAGTGATGAAGGAGCAGCCATGTACTGGGTGTGAAAGAGGATTAGGACGATCCCTTTAGTTCTCCTCTGTGTTACAGGCGGAATTTGAGGAGACGGATACAAGCCGGGCCTTGTCTGATATCGAGCAGAAGCAACTGTGCGTGGAGGCAAAGCAGGAAGATGACAACAGGGAGGCAAGCCTGTTGGGTAAGAAGGGGATGGTTTCTGGAACCTTCTGGAATTTTCTGGAACATTCTTAACCTCAGACCCCTAAGACTCTTCCCAGACCACATGCCCCTCTACTTGAGGTCACACAACCTCATCATCATCATTATTTATTGAATTTATATACAGCCCTATACCCAAAAGGTCTCAGGGTGGTTCACAAAGAAGCCACTAGCCTGGCTCCACACCTTCCTTGAATTTTTTTGCCTACAGTTCCCTGAGAGGAGGCATCGGGTTGTTGTTTTGAATACTTAAATGTATTTTATTCCATCATACATGTGATATACACACACAAATGTAAAAAATACAAAAATATCAGAAAGAGGGCCGTGTGTCCCTTCTCTTAATCTGCCAACAAAATTGGAAGGTGTAAGAAAACGTTTGTGAGCAGAAACATTAAGAGGTCCATTATTTCCCATATTGGTAGTGCCAAAGAATCCTGGAGGTTAGCTGTTATTGGTGGAAATGATATTGTACGCACAATATTAAAATGTTCCGTATCTTCCAGGCCTCAGAAACCATTATATTGTGGGTTATATTTTCTGCCATCTCCTGGTTCCATACATTTTTACACACCACAGATATCTGCAGGCCTTCCAGAATCTTCCGTTTTTGTGCTCTGCCAGCAGCCACGCCAATTCTTTAGGTTGCAGTCTTTATATATTTAGAAGTGGAAGCTGCAAGGTCGTTTGTCCAGTATTTCTTTAAGGTAATAGATACCTCCTGATACACATTAGACCAGAATTTTTTTACCAGTGGGCACTCGCAAAATAAGTGGGGGAAAATACTCCTCATGCCCAACATCCCCACCAGCAAAGATATGTCATTCTTGAAGGAATTGATTGTTCAACCACTCTGGGAATTGTAGTTCCGTGAGGGGAATAGAGCAACTCTCAGCAGCCTCAACAAACTACATTTCCCACGATTCTTTGGTACAGTACTGCTTTAAATGTATAATACAGAGTAGGGCCTCTGAGTCAGCCCTAACCAAACCTCAGAGGAGAAGAGCAACATTTATTTGTTTTATGGCATTGCATTTATAGCCTACTTTTTTTGTCCATAGAGCCCAAGATGGCATAATTTAATCCCCACAAGCTGAGAGGTCTCAAGGTCTCCCAGCTAGCTTCATGACCCAAATAGGGATTTGAACTCTGGTCTCCCAGGTCCTAGTCCAGAATTTTCACCATTACACCAGGCTGGCTTATGTGGTAGGTCAACATTTTCTCAACATCTTTGAGGTCCCCATGTTCCTCACCCCTGCTTTAGAAGACCGGTTTGAGAGATTTAGTTTTCTCTGTTGGGTCCTTTATTGAGTTCCTCCTCTTAATTTCAACAGGCGATGAGTGGAAAAGCAAGAACGAAGGGGAGCTGTGTGGGGATTTCTCAGGAAGAGCCAAGTATGAAGAGCTGAAAGAGAATTTCTGGAGCCAAGAGAGACCTGCGTCCATCCCTCACCAGGGTGGAGACTTCCACGAAACCCTGGTCCAAAAGGAAAACCAAACAGAAAAAAGAGGGAGCGGGTATCCCAGTGATCACTGGGGAAGCCACACAGATAAGACCGCAATGTTTGGGAGGGATTTTATTGAGAGCAGACAGCTTACCAAATGTGCAACACTCCAGAAGGAGGAAAACTCTTATATATATCTGGATGGTGGAGAGGGTTTCAGTCACGGTTCAGATCTTAGATCACATCAAGATGCCCCCAGAGGTGACGAACAGTATAAATGCTCGGACACAAACAAGAGATTCTGTGATCAGTCCGACCTTCCTAAACATCCGAGAATCCCCAAAGGGGAGAAGCAGTACAAATGCTTGGAGTGCGGGAAGTGCTTCGGTCGGAGCGCGCACCTCACTTCGCACCAGATAATCCACACCGGGGAGAAACCGTACCAGTGCCTGGAGTGCGGGAAGAGCTTCGTACAGAGCGCCCACCTGGCTTCGCACCAGATAATCCACACCGGGGAGAAACCGTACCAGTGCCTGGAGTGCGGGAAGAGCTTCAACAAGAGCACAAACTTCCTCAGGCACCAGAAGCTCCACAAAGGGGAGAAACCGCACCGGTGCACGGACTGCAGCAAGAGTTTTTCAGACAAGCCCAGCCTCATCCAGCACCAGCGAGTCCACACCGGCGAGAAGCCCTACAAGTGCTTGGAGTGCGGGAAGAGTTTCAGCCACAGGGGGAGCCTTAGCGCACACCAGAGAATGCACACAGGGGAGAGGCCATATATGTGCTCCGACTGCGGCAAAAGCTTCCGTGACCAGTCGAGCCTCATTAGGCATAAGAGGATCCACACCGGGGAGAAACCGTATACGTGCTCCGAGTGCGGGAAGAGCTTCAGCCAGAGCACCAACCTCACTTTACATCAGAGAATCCACACGGAAGGGAAGATGCCCTCCGAACCTGCCCACATGCTTAACGCGGGAATGGCCGTCTTAGTATTTTCCACGAATCCTGCCAACGGCCTGGTGGCATCGTAGAAGTTGACATGGTTATTGCAGCATGTTAATGTGCCACGAACTAGAATTCCCTTAATCACATGTAAGTTTTAGGACAACAGATGGATCCGTTCCTTTCGGAGCCACACCCATCCTTGGTTTCTGAAGCTAGGAAGGTAGTTAGAAGCAACGGAGTCTTAACAGTAGTTGTTTTTAATGTTCTCTCTGGAACTTTTCCCGTTGTTTTGTTGGTGCGTTTTAGTGGGATGGCATGAATCTCTTCATGGTAATTAATTTTTATGTAAACAGAATAAAATAAGGATAAAACTGTGTAACTATTTGGAGTGAAATGGGTTCCGGACAAAGCACGTTTCTGAAATTCACATGAAAGTACCCATGTGGGGAAAATGAGTGAGATCTGCAACAAAGTGTTGCATCGTGGGGCGCCTCCTGTTCAGGGTGCCAGCCTGCCAGCCATGCCCTTTTGCAAGATACTCCGTTCTAACACTCTACAACAGTCAACATTCTGTGGTCCTTGAGCATTCCCAGTTTTCCAGTATATCTGAAGGAGCGTCTCCACCTGCATCGTTCTGCCCGGACACTGAGGTCCAGTGCCGAGGGCCTTCTGGCGGTACCCTCACTGCGAGAAGCCAAGTTACAGGGAACCAGGCAGAGGGTCTTCTTGGTAGTGGCACCCACCCTGTGGAACGCCTTCCCTCCAGATATCAAAGAGAACAACAACTACCACACTTTTAGAAGATATCTGAAGGCAGCCCTGTTTAGGGAAGCTTTTAATGTTTGAGGCATTACTGTATTTTAATATTTTGTTGGAAGCTGCCCAGAGTGGCTGGGGAAGTCCAGCCAGATGGGCTGGGTATAAATAATGAATTATTATTATTTCATTGGGATGTTTTGGGTCATCTCCTTCCCGGCCCCCTCAGTTAAGAGATTTTTCTCCTCTAAAGATACTTTGCACTTCTGCAGAATTTAGGATTACCTGAGCTTGCTCGTGCCTCTTTGTTGTGTGGTGAACCTTTGGCCCTCCAGATGTTGCTGTTTGGCTGTGGAACGGACTCCCTCATGACGTGGTGGACTTTCCTTCCTTGGAAGTTTCTAAGCCGAGGTTGGATGGCCATCTGTCATGGATGATCTAGTTGAGATTCCTGCATTGCAGGGGCTGGACTAGATGACCCTGGGGTCCCTTTCCTTCCGACACTGCAATTCTAGGAGCAGAGCGGGTGACAAATGTTCATTAGAAGTGGCCTTAGTCCAGGCCTATTTCTCATTCGAGCCTAGGACTTCCGCCTCTAGACAATGGAAGCTGGTCCGTGAGAGCCAATGGGGCACTGCCCCACTAACCTCAGTCTGCCCATGACTAGCCCACAAAAACCTGTCATCTTATCCAGAAGGTGGCCCTGGCTGTCACCTTCCTTTTCCTCACTCAGTGCTGCCCCTTTATGAACTCAGCAGGGAAGCAGAAGATGGAGAGAAAACTAGAATTAGGTGCCATTGCCTCTGGTGCCACCTACTGCAATGCACTCTATGTGGGGCTACCTTTGTTTTTTGTTTTTTTTAAAATATATTTATTAGAGTTTTACAAAAAACAAAGATTTACAGAATAAAAGAAAAACCAAGAAAAAAAAATCAAAAATACATAAAGAAGAAAAAAAAGAAAAATACAAAAAACAAATCCATTTTTTGATATTTTTAAGCTCATTTGCTTGTTTCCTTGACCTCCTCACACCTCCCCTTTTTGTATTCCCATTTACATAATCAATTCAGCAAATCCTTACCCTCTTTCATTTATCTTAACTCTATATCCTAACATATTATGACTCTATCTTTTCATCCATTTATCAATTCATTTTTGCATATTCTTATTAACTTTTGTTGCTGAATACCACTTATTGCCAATCCGAACATAATTTTAACATTCATTAATTTTACAATATTTCTGAAGATAGTCTTTAAATTTCTTCCAGTCTTCCTCCACCACCTCTTCTCCCAAGTCTCGGATTCTGCCAGTCATTTCCGCCAATTCCATATAGTCCATCATCTTCATCTGCCACTCTTCCAGGGTGGGTAGATCTTGTGTCTTCCAATACTTCGCAATAAGTATTCTTGCTGCTGTTGTTGCATACTATGTGGGGCTACCTTTGAAGGTGACCTGGAAACTACAATTAATCCAGAATGTGGCAGCCAGACTGATGACTGGGAGTGGCTGCCAAGACCATATAACACCAGTCCTGAAAGACCTACATTGGCTCCCACTATGTTTCCAAGCACAATTCAAAGTGTTGGTGCTGACCTGTAAAGCCCTAAACAGCCTCAGCCCAGTATACCTGAAGGAGCGTCTCCACCCCCATCGTTCTGCCCAGACACTGAGGTCCAGCGCCGAGGGCCTTCTGGCGGTTCCCTCACTGCGAGAAGCCAAGTTACAGGGAACCAGGCAGAGGGCCTTCTCGGTAGTGGCACCCGCCCTGTGGAACGCCCTCCCACCAGATGTCAACGAGAAGAACAATTAAGACATCTGAAGGCAGCCCTGTTTAGGGAAATGTTATGGGGAGTTTTTAATGTTTTATGTTTTATCGCTTTATTATTATTATTATTATTATTATTATTATTATTATTATTATTCTGCTGGGAGCTGCCCAGGGTGGCTGGGGAGGCCCAGCCAGATGGGTGGGGTATAAATAATAAATTATTATTGTTACTACTACTACTACTACTACAACTTGTGGGCTCCCTGTTTTCTACCCTGTCAACCCCAAAGGACACCAATCACCATGGCTGAGAAGTGGCATTCTGCTGCAGAATTGTGTCTCGGGGGCCACATTCATCCCATATGCTTAAAGCACTATGATACCACTTTAAAGAGTCATGGCCCCCCCGCCCCCCCAAGAATTCTGGGAGCTGTAGGCTAAGGGTGCGGAGAATTGTGAGGAGTCCCCAAAGTGCTTCAATTATTCATTCCTCTTCCCAGGGAACTCTGGGAATTGTAGCACTGTGTGGGGAACAGGAGGTCTTTCCTAACAACTCCCAACACCCTTAACAAACCACATCTCCCAGAATTCTTTGTGGGCAGCCATGATAATACGGTATCTTAGCGCTTTAAGGGGCGTATGGGGTGTTAGGGGAGGGGCGGTACCTCTGGTGGAGGTCATGTTCTGCTCCTTCTGGGGTCGTTTGTCCACCTTTGGTCCCCACCTGCACTCAGCTCTCACCTGTGGCTCCTAGAAGCCGTCAGCATGCGACAGTGGCCATGACCCAGGAAACGGCTCCAACTGGCTGGCTAAATCAAGCGAGGGCAGCCGATGGGTCTCAAAGCCTCAGTGAGTTAGGGATGTTCCCTGCATGCAAAGACAGGCTGTGGCGGATGGAGCAGGTGAGATCCGGAGTGAATCTCACAGTCAAGAAGATGGTTTCTGCATGTGCTGCAGGTAGCCCATCTAGGAGAAGGAAAACTCTGATCCTAAAGCTCTGCTGCCTCACAGGACGCCTTCAGGAATAGGAAAGGCTAAGGAGAAAACCCTTTCACAAATCCAGAGCGGAGTCCCTAAGGTGGTTGGATGGTGCCCTGTTTGCCTCCTTCCAAGCTGGTGCCAAACATCTTGCTCTGCTTTCCTTTGGACCACATCAGTGAGGTGTGTGTGTGTGTGTGTGTGTGTGTGGTGGGGGGGGTCACTGCCCAGGCTTGTGACCCGGGGAGGTCACTTTCGTGCTGTTAACGAAGCAGTTTTGCTTCACCCCCGGAGGCGCACTCCATTGTCCCTGGAGACAAACACAAGCCAACATAGAGCCTTAAACTCGTGGTGTGAATGAGGCCCAAGCCTTTCCCTCTTCCCCTTGCTACCCGATCCATTTACAACGAAGATGGATGTTGGAGAAGTCGGATAGAGAGAACTTTTCCCCACCTTTTTGTAACACTGGAACCTGCAGATATCCCATGATGCTGAAGGTTGGAAGATTCAGAACAGATAAAAGAAAGGACTCCACACAGTGCACAGTTGAGCTATAATAATAATAATAATAAGGTAATAATAATAATTTATTACTTATACCCCGCCCATCTGGCTGGGTCTCACCAGCCACTCTGGGCGGCTTCCAACACAATATTAAAATACAGTGGTACCTCGGGTTACGTACGCTTCAGGTTACAGACTCTGCTAACCCATAAATAGTACCTTGGGTTAAGAATTTTGCTTCAGGATGAGAACAGAAATCGTGTGGCGGCAGCGGGAGGCCCCATTAGGTAAAGTGGTGCTTCAGGTTAAGAACGGACCTCCGGAATGAATTAAGTACTTAACCCGCGATACCACTGTACAGTAATGCCTCAAACATTAAAAGCTTCCCTAAACAGGGCTGCCTTCAGATGTCATCTTAAAGTCGGGTAGTTGTTGTTCTCTTTGACATCTGGTGGGAGGGCGTTCCACAGGGCAGGCGCCACCACCGAGAAGGCCCTCTGCCTGGTTCCCTGTAACTTCGCTTCTCACAGTGAGGGAACCGCCAGAAGTCCCTCGGCGCTGGACCTCAGTGTCCAGGCAGAAAGATGGGAGTGGAGACTCTCCTTCAGATATACTGGACCGAGGGACTCCCACAAGAGTCCCAACTTAGATAGCTTTAAGAGAGGATTAGACAAATACCTGGAGGACAAGGGCTATCGATGGCAACAAGCCACAGTTGGAGGCCATAATGCTTGCTGGAAACTGCAGGAAGGGAGAGAGATGTCAGCAACAGTAGCCAGAATGCTGACACGCACAGCTTCACTATCATGAGGACTAGCAACGAAAAACCAAAACCAAAAAGAAACTTTGATTCACAGGGAGATGCATGTATTCCCCCAGTATTCATCGTTCTTATGTAGTGCGCACGGTGACATTTGCAATACATTGGCTTGATCCAGCAGAAAAATCTTCTTAAGGTGCTGGGGAATGAATTACTGCCTGGAAAATGCAGGTCCTTTGAAAACTGCCACGCTCCCTTCTCCTTCCTGCGGTTTGGAGCCTTGCAGCCCTGATGGGGCTTTCCTCCAAAGGGTTAAGCTGACAGAGCGTTGCTTTCCTAGAAAGAGCAGGAGAGGGATGCCAAGGAGCATTAAGGAAGGGGGTGGGGTGGGGAAAGGAGGGTGTTGTTGCTGCACCCCTGGCCTCCTTTGCAGCTGCAGGAGAGAGTGGAGGGCAGAAAAAAATCCTGAATTTTGGAAGGTGCATGGACAGCTGACTGGGTAAAAAGGATGGGGAGAAGCTGGTTCCAGTAAAGGGGGTGGGAAGCAGAAAAGGGGAGGGGGTTCCCCAAGGACCCCCAAACTCATCACACATCCCATTCCCTTCTTTTTTTTGAATCCCAGTGTCGGGTCTCCTTTTCTATTCAGCTGCCCCCGATTTGATAAGCGAAGAAGACCCAAGTGGGTGGATATTCCAGGCAGTGTTTATTTCTCTTAGGGCAGGTGGGGGGTGCTTTGTTTCAGCTCATGGGGTGCCACCCCTTTGCGGCTGCCTCCTACGGGCCACTGACAAGGGTGAAGGGCAGCACCAGAGGGAAAGTAGATGTGATTTTTTTTTTTCGCTTTGTGTATAAGGGGAGGGGTGGTATCTCTGGTGGGGGCATGTCATGCTCCTGGGGTAGTTTGCCTACCTTTTGTCCCCAGCCTTCACTCAGCTCTCACCTGTGGCGCCTAGAAGCTGTCAGCATGCACACATTTCATTCCAAAATTGTTTAAAATAATATATGAAATATATGAAGAAATCAAAAATATGTTTAAAATATATTTTAGTAAAAAACCGGAGGCATTCCTTTTAGGTATAATCACAAACGATATCCCTGACAATCATAGGAAAGTATTCCTCTACGCGGCAACAGCTGCCAGGATGCTCATAGCAAAAAATTGGAAAGGGAGAAAAATTCCATCAATGAAAGAATGGCAAATTAAATTTTGTGAATATATAAACCTGGCAAGACTCACAGCATTCATAAGGGGACAATTGGACCATAAATTATTAAAAGAATGGGGATGCGTTAAAGAGTATATGAAAAAACATTGTTCTGGAGTAAGCCTATCGGTATGTAATGAATGATGCTTTGCAGGGGTAAAGAAAGAGAAAAATGGTGTAAAAAGTATAAAGATAGAGGTAATCTATATTAGACACAAAAACTTAGAAAGAGTAAAAATTTTGAGGTCTTAGAACAAAGGAAGGAAGTCAATATGTGTATATGTATGTAATGACTAGATTAGAATGATGATACCGTTTTATTTGTAGATGTGTGTTTCTGTTTTTTTGTGTTCTTTTTTCTCTGCGTTTTGTTTTTCTTGCTTGTACTGTTTTATTTTGGATTCAATGTTTGTAACTTTTGTTGTAATTTTGCATTGAAAATAATAATAATAATAAAATTTTAAAAGCTGTCAGCATGCAACAGCAGCCGCAATCCTGGGAAACGTAGCCGCAATCCTGGGAAACGTATTTGACTGGCCGACTAAACCAGGTGAGCGTAGCCGATGGGTCTCAAACCCTCGGTGAGTTAGGGGCTTCTCCTGCAGGTAAAGACAGGCTCCGTGGAACAGATGAGACCAAGAATGGGCCCAACAGCCAAGAAGCTGGTTTCTGCGCGTGCTGTAGAAGGCAGCCCATCTAGGAGAAGGAAAGCTCTGATCCTAAACCTCTGCTGCCTTGCGGGAAATATTCAGGAGAAGAAAAGAGTCAGGAGCAAACCCCACACAAATCCTGAGTCCCTAATGGGGCTGGATGGGGCCTTGTTTGCCTCCTTCCAAGCTGGTGCCAAACATCTTGCTCTGCTTTTCTTTGGACCACACCAGTGAGGCCGAGAGATGGGTCTTGTCCTCTGGGCAGCCCAGGATCTTCAGACACGCTGCCAAGGTTTGCACCCCAGGGAGGTCACTTTGGTTCATAGCTGTCAACTTTTCCCTTTTCTAGCGAGGAATCCTATTCAGAACAAGGGAATTTCCCTTAAAAGAAGGGAAAAGTTGACAGCTGTGCTTTGATGCTGCTGACGTAGCAGTTTGACCTCACCCACGGAGGCGCACTCCATTGTCTCTCGAGACAAGACGGATGCCAACCAGCCGCAGTTGCTCATCCTAACCTACCTCTGTTGTGGGGATAACACAAAGAGACGGGAAGCTCATAAGCCCCCTTGCTTCTTCTTGACTCTTTAAGAGTTCTGGGATCCGATGAAGACAATCTTACGTCAGTTCACCTTGTGCTCGTTCTCCTTTTCCTTTCTCGTTGATCTCTTCCCCCATTTTTGTAGGTTGACGCACCTCTTTTGCGCGAGGGATGGAAATGGAGGAGCAAGAACTTCCAGGTCCCACCTCAGCGGAAGGAAAAGGAAAAGCCCATCACGTCCTCCAGGCTAGGGGTGTCGGGGAATTCCTGCAGAGGAGACCCCGGGGAGCCGTGAAGCAGGAACCGGCCGAGGACTCCCTCCATCACTGGGAAGCCCAGTGGCGGGAGTTCCTGAGGACGGTGGAGACCCCCAAAGAAGTGTGCTGGGCATCCCCTCCGCCACCAGAAGAGCCCACCCCCTGGGACGACGCCAAGGCCTTCCTGGCCTCCTTCGAGCAAGTGGCCGAAGCCTGCCGGTGGCCCACGGAGGACTGGACGGCCCACCTCCTGCCGGCCATCAGTGGAGAGGCCGAGCGGGCCTTTATCAGCTTGGAGGCCAGAGACAGGGAGGATTATGAGAAAGTGAAGGCGGCCATCTTGCGAGGGGATGCCATGAAGCAGGAGAAGAACCGGCAGCGCTTCCGGCGCTTCTGCTACCAGGAGGCCGAGGAGCCGAGAGGGGCTTACAGGCAACTCCAGGAACTCTGCCGCAGGTGGTTGAGATTTGAAAGGCACTCCAAGGAGCAGATCCTGGAGCTGCTGATCCTGGAGCAGTTCCTGGCTATTCTGCCGCCCGAGATCCAGGGCTGGGTGAGGGAATGTGGCCCGGAGACCTGCTGCCAAGCTGTCACCCTGGCGGAGGATTTCCTGCTGAGGCAGCGAGAGGCTGAGAGGCAGGTAAGCCAGGTGAGGCCACTTGGCAGAATTCGTTGCCAGGTTGCAGGTGAGACATACTGAAGTTGGTGGTGTTGAAAGTGCAACAGCAGTGTGGGTCGACGTATGCTCCGGGTGAGGCACAAACTCACAACCCCGGAGAGCTAGCGTGGCATAGGGGTTAGAGCAGGGGTCAGCAAACTTTTTCAGCAGGGGGCCGGTCCACTGTCCCTCAGACCTTGTGGGGGGCCAGACTATATTTTGGGGGGGAAATATTAACAAATTCCTTTGCCCCACAAATAACCCAGAGATGCATTTTAAATAAAAGCACACATTTTACTCATGTAAAAACACGCTGATTCCCAGACCATCCATGGGCCAGATTTAGAAGGTGATTGGGCCGGATCCGGCCCCCGGGCCTTAGTTTGCCTTCCCATGGGTTAGAGTGTCAGACTGGGACTTGGGAGACCAGGGTTCAAATCCCCACTCGGTAAAAATAATAATAATAATAATTTATTATTTATACCCCACCCATCTGGAGGGCTTCCCCAGCCACTCTGGGCAGCTTTCAACAAAATATTAAAATACAGTAATGCATCAAACATTAAAAGCTTCCCTAAACAGGGCTGCCTTCAGATGTCTTCTAAAAGTCTGGTAGTTGTTGTTCTCTTTGACATCTGGTGGGAGGGCTTTCCACAGGGAGGGCGCCACTACCGAGAAGGCCCTCTGCCTGGTTCCCTGTAACTTGGCTTCTCGCAGCGAGGGAACCGCCAGAAGGCCCTCGGCACTGGACCTGTGTCCGGGCAGAACGAGGGGGGTGGAGACACTCCTTCAGATGGAGTTTGCTGGGTAACCTTTAAAATTCCTAACAGAAAAGCCTCTGCTTATTTCCCCCCCAATTCATTATATATCATTTCCCAGAATGCTTTTATTACCTTACATGTCCACCACATAAGATAAAAAGTGCCTTCTTTTTCTTTATATTTCCAACAGATATTTGTACCTGATATTTGCTAACTTACTTGGTGTTCAATACCAACAGTACATCATTTTCATATAATTTTCCTTCAACGTACAGCATGCCATGAATTCACAGCAAGTTTTCTGGGTACCCTTGGGCCAGTCACTGTCTCTCACCCTAACCTACCTCGCAGCGTTGTTGTGGGGGTTAAATGAGATGGGGAAGAGCCATGCACGCCACCTCAAGCCCCTTGGAGGAAAAGGTGCAATAAATTAAAACTATAATAAATTATAAGTGCAAGTACTCCATTAGGTTTTCTTCTATAAGGAGTTCTGTTTTCTAGGGAAACTCAATCCTAATTTGTCCTTCAGGATTTTTTTTTGGGAGGGGGGAAGAATAATTAACCCCTTATTACCTTCCTGACCCTGTTGCTTGCTTGTTTTTATTTAAGCCATTTATACAGTGGTACCTCTGGTTACGAACTTAATTCGTTCTGGAGGTCTATTCTTAACCTGAAACTGTTCTTAACCTGAGGTACCACTTTAGCTAATGGGGCCTCCCACTGCTGCCGCTGGCGCACGATTTCTGTTCTCACCCTGAAGCAAAGTTCTTAACCCAAGGTACTATTTCTGGGTTAGCGGAGTCTGTAACCTGAAGCGTCTGTAACTTGAAGCATCTGTCACCTGAGGTACCACTGTATGCTGCTTAAATGCAGTAGTCTCTAAGTGGTTTACTAAGATACAGTACAGGAAAGGTAAACATCAGTTAAAAGTATAAAATCAGACTTAAACTGCCTGCTGGATTTTTTTTAAAAAAGGCTTCAGGGAGCACTGAAAGTTCAACAGGGTATATGTGCTGGCGGTAGTCTGTCCCCATCAACAGTCCGCATTTTACACCAGCTGGAGCCTCCAGACCAGACCCAAGAATGTCCCCACATGGAGCACATTGAAATAATTGCGTCTGGAGGCTATCGACGCTTGGATGACTGTGGTCAGGCTACCCCTGTCCAAGAATGGCTGCAGTTGGCTTCCTGACCATAGCTGGTAAAAGGCACTGCTAGCCACAGAGGCCACCTCAGCTTCCAGTTCTCTAAATCTGCCTTTCTCAACCTGTGGGTCCCCAGATGTTGTTGAACTACAACTCCCATCACCCCTAGGTAGCAAGGCCAGAGCTCAGGGATGATGGGAGTTGTAGTCCAACAACATCTGGGGACCCACAGGCTGAGAACCGCTGCTCTAAATGCTTGGGGATGATGGGACTTTTAGTCTAGCAGAAACCAGAGGTTCACTGGTTCCTCATCCCTGATACAGGAGACTGAGAGGAGAGGAGATAGCCACCTTCAAACATCTGAAGGGCTGTCCCATGGAAGATGGAGCAAGCTTGTTTTATCCTGCCCCGGAGGGTAGGACCCGAACCAATGGTTTCAAGTTACAAGGAAGGAGATTCTGATGAAACATCAAGAATAACTTTCTGACAGTAAGAACTGTTTGACAGTGGAAGGGACTCCCTCAGGAGGTTTTGGACTCTCCTTCCTTTTTAAGCAGAGGTTGGGCGGCCATCCGTCATGGATGCTTTTGCTGAGTTTCCTGCATTGCGTGGGCTTGGAGTCCCTTTCAACTCTACTATGATCTCAAAAAGGTTCTTCTCTGCTGTTTCAGGTGGTCTTTGAGAAGGCAGCTCTGAGTTCCTCTGAGGCAGGCCAGGCCCCATCTGGGGTCGAGCAGAGGCAGCTGTGCAGGGAGGCCAAGCAAGAATATGACGATGACATTGATGAGGAAGAGGCCGGCCTGCTGGGTAAGGAGGGACAAGCCTTGCTTGCGCCCAAGTTCTTCAGCGCTCTGTAGTTGCTCCCTTGGTTGACCTCTGCATTGCAGGGGGCTGGGCTAGATGCTACAACAGGTAGAAAATTCATAAAGTGGTCACCCAAGACCCAACCTTCAAGTGCTTCACAGGACAAGACGTTTGGGGAATCACCTCTGCTTTATTGCTTTGTAGATCAGAATTGTGGGACTCTAGATGTTGCTGGACTATAACTCCCACCAGACCTGACCATTGGCTGTGCTTGCTGGGAGCTGTAGTTCACCAGCATCGAGAGGGCTTTTCCATTCCTCACCTATTTGCTAATGATCACCTCTGCTAATTAGAGTCTCTTGGTTTGAACTCTTGCTAGTTCTTTGCCTTTTTTATATATACATTTTTATTAATTTTTTTAACATATTAATTCCAACATTCATACAGCTTAACTTCTCATCTTATACAATATTTTTGGACTTCCGTCAATGCCTCTGATGATTTTCCGTTCTTTGTCACTTATGCATTTCTTAATTTCATACTACCTTTAATTACCCTTAACTAATAATTCACCTCATTGTTTTTTTTGTAATATTTCAAATAATTCACCTTACAAAACTTATTGCAAACCTACTAGCGTGATCTGTTCATCACAATTACTTTTCAAATAGTCCGCAAATTTACTCCAGTCTTCTGAGAATCTCTGGTTCCGCAGGTTCCGAATCCTTCCTGTTAGTTTATCTAATTCTGCATAGTCCATCAATTTCACCCTCCATTCTTCTTTCATCGGTAGTTCTCCTTGCTTCCATTTTTGTGCCATTGATATTCTTGCTGCCATCATTGCATATAAAAACAACTTACAGTCCTTTCTGTTTATATCGTCTCCCACAATGCCAAGTAAAAATGCTTCTGGTTTCTTAATAAATGTATATTTCAACATCTTTTTCATCTCATTATATATCATTTCCCAGAGGTTTTTCACTTTCTTACATTCCCACCACATGTGATAAAATGTTCCTTCTTTTGCTAGTTCTTTGCCTTTATCCCAGCAGGAGCTGTGTGGGACGGCGAGATCGAGGTGGAACCAGACGCAGCATCTTCAGAAACACTTCTGCATCGGGAGGTGGAAGAGCACTCTGAAGATCGAGGCAGGCCAAACAGGCAGCCGAGAAGGAATCTGGAACCAAACGAGAAGAGGAGGAATAAGTCTGTCGCCATTCAGGTCGGCAACTTCCACGAGTTCCTCAGCCAGCAGAAGGGAAAGAGGCCGAACAAGTGCCTTGTGTGTGGCAAAAGCTTCAGCTGCAAATCGAGCCTGAAGGCCCACCAGAGAGTCCACACAGGCGAGAAGCCGTACAAGTGCTCTGAGTGCGGAAAGAGCTTCATCCAAGTGTCAAACCTTACCGCACACAAAAGAACCCACACAGGGGAGAAGCCCTACACCTGCTCGGAGTGCGGAAAGAGCTTCAGCCGGAGCGACCACCTGACTTTACATCAGAGGACACACACGGGGGAGAAGCCGTACATGTGCGCCGAGTGCGGGAAGAGCTTCAGTCAGAGCACGGACCTCACCTCACACCAGAGAATCCACACCGGAGAGAAGCCTTACAAATGCTTGGCGTGCGGGAAGAATTTCAGCCGGAGTTACCGCCTCACTGTCCACCAGAGGATGCACACAGGGGAGAAGCCGTATAAATGCCTGGAGTGCGGCAAGAGCTTCAGTCGGAGCGACCATCTCACTTCGCATAAGAAAATGCACCCGGGGGAGAAATCATAAAAAAGAAGCTTTCCCCACACATAGAACAGGCACGACTACCATGTCGGAGAACCCTCTCACAGTGGAGAAACTGTATAAATGCTCAGAGTTTAGCAAAAAAATCAAAACCCTGTTACAGTGGAACCTCGGTTTTCAAATGTAATCCGTTCCGGAAGACCGTTCGACTTCCAAAACGTTCGAAAACCAATGCGCAAAGGGCGGTCTGCAATTTGAACGGAGAAAATGGAAAATACCTCAGCAGAAGCCGTTCAACTTCCAAGGCACATTCAAAAACAGAAGCAATTACTTCGGGGTTTTCGGCGTTCTAAAACTGAAACGTTCGGCTTCCGAGACGCTAGAAAACCAAGGTTCCATTGTACTTTAAATAAAGTCTGGCGATGCATCTTGGAAGTTGGATGGTGTGTGGGAGGTGGGGTTTGTTTCAAAAATTGGAATCGAAGCAGAACAGATCCTGAGCACAGCAAACATTTGAAAATATCCTGCCAGTTCTCCAGCAAGCAATTACCGTACTTTTCTCTCTATAAGACGCACCAGACCATAAGACGCACCTAGTTTTTGGAGGAGGAAAACAAGAAAAAAATATTCTAAATCTCAGAAGCCAGAACAGCAAGAGGGATCGCTGTGCAGCGAAAGCAGCAATCCCTCCTGCTGTTCTGGCTTCTGGGATAGCTGCGCAGCCTGCATTCGCTCCAGAAGACGCACACACATTTCCCCTTACTTTTTAGGAAGGAAAACGTGAGTCTTATAGAGCAAAAAATATGGTAAATTGCCAAAGGAGGCAGTATTCCAGCTGCTTTTCAGATATATAAAAGTTTTGTGTCAGCAGCCACCTTATGCAAAAACTACATAAAAAGAGAGTTTTCCTTGATTTTTTTCTTAAAAAAACATTATGTACTGTTATATTCACCTCGTATTTATTTAAGCAGGCAGCAAACTGTCCTTTACAGATCTTTCTCCTCTGGATAGATTTGCATGCTGATATGTTAATGTGTTCAGGGTTGGTTTTAAGCAACAACAACAATAAACATGTTAAATATTTCTCAGAGGAGGTTGTGCTTTGTTGGAGTGATTCCCAGAGGCAGTAGTGCTTCTGAATACCAGTCACTGGAAACTACAGGAGGGGAGATTTGCTGCTACACTCAGCTTCCAGGCTTCCCATCAGGTCATCTGCTCAGCCCCTGTGAGAAAAGGATACTGGACTAGATGGGCCCTTGGCCTGATCCAGCCTGAGAGCCAGTGTGGTGTAGTGGTTCAGAGCGGTGGACTCGTAATCTGGGGAACCGGGTTCGCGTCTCCGCTCCTCCACATGCAGCTGCTGGGTGACCTTGGGCCAGTCACACTTCTCTGAAGTCTCTCAGCCCCACTCACCTCACAGAGTGTTTGTTGTGGGGGAGGAAGGGAAAGGAGAATGTTAGCCGCTTTGAGACTCCTTAAAAGGGAGTGAATGGCGGGATATCAAATCCAACCTCTTCTTCTTCTTCAGCTGCCAGGCTCTTATGCTCTTATATGTGGTATGTGAGCTGGATTCAGATGGCCTGCGGCAGTATCTGTGGATATGTGGTTGAAGCCGGGAGGGGACACATTCCATCTCATTCCAAACATGGATACTAATAATAATAATTTTATTATTTATACCCCACCCATCTAGATGGGTTTCCCCAGCCACTCTCAGCGGCTCCCAACAGAATATTAAAAACACAGTAAAACACCAAGCATTAAAAACTTCCCTAAACAGGGCTGCCTGCAGATGTCTTCTGAAAGTCAGATAGTTATTTATTTCCTTGACATCTGATGGGAGGGCGTTCCACAGGGCGGGTGCCACTACCGAGAAGGCCCTCTGCCTGGAATTGTAAAAAAAAAAAGGTAAAGGACCCCTGGATGGTTAAAGTCCAGTCAAAGGCGACTATGGGATTGCGGCGCTCATCTCACTTTCAGGCCAAGGGAGCCGGCGTTCGTCCGCAGACAGCTTTCCGAGTTATGATGCCAGCAGGACTAAACCGCTTCTGGCACAACAGAACACTGCGATGGAAACCAGAGCACAGGGAAACGCCATTTACCTTCCTTGGAATTGTACAGTTGGAAGGTCAACCCATGCAATGCAGGAATAGTCATGATTTCTAATTGCCTTTTAATATGACGTGTTATGGTATTATTGTTTGAATACTTTAAAATGTAAAGTAGAAAATTAATAAAAATTATAGAAAAGAAAAAAGTTAAAAACAGCTACCTGAAACATCCAATAAATAAATAGCCAGCTAGCACCAAGAAGAATCTGAAGACAGATCAAAACACATATTGGCCTCCTATGTATCTGGGTAAAAGGTAAAGGGACCCCTGACCATTAGGTCCAGTCATGGCCGACAGTGGGGTTGCGGCGCTCATCTCACTTTATTGGCCGAGGAAGCCGGCGTACAGCTTCCGGGTTATGTGGCCAGCATGACTGAGCCGCTTCTGGCAAACCAGAGCAGCGCACAGAAATGCCATTTACCTTCCCACCGGAGCGGTACCTATTTATCTACTTGCACTTTGACGTACTTTCGAACTGCTAGGTGGGCAGGAGCAGGGACTGAGCAATGGGAGCTCACCCCGTTGCTTGGATTTGAACCGCCAACCTTCTGATCAGCAAGTCCTAGGCTCTGTGGTTTAACCCACAGCGCCACCTGCGTCCCTATCTGGGTAGGATTGTCTAAACAATAATGTTTTGAGCAGGAGCTGAAAAGAAAAGAGTGAAGGCCTTGCCTGCCCAGTGTCAAGAGGCAGGGAGTCCCAAAGAGCCACACTGAAAGAGTGCTGAACAAGTGTTATAGGGCATTTGCAGCAGTGTCAGTGCCACAAGTTGAAGGTGCTGAGTGGGCATATATGGGGCAAAACGGTATCACAAGTGAGCTGGTCCCAAGTTGTGAAGGGCTTTATATACTAACAGCAACACCTTGTTAGAAGAAACAGCTAAGGAATAAACCCTAGACAAATTCGGAATGGAGTACCTAAGGACATTGGATGGTGCCTTTAGCAACTCCTGCTGGTGCCAAACGTCTTGTTCTGCTTTCCTTTCACACTGGATATCTGCTCAGATGTATTGCTCTGCTTTCCTTTGGACCACATTAGCAAGGCCAAGAGGTGGGTCTGGTCATCTGGGCAGCCCAGCCCCAGAACCTCTATACACACTGCCCAGGCTTGCACCTGGGCATGGTCACTTCGGTGCAGCTAAAAAACACAGAAGGCAGCAGTTGCAAGTTACGTGTCTCTGCAGCCACAGCAGGCGCTGCGATTCTCCATCAGTTTGACTTCACCCCCGGAGGCGCACTCCATTGTCGACAGATGCCAACAAAAATTGCATTTAAATTATCTGCATTCTGTGAGTCGCATAGAGAGCCTTGCCAGAGCCCCAGAAACTCAGTCATTAATTTTTTTGCAAAAGGAGCAAAACGCTGAAAGCTTGTGCGCGATCTTTCCTTCCCCTCGGTACGCGCGTCTTTACGCAGCCACCTTTCCCCCGTCTCTAACCAGGAGGATGTCAACACCAGACGCCCCTCCCTACGTCTCTGTCTCCTCCTCCGGAAATTGGCTTTTCGCACGCTCTCTCTCTCTCCCACCCCAGCTTCTACGATCAGTTTTTCTTCTCGAAAGTCTATTGTGTGTGTGTTTCGGTGGGGGCGCGCGACAGGTTTCCAGGGAAGAGCGAGCCGGGTTCTTGGTGAGTTACAACTTTGAACTGCAAGCGGGGGATGGAAAACAATTGATCCCCAAAGTGGGATGTGGGGAGGAAGAGGGGAATGTTGCATCGTTTCATGAAGCGGCCAGAGAGGGGCTCGATGGGGCGGCGGGTCGAATCATTTCTTTGCATTGTCTCCTAATGTCACAACCTAAAATAGACGTGCGAGTCTAGGAAAGATTCCGGAAAGGATAACCAAAATGATCCGGACGATGGAACAGCTCTGCTGTGGAGAAAAGATTAGGAATACATCTAGGGCTTTTTTTATTTTGGAGAAAAGGCGAGTCAGGGGTGTGGGACCTGGTTGAAGGGGTCTAGGACATAGCTGTCAACTTTTCCCTTTTTTAAAGGGAAATTCCCTTATTCGGAATAGGATTCCTCGCAAGAGAAGGGAAAAGTTGTCAGCTATGGTCTAGGATTAGGTATGGCTGGCTGGTTGGCTGTTGTAACCTTTCTCCTTCTGAACCAGGTTCTATTACTGCATGCAATCAATGTACAATTTACGTGCCCAAAATGCCACGAACACCAGTGTTTAAATAGTTAATTTTTAAAACATTTCTAAAATGAAACCATGTTACCCCTACAGAGCTGAATAAGTATTATAACTAGATGGGAAAGGTCCTTAATAATGGGAGAGATACTTTGACAGGGCTCTGACTTGTTCTTCATTTCCTTTAAAGCTTTTTCTTGTCAATTTTCCCAAAAATGCATTCATTTTATGTCTTCAGAAATACATGCAATCAGTTCCCTGCCTTGCAACTCCTGACTCCCTTCGGATATAATAAGTTGCCAGGCTCCACTATTTTATACTTTTCTAAACCTCTCACCCTCTTTAAACATCTTTTAACATCATTTAACTGTCTCCCATGCTTTCCTTTATTAGATCTAATATTAGGTTTCTGATATTTCCCCCGCGCCTTTGCATAAAGGAGTCTTGCTCGATCTTGTTGACTTGCTCTTGTCATTATTGTTTTTGTTAGTCGTTTAGTCATGTCCTCCTCTTCGTGACCCCCTGGACCAGAGCACGCCAGGCACTCATGTCTTCCACTGCCTCCCGCAGTTTTGTCAGACTCATGTTTGTAGCTTCGAGAACACTGTCCAACCATCTCGTCCTCTGTCGTCCCCTTCTCCTTGTGCCCTCCATCTTTCCCAACATCAGGGTCTTTTCCAGGGAGTCTTCTCTTCTCATGAGGTGGCCAAAGTATTGGAGCCTCAGCTTCACGATCTGTCCTTCCAGTGAGCACTCAGGGCAGATTTCCTTCAGAATGGAGAGGTTTGATCTTCTTGCAGTCCATGGGACTCTCAAGAGTCTCCTCCAGCACCGTAATTCAAAAGCATCAATTCTTCAGCGATCAGCCTTCTTTATGGTCCAGCTCTCACTTCCATACATCACTACAGTGGTACCTCGGGTTACACATGCTTCAGGTTACATACGCTTCAGGTTACAGACTCTGCTAACCCAGAAATATTACCTCGGGTTAAGAACTTTGCTTCAGGATGAGAACAGAAATCGTGCAGTGGCAGCAGGAGGCCCCATTAGATAAAGTGGTGCTTCAGGTTAAGAACAGTTTCAGGTTAAGAACGGACCTCCGGAACGAATTAAGTACGTAACCAGAGGTACCACTGTATTACTATTATTATGAATTTATTTGTTGTTTAGTCATTTAGTCATGTCCTACTCTTTGTGACCCCATGGACCAGAAGCACACCAGGCACTCCTGTCTTCCACTGCCTTCCACTAACAGTTTCAGGTTAAGAACAGACATCCAGAACGAATTAAGTTCTTAACCCGAGATATCACTGTACTGGGAAAACCATAGCTTTGACTATATGGGCCTTTGTTGGCAAGGTGACGTCTCTGCGTTTCAAGATGCTGTCTAGGTTTGTCATTGCTTTTCTCCCAGGCGCCTTTTAATTTTGTGACTGCGCCTTTTAATTTCATGACTGCTGTCACCATCTTGTCATTATAGAGTCTCACAAACACAGTGGAGAGACCAGCCAAGGTGTCACCAGGATGAAAATGGAGGAGCAAGACTCTGTGAACTGCATGGTGAAGACTGGGTTTGGAGGGGCAGGAGCAGCCCCTCATGCCCCACAACCAAAGAGCGCCAGGGAATTCCACCTAAGGAGGCTGGAAGAACAGATCAAACAGGAAGAGGATGAGGGAAAGTTTCAGAGGTGGGAAACCCAGTGGGAGGAGTTCCTGAAGACAGCGGTGTCGCCCCACTCAAGCTGGGAGACCCCACGGTTGCCGGAGGAGCCCACCCCTTGGGATGACGTCAAGGCCTTCCTGGCCTCCTTCGAGCAAGTGGCCGAAGCCTGCCGCTGGCCCCAGGAAGTGTGGGTGACCTGGCTCCTGCCGGCCCTCCGGGGAGAAGCCGAGCGGGCCTTCAGCAGGCTGGAGGGCCGGGACAGAGAGGATTATGGGAAAGTGAAGGCGGCCATCTTGTGGCAGGACGCCATGCGGAGGGAGAAGCAGCGCCAGCACTTCCGGCGCCTCTGCTACCAGGAGGCTGAGGGGCCGAGGGGGGCCTACAGCCGGCTCTGGGAACTTTGCCATGGGTGGTTAAGGGTCGAGAAGCACACCAAGGAGCAGATCCTGGAGCTGCTGGTTCTGGAGCAGCTCCTGACCATCCTGCCCCGGGAAATGCAGAGCTGGGTGAGGGAG
The DNA here is from genome assembly GCF_964270895.1 of Podarcis filfolensis. Taxonomy (NCBI): domain Eukaryota; kingdom Metazoa; phylum Chordata; class Lepidosauria; order Squamata; family Lacertidae; genus Podarcis; species Podarcis filfolensis. The sequence goes on along the minus strand of NC_139605.1, from coordinate 7,968,574 downwards.
CATGGACCCGAGACCTGCGCCCAGGCGGTGGCCCTGGCAGAGGACTTCCTGATGAGGCAGCGAGAGGCCGAGAGAGAGGAGAAACAGGTGAGGCCGTTTCACAGCTGCCTCACATGGTGTCAGACCATCGGTCCATCCAGCTCAGTGTTGTTTGACACAGGCTGGCAGCATCTCTCTAGGATACTTATTTGCATGTTTTGTCTTGTATTTTACTCTGTGAACCACCCTGAGATCTTTCAATGAAGGGCGGAATATAAACCTAATACAGTGATACCTCGGGTTACAGATGCTTCAGATTACAAACTCCACTAACCCAGAAATAGTACCTCAGGTTAAGAACTTTACTTCAGGATGAGAACAGAAATCGCACTCTGGCAAGCATGGTGGCAGTGGGAGGCCCCATTAGCTAAAGTGGTGCTTCAGGTTAAGAACAGTTTCAGGTTAAGAACGGACCTCCAGAACGAATTAAGTGCTTAACCTGAGGTACCACTGTAAGTAAATAAATTTTCAGACTGGGAGAGGTTCCCAGCCCTACGTAGAGATGGCAGGGATTGGGACCTGCACACAAGGCAGATGTAGAAGGTACAAAGTTCAGTCCCTGGTCTCCAGGTGAAGCTGGGAATGTCCGCTGCCTGAAATGGCGGAAAGCTGCTGCCAGCCAGTGTTGACAATACTGAGCTAGGTAGACCAATAGACTGACTCTGTATGAGGCAGCTCCTATGTAGCCAATGTGGAGTTTGACCATTCCTACAGGCAGAGCTGTAGCTAGGTGATCTTGCGCCCCTGGCAGAACTGCCCAGATTGTGCCCCCTAGCCACATATAAATTAGTTCTTCTTTCCACCTCGCCTCCAACCCCCCCATTCAATTCACCCTCTAATAATAATAATAATAATAATAATAATAATAATAATAATAATAATAATTTATTTCTGCCCCACCCATATGGCTGGGTTTCCCCAGCTGCTCTGGGCGACTTCCAACAAAAGATTTAAAAAACCATTTCTTATGAGGCAATAATCAATATTTATATTTATGAACATATTTTAGCTGCTTTTGCACCCCCCCATCGCCTGTGCCCCTAGTGGGAGCCCACCTCACCACCCCCTAGCTACGGCCCTGCCTACAGGGCAGATCTTAAATTAAAAGGGGGGGGGGATAATTTTAATTCACAAATTTCAGTATCATAAAGCACAAAAATAGCAAAACAAACAGTTGCAGATCCCTGATGTGTTGCTCTGACAGTATAAGATTGGAAAGAAGCGATGAGCATTGAAAATGGGTAAGCAGTAAAAAAAGCTGGTACCGGTCTTAGCCTCTCCCAAATCCAGGGTGGGTAGTTGGACCTTCTGGAACTCTCAAGAGGATCATTTATGAAAGTTGGGAATGCAAACCGTACTGCGTCAAATTGACTCAATGCAGTTTGGCCTCTCGCTCTCCATGTATCAGCAATTATCATCATCATCATCATCATCATCATCATCATCATCATTATTAATTGAATTTATATACCGCCATATACCCGGGGGTCTCAGGGCGGTTTACAGAATAAAATCAAGGTATAAAACCACAAAATACATAATGAAAATAAAAACAACAACCCAATAGCCGCCCCCCAGGCGAGCAAGACATGCTTATGCCAATACACAATCACTAAGCCCTGTGCCCAACTCACCATTCCCCTATCATTCCCCCTACATTAATCCCCTAGTTTCCCCTTCCCACCTCAGGTAACTGTTGTAAGCCGCCCAGGAGGGTGGGGTATAAATAATAACATTATTATTATTACTATTGTAACTACTAAACTCACTTGTCACCTTCCCAATCCCATTTCTTCATGCAAATCCAGGATGGTGGTGTGGCTCTACACATCCTCCAATGGGGGCTGCGTGATGACAGCCTTACCTTTTTATGTATATGGGGAGAAAAACCAGAGACTGTTTTCCAGCCACCAGCCACTGCTGAGCTGTCTGCAGCAGGGAGGGAAAACAGGAGATGATAGGAGAAGAAGAGATTATGCAGATGACATAATCAATTTTAAATTTTGTATCCTGTGTGTTTTCATAATCCTGTATGCTTTTCCTAACCTCAGCACCTAGGACTTGCCGATCGCATGGTCGGCGGTTCGAATCCCCGCGGCGGGGTGCGCTCCCGTCGTTCGGTCCCAGCGCCTGCCAGCCTAGCAGTTCGAAAGCACCCCCGGGTGCAAGTAGATAAATAGGGACCGCTTACCAGCGGGAAGGTAAACGGCGTTCCGTGTGCTGCGCTGATCGCCAGATGCAGCTTGTCACGCTGGCCATGTGACCCGGAAGTGTCTGCGGACAGCGCTGGCTCCCGGCCTATAGAGTGAGATGAGCGCACAACCCTAGAGTCTAGCAAGACTGGCCCGAACGGGCAGGGGTACCTTTACCTTTACCTTTTTATGCTTTCATAATCGAAAGTCACTCTGGGACGTTTCTGTAGTAAATGACAAATAAACGCATGTCATCCCCTTCATCTTGCCCTTTGTCTTCCATCCAGATCCTGATGCCGTTTGTGGAGGTGGCTGTGAGTTTTTCCGAGGCAGGCCCAGCCTCGGCCGACCTCAGACCGAGGGAGCTGTGCGTGGAAACTAAGCCAGGAGGTGAAACTGTCCTTTTGGGTAAGTCTGCTCCCTTGCCCTCCAGTCCTTGGATGCTCATAGAATCGTAAAGTTGGAAGGGAGAAAAACAGAAGACAGAAAAACAGTTAAAAACAACAGTTACTTGAATAACAGTCACAACAGAATGGAATGCCTCTCTCATGTGACCCACAGTCAGCCAATCACATAAGAGCTACTGCCAAAGGAAAAACTCCATGCTAAAAACACACAACATAATTCAACATAAGCAGCTTCTTCTTTGGCGATCACTTGTAGCCGAGTGAGATTGTCTTCCAGAAACACTGTTTTAACAGTGAGTCCGTAAGTGACTTTGGAGGCCAATTCTGGATCTACACGTCCTTCCAAATTGGGGACGTAGGTTTCTGGGTGGGAGTTGATCATGGTGAGGGTTTGCCAAGTGTGTCTTCCTCTTAGCACATTTCTCCCTTTCCTCTTGAGTTTGAGCATCTTCAAAACCCATGACACCTTTGATAAAGGCTGTTCTCCAATTGGAGCACTCGCAGGCCAGTGTTTCCCAGCTTTTTTAGATTTGCCTTGAGACAGTTTTTAAACCTCTTTTGTTGACCACCAGCATTACACTTTCCATTTTTAAGTTCGGAATAGAGTAGTCACTTTGGAAGACGATCATTAGGCATCCGCACAACATGACCAGTCCAACGAAGTTGATGTTGAGGAAACATGCCCATTTTAGAAAATTAAGCTGTTAATGTTATTTACAGTAGCTGGCTTTTTTCTCTCATTTGCCCCAGATTATGGACAAGGAGATGAAAGCAAAGAAAATAAATACCATCTTGAGGATCTAAAGCCCATGGAGCCTTCTCAAAGGAGGGCCAGAGAAAGCTTTCCTCAAGATCACGGGGAAGAGGGAGTCTTTGAGGATGAGCAAGGACCTCGGGGGCAGCTGGCTGACCACTGCCTCGGGGGCGCGATGATGGATCGATCCATTTCCTCCATGTTGGATGAGGAGGCCTTCCACGGGAGCCTCAGGTGGCAGAAATCAGACTCCCTCAGCGTCCCGGAGGAAGCTTTCCAGCAGGGCCCCATCACGCATGATGCTCAGGAGGGGTCCTACCAGTGCGCAGAGTGTGGGAAGGTCCTCAGCCGCAAGGACCATCTCAAGAGGCACCAGCAGATCCACACGAGGAAGAAGAAGCCCCACCAGTGCTCCTACTGCGGGAAGTGCTTCCGCCAGAGGTCGGACCTTGTCTTCCACGAGAGGATCCACACGGGGGAGAAGCCGCACAAATGCTCCGCCTGCGGGAAGAACTTCCGCAGCACTTGCCAGCTGATCGTCCACGAGAGGACGCACACCCGGGAGAAGCCCTACAAGTGTTCCGCCTGCGGGAAGAGCTTCAGCCAGAACGCCAACCTCACGGTGCACCTGAGGACCCACACCGGTGAGAAGCCCTACAAGTGCTCCGCTTGCGGGAAGACCTTCATCCAGAAATCCCACCTCGTGAAACACGAGAGAATCCACACCAGGAAGAAGACGTGCAATTGCTTAGCTTGGAAAGAGCTTCCGCCGGAATGAGCTCCTTCCTGGCCGCAACTGCTGCTTTGCTGGAGGAGAGCTGGACCATAAAGAAGTCTGGTCGCCGAAGAATTGATGCTTTTGAATTATGGTGCTGGAGGAGACTCTTGAGAGTCCCATGGACTGCAAGAAGATCAAACATCTCCATTCTGAAGGAAATCAGCCCTGAGTGCTCACTGGAAGGTCAGATCCTGAAGCTGAGGCTCCAATACTTTGGCCACCTGGAAAAGACTCCCTGGAAAAGACCCTGATGTTGGGAAAGATGGAGGGACCAAGGAGAAGGGGACGACAGAGGACGAGATGGTTGGACAGTGTTCTCGGAGCTACCAGCACGAGTTTGAGCAAACTGCGGGAGGCAGTGGAAGACAGGAGTGCCTGGCATGCTCTGGTCCATGGGGTCACGAAGAGTCGGACACGACTAAATGAATAAACAACAAGAAGAACTTCCAGGGAAGGTGTACCTCATGGAAGAAGCCGCAGGGAGGAGAATGGCATGAGTGCTTCATCTGGGAGATGAGTTTTGGTCGTGATTTTGCCTTTAGCGAACCTCAGATAACCCACCAGGAAGAAATATGCACCCAGAGCTGCCCATTGGGGCTGGTAGGCTGGAAAGCGGGGAGGTCGACAGTAGGTGGCGCCAGAGAGCCAAAGACAGGCAGAGCTGGCTAATTCTAGCTTCACTGCCCCCACCTCCCTGTCTTCTTCCCTGCTGAGTTTGACAAGGGGCAACACTCAGACTGAGAGAGCAGGAGCTGTAACTCAGTGGCAGACCTTGCATGTCCCAGGTTCAAGCCCCGCCGTTTTTAGGTAGGGCTGGAAGAGAGTCCGGTCTGAAACCCTCAAGAGCTGCTGCCAGTCAGTGTGGACAGTGCTGAGCTAGATGGACCCCGTGGTGTGACTCAGTATAAGGCAGCTTCCTATCCTGTCAGACTGAGGAGGAGGAGAAAGCTTAAAGGCAGGGCTGGGTTGGGTGGTAACTAAGCCGAGTGCTGAAGGAGGGCAGGCTTAGGTTGCCCTAATCGACCAGCCTTCAGTGTGTGGGGTCAAAATGAATTCACAGCAGCCTTTATGTATTACAAAAGGCACAAAGCAAAGTGGAACCCTTCCGGAAAAGGTCTTCTGTGCGAGTCTTCACTGACTCTGAATCCCATCCAACTTGACTATGGGAAAACTATCCAGGGAGAGGAATCTGCTTTTCCTTGACTCTCCCTGAGTGTTCTAATGGGATTTCAAATCTGGCTATTTGAAGTGCTGGAAAGAATCCCTCTTTTTTTGTTTTTGTTTCACAGGTCCAGACGACTCCCCACTTACACGCGGGTTTCGTTCCAGGGCCATGAAATCCTCTAAACACCCTTTAAATGCCCCCTGTGCCACACTCTCTTCAAATCCAGACCAAAAATACTGTATCAAAAAAGATCAGCAACTAGAGTTGAAGCTCTGGGACTGGCTGGAGGTTGGAGGACGAGCGGGAAAGCAGCCGCTGATGCGGTCTCCTCTACAGCTCCCTGCCACCATTTCCGGGTTTGAATTGAAGAATTGAATTGTTTGTTTCCCGGCGCCATATACCGTACAAGGTGCATGAGTCGAACACACATAATGCGGGGGGGGAGATGCCTGTACTGACTTTGTAAGAAAGGTCCCACCTCCCTGCAGAGAGGAAGGGTTGCGGAGAAGTCCAGTTGCACCAGAAAGTGGTCTGACCATGGCACTTCTTTTGTTTCGCTTTTACTTAGTGTCAGATCACCAACATCCGTAGAGGTAAACACCAGGTCTAAGGCATGTCCACGGCTATAAGTTGGGCCAAACTTGTTCAGGGACAGCCCCATGTAGGCCATGCTTTCCACGAAGTCCCGAGCGGCCCCTTGTAAGGTCGTGTCGGCATGGATGTTAAAATCCCCTAGGACAACCAAGCTAGGTGTCTTCAGGAGCATATCCGCCACGACCTGAAGCAGCTCGGGCAGGGAATCCTTGGTGCAGCGGGGAGGTCGGTACACCAATAGGAATCCTGTACTGCCCCTATTGCCCAACTTCCAGAACATGCACTCAGAGAACTGGGTCTTCCCAACAGGATGCCTGGTGCAGACTAATGACTTCCTTAAAATCACTGCAAGACCCCCTCCCCGCCCACATGACCTGGGTTGCTGTGCGTAAGAGAAACCTGGTGGACAAGCAGCGGCAAGGACAGGCCCATCTGCTTCATCCAACCAAGTCTCTGTTACACATGCTAGGTCAAATCCTCCATCCACAATCAGGCAGTCTTATTCATCATTGAGCTGGCATTGCACAGCAACACTTTCAGGTCACGTGGGTTTCCCTTGCTGATTCCAGTATCTGTCTGGTAGGACCAGACCTGGAGGCAAGGATAGTCCTCAGACGACGACTAAACCTGCCTCCTCGGTAATGACATGGTCTGGTCTCAGCGTAACTCCTCCTTCTGCCCGTGATCACTGAGATCGCGTGTCCCAATACATCCCCCCCTGTGGAACCTGCTCCAGCCATTCTATTGGCTGAGGCCCACTCCTAGGCAGCCCTGACCCTTCCCCTTAAAAAGCAAAATACAAACTATACAATAACTTAACAAAATAATGAAAGTAAAAACAAAGCAAGAAACAATTATGCTAAATTTAAACTACTCCCCACCCCGACTAAACATTTATCCCACCCCAAGCAGAAAGAAAATAATAAAATAATATTGGAAAAAAACACCATTTGAGGTGCAGCAAATTAAGAACACTTAAAACATTTAAAACCATTTTTTGCCACTTGCTGCAGGGAGCTGCTCAGAGTGTGTGTGAGTGTAGGCCCCAGCCCCTAGGCCCGATGGAATTGGCTGGAGGAGGGAGCGGTCTTCCCAAACACTCACCGGAGCAGCAACAGCAGCAATCTGTTTTTTGCACAACTTAGGTCCAGGGTATCTCGGGCGTCACCTGAACTCTTAGATCCCAGCTCCATCACTTAGATCCTCTGCAGAACCATTAGTTGTTCCCTTGGTTGTTGATGCAGAATCTCCATGCCATCATTACATATCTTTAGGAGCCAGGCGAAAACATTCCTCTCCAACCAGGCTGATTGATATCCAATGCCTTTTTAAATGTGTTCTGGAATGGGTAGAATTGTTGTTTTTTTGTTCTTATTTTTAATTATGTATTTTGTGGTTTTTGTAATTTTATGTTGTGAACTGCCTGAGATCTACAGATGATGGGTGGTATTGTAGTCTTTCAGGCCTTTCCCATGGGTCGGGTGAGTGTTGTGCCCAGGGAGGGAGGAAGGAGCCAAACAGACACCGAGGGTAGGTTCAGAGAAAGAGTTTTTATTTCTGCTACCCAGGCAGCAGAAAGGCGCTTGCGTGGTTAGTTCACAGCAAGCAGCAGTTTTAGAGTAGAAACAGACAGCCTATATTCTCTTTAGGGTCCCCTTTCCCCTCCCCAGGAATCCAGCCCCACGAGTTTGCACACGTATGTTGGCAGAAACAATCTCCATTCATGATGAATAGAAATTGTCTCTGCACTCTTATCCGGCACTCCTGGCGCCATTCCCGGGGTCTGTGCGTCAGCGTGGCCAAGACAGTTGCAACCTGGTAAGATAAGTTGGATGCGCCACCCATCTCTTATTCGGGACTGACAAGGCCATCTTTTACGCCTTCATGGACTGAGAAGAGGAGAAGGCTTTGTTCATTTAGCTACTTTGTGTTATACAGCAAAAGCTAATGCATTTTAAGTTTGCATCCTCAGAGAAAGAAATACAGCTCTAGCTAATGCATTTTAGCTACTGAATCCTCAAAGAAAGAATTTGTGAAGTCTTGGGGCCTAGTTGTTTTGGGTAACCTGTCCCTTCATTCCCCCCTCTTATTTTGGACAGCCTTCCGGCTCGTCCCAAGGCACTGGCTGGTATTCTCGGGCTAGTGCTATAATCTGGGGCCGAACCATTCGTGACACCATTTTATGCATCATATTTTGCAAGCATTGCAATAAGCGAGGTACACAGGAGCAGAAAAGAAGCAAGATTATCAAGGGGCCTAGTAACATCTCTGGCAAGACTATGGGTGCGGCCTGAGTTTTCCTCCTGGCCTCTGCAGCTGATGGTGAAGGCTTCGCCAATGCTGGCAGCATACTGCCTGCAGGGGCCTCATCTTCGTACGAAGGGTAAATTTTATTATTATTATTATTATTATTTAGAAAAAAAGCCATCCTCCCATAAAACTGTATATTCAAAGGGAAAGAAAAGAAAACGTCCTCTTTCAATCCATGCTGGATTCTTCTGCCGTGCGTAGAGGTGCCAGCTTCCTGGGGGTGGCACCAGCAGGGCGGTCGTCTGGTGGGCGCCGAGAAATGGTGAGCTGAAGGGGCTGGTGTAGATCAGTTGTAATAGCCCAATCTGACACTGCCTTCTTTACACGAGTATGAATGAATGAACTTTATTAGGGTCTCAGGCCAGAATTAAAAAAGCATATAGATAAAATAGCAGTTAGGATTTTTTAACCGATAATTGTTAGAGCAAATGAGGACAAGGAAACAGGCATAGGATAAAACATTTGGATAAAATACAAGATTAAACACGGATAATGGATGGATAAAAAACTGATAATTAAAACAGATAAGAACTAAAAACAAACAAAGACACGCAGTTAAAACAACTGTAAGAGCATAAGAACTAAAAGACTCGAAGTTAAAACAACTATAAGAGGCTGCAGAGTAGAAGCCTCTTAAATAGAGGACACTCACAACATTAGAAACTGCTGTGCAAATATGGTTAAAACAGACAATTAAAACAACATACAACACTAAATTTAGCAACAATGTACAACGATAAACTGTCCCAGGGAGTTGACTCAGAATCACCCATGGAACCGTGTTTGGGGCTTTTCATGCCGGACTATTTTGAATTGGGTGATAGTCTGCGCCTACAGATCTGTACACAGAATCTGGCGACCATCCAGGTCATCTTCTTGTCTTTGCCTAACAGCAAAAGGTCAAATTTTTGCTTTTGCGGGAGGTCGGCGAGCCTCACCAATAGGGGATCATGATCTTACTACGTGCCTCTTCATAAGAGGGACATCTAAAGAACAAGTGTTCTGGGCTTCCTATCTCTCCCAATGGACAGGTGCAAAGTCTCTGAGCATAGGGGACTTTTCTAAAAGCTCCATCCAGGACCGGCGAGGGAAGAGCCGAGCTTCTGGCGAGTGTAAAGGCCCTTCTTATAACCCTAGATACAAGAAAGAAGAGATATGCTGCCGGTGCGGCTGTATATCTCTCGATTTCTCCAATTCTATAGTCAGGGCACCTTGCACAGTCCTGCTATCTCTCGGTGTCTAATATTCTTTGCCTGACCATAGCTTTTGCCTGGCCCAAGCCCAAACTTAGAAGGGCTTGAGGGGCAAAACCCAGTTTCCGGAGGGTGTTCAGGACTGCAGTCTGCCAGCCTGACTGGAATTGGTCACAGAGGATCAATGGGGCTATCCCTTGGGGGAATCCTCAAAGAAAGAATTTGGGAAGTCTTGGGGCCTAGTTGGGGGTGACTACACAGTCAGGTTTTGGGTAACCTGTCCCTTCAGTATACTACTACTACTGCTACTACTACTGCTAATAATAATTTTCAGTGGACCAATGGTTTGGAGTGATAGACAACAAAATTTGCTCCTTCTTTACGCTGTGCACGTAATGTGGTTTGCTGTTGGAAATACAGGGATTGCTGACTTTTAAAAAAAAGATGGGGCAAATTGATGGGGCCGGGCAGTCTGCCTAGCGATGGCTATAAGTTGCAAGAGCCCAAAGAGAACTTCCATATGCAGAGGCAGTGTACCGTTGAATGACAGCTGCTGAGCGATAAACAGTGAAGAAAGGTTTCTGGATGCATCTGACTGGCCCCAGTTGGGAGACAGAATGTTGCGCATGGCGGCGATTCTCACCACCAATGCGGAGAACGGGTTTGTCAGAGCAGGTTGTCGGATTTGTAACAGCAGGGATCATTCAGTTAGTCACCCCAGGGTTAATCCCCCCCACAGTCAGTTAACCAAGTGGTTGCAGAGGTGTTGCTTAGCAACCAGCCATGATCTTTGCTGAGGTAACAAGTGCTCTGATTGGCTGTGCGATTCTGAGGGAGTTCCCTCCTGTACTTGGTTAGTCATTGTATGTCTTCCTGCTGTGTACAAGGCCTGACCGAAACAAAACCCGCTGCTTATTTCTCCTCAAATTATACCCTGTTCCTATTCAGTTTACTTGATAAAATACTTTTTGCTCTGGACTCCATCTGCTTTATTCAAGTCATTCCTCTAACAAGCTAACTTTTCATTAAAAGCCATACATGCGGTGATACAACCCCCATCCCTGCAGTTGCACTTCAGCCGCGAATCCAGTATTATTTTTATTATTACTTTTTACAACATCCAGGTATACAGGTTTATCCAAGGTTCTTTTGCATTCATAAAATAATATTGGGTGGTGGGGAGGTCCTTGCCCCAAGGAGCTTGAAAGCAGGGGTGGGGAACATTTTTGAGGCAGAGGGCCACATTCACTGCTGGGGAATCTTTTGGGGGCCACATGGCACTGGTATGCGGGCAGGTTTTTACATACATCCTGCAGGCAAGCAAAAGGCCTTATTGGAGTTCAAGGCTGCACTCCAGCCTAGTAAAAACACCTGAGGAGAGTGGGACATGCCAGTGAGGGATGTTGACTGGGGAGTGTTCTGAGGGCCACATGGAGATGCCCGGGGACCGCTTTTCGGCCCACATTGGAGGTTCCCCACTCCTGCTTCACAGCATAAATCTGAAGTGTGGCCTAACCTTTTAAATGATAAAAACCGCAGAGCGCTTTCCTTCTGAGGCTGACTATTTTAAATTGAGAAGCGACACTGGATCTTAGCCAAAAGGCCGAGAATACACAGGCCCTGATAGGTTATGAGAAAGCTAGAGCAATAATCCGCCAACGAATTTGGGATGTGGAACTGCAATGCCACGTGAGTGAGATGAATAAACACCCAGCAATAAAAGATAATGGGAGAGGATTTACCCCAGCAAATTATTTGTCATAACCACAAATACCTAAATACAGACAGTCATTTACCCTCGCTAGATTCAGCGTGCAGGGAAGATTGAAGGGTAAACCATACGTGGAACGAGTCTGCCCCTGTGGCTTGATGGAGGTAGAAACTGTCTCTCATGTCTTGTTATGCTGCCGTTTCTACGGGGATATACGCTCGGTATTTATCACTCCTGTTATACAAAAATCTCCAAATGGGCCCGAACTTCAATGTCTAAAACTCCTGGCAGAGGACAAAGATCTAGAGATCACGCTAAGGGTGGCCAAATTCTGTGTGACTGCCATAAAACTTAGGGAACAAGCTGTACTACCAAAATGATTAAGGTTTTAAATGATAATTTTAGGTTATATTTTAGTGATCAAGATTTAATATATTTTTTTAACTGCCGCTATATCTGAATTGTCTCTGTTGTACCCAATTGCAATTCAATGTATCCCTGTTGTGTTTTATGATTTTCCTGATATTGTAAGTGACCTGGAACTGGTCTGTGACCGTAACAATAAAATTCTAATTCTGAGAAGCGACACAAGAAAATGCACGACTGCAAACTGTTCAAAGGGGACAGTGGAATTCCAGAGGTTCAGGATGAGAGCCTGACCTCCGCCGGGCTCTCTTTGGCATGGTTTCTTTTGTGCAGCATGAGGAGCGAGATCTGGCAGAAGCTTTCGCCGCACTCGGAGCAAGCGCACAGTTTCCTGCCGAGGTGGACCCGCTGGTGCCGGGTGAGGTGCGACTTGCAAACAAAACCCTTCCCGCAGTCGGGGCACCGGTGGGGCTTCTCGCCGGCGTGGCCGTGGCCGTGCTGAATGAGGCCCGAGCGGGAGCCGTACTTCTTCCCGCAGAGGGAGCAGGCGTACGGCTTTTCCCCGGTGTGGATTCTCTGGTGTCGGGTGAGGTCCGACATCCAGACGAAGCTCTTCTCGCACGCGGAGCAGTCGTACAGCGTGTTCCCTTTGTGGACTCTGCGGTGGCCGATCATGTGCTTCTTGTGAGTGAACCTCTCGCCGCACTCAGTGCACTGGTACATCATGGCCCCACCGACGTTCTTCTCCTGCTTGTAGAGGCCCGAGTTTTTCAGTGCCTTGCCAATCACGACGCAGCTCTTGGGCTTATGCTCTGGCAAGGTTCCGGCAAATATCTTCTTGCCTATTCCGCAAGGAACGGGTTTGCTCCCGGACTGCCTCTGTGGCCTACGAGGATCCCCAGAGGCGTGGTCCTCACAGAGGTCCTCTTCTGTCACACCTCCTGGAGACATCCCACATGGTTGATCTAGCCGGTCAGAGGTTTCCTGGTGACTGGGGCTCTCTCCGTTCCCACTTGCCTGCCAAACACCTAGTGGAACAAAGAGAAAGAAATAAAAGGATCCAGAGGGAGCCCTTTGGTCTTTTCTTTTTCTTTTAAATTGTTTTTATTGAATTTTACATTACAAATTTAAATTCAAACATTAAACATCAACATCCTAATTTAAGATTCCCTGAATGCTCCGGCCTTCGGTGGTTACCATTTTCAATCTTTTTATTTTCAACTGCTTCCCTTAATTTTCTTTATTTTTTAAAAAAGAATCCATTTACAGTGGTACCTCGGGTTACAGACACTTCAGGTTATAGACTCCGCTAACCAATAAATAGTACCTCAGGTTAAGAACCTTGCTTCAGGATGAGAACAGAAATCGTGTGGCGGCAGCGCGGAGGCCCCATTAGCTAAAGTGGTACCTCAGGTTAAGAACAGTTTCAGGTTAAGAACGACCTCCAGAACAAATTAAGTTCTTAACCCGAGGTACCACTGTATACCATAGTTTTTCGTACAAGCATTACTAAAATCCTGCCAAAGTCTTTAGTTGTTTACAATGTTCTCTTAACTACGTTGTAAATTTTTCCCATTCCTTCTTAAAGTTATTCTCTTCCTGGTTTCTGACAAAGTCCTGACCAGAGACAAATGGCTGATGAAGATGTTGGACTGCACTGAAAAGGCGAAATTGACCGGGAAAATCAGAAATCAGAAACCCTTTGGTCTTTTCTAAGTTATAACAGGAGCCAATGTTGTGTTAGTGCTGCAAAGTGCCAGACTCGGACCTTCCGGAGCTGGGTTCAAATCGACGAAGCTCACTGGATGACCTTGGGTGCCACTGCCTCTCAGCCTTAACTACCTCACATGGTTGTTGTGAGGAGTAAAAGAAGAGGGAGAGAACCACGTGCGCCACCTTGAGCTCCTTGCAAGGAAGGGAGGTGAGATACAAGAGCAATAAATACATACAGACACATCAACAAGTTGGATCCAGATTGGAGGAGACCCTCCTGAAAACAACTGGGGAAGGGTTCCCCATCTTTGTCCTACACAGCTCAGGACTGGGTTACTCAAGAGTCTGCTTTGATCCCTTATCTACCCAGTAGGTCCCAGAGGCCTGTAGGGTCCAAGGATCTCATAAGCCTTCTCCACCGTAACTCAAAAGCAGGGCATCCATTCTCTGCTGAGATATGACAGGTCACCTACTTGGCGGTACTTTCCGGAAACAGTCAGAAGCCATATTTGTTATGACAAGCTTTTCCATCTGGATGGGTTTCACTTCATTTCACTTTTAATTTGTATTCTGCAAGGAGGTGTTGGCTATGGAATCTAGGGGGTCACCATCTGTGTGAGACCCTAAAATTACTACCATCGTGCTGCTTGCCGTGTTGTTCTTGTTTTTTAAAGCGGGGGCTTCGTATTCATACATCAGCCTACCATCAAAGCCTTAGCTTTAGATGACAACCCCACCTTTCCTTCAAGAACATTTTACATTAAGAATGTGTGTGCTGTTTGATATACTGTAATGCAGTCTTGGGCAACCAGGTTTTGAACTACAACTCCTGTCAGAGTAATAGGAGTTGTAGTTCAAAACAGCTGGAGCCCCCCCCCCCAACACCCTGAAGCTTCCTTTTACAGATTATAGGGATGGAAATCCAAAAAAATATGATTAGGTGGTTTATGTATGCTACAACAGCAGTAAAGATTTTATATGCTCAAAAATGGAAAGAAGAAACTCCTACAAAAGAATGGATAAGTAAGGTGATGAACTATGCAGAAATGGAAAAGTTAACAGCTAAAATAAGAGAACCTAATGACGACAACATTGTGGAAGAATGGAAGCCTTTTTTGGACTAGTTAAAGAAATATTATAGTATTATGAATTCGTGAGCAGGATCTGAGGCATGATTAGCCAAAAGAATTAGGACTCACTATACTATGTTTTTACCAGACATTGACAGTTTGAATAAGCCTTTACCTTTTTGAGCCAAGAGTTTTTTCTCAAGGTAAATATATGTATACAGTCCCTGATCACTATAAAAACTGGTTGCTATTTAACGTTTTTAAGTTAATTATGTTGTGGACATGATTGTACAGTCGTACCTTAGAAGTTGAACAGAATCTGTTCTGGAAGTCCGTTCGATTTCCAAAGCGTTTGAGAATCAAAGCATGGCTTCTGATTGGCTGCAGGAAGCTCCTGCAGCCAATTGGAAGCCGTGGAAGCTGCGCTGGATGTTCAGCTTCCAAAAGAACGTTTGGATACTGGAACAGTCACTTCCGGGTTTCAAATGTTTAGGAGCCAAAATGTTCAAGAACTAGGCTGTTCAAAAACCAAGGTACGACTGTAGTTTGCAAGAACACCTTTACAGAATATTGGATAAAGGAATATACCTACAAGGGGAATGAAGGAAAGGATACTATAATATTGTTATGATATAAGAGATAGATTCAAGGGTGCAGGAAAGGGGGAGAAAATAAAACCAAGCATGGAAAATGGGATTGGAAGTTGGAAAAACAAAACAAAATTATGTATTGAAGAGTATATGTGGATTTTTTTTCTTTTCCCCTTGAAATCTATTTTTTAAAAAAATAAAAATAAAACAAAATAGGGACCATTGGAGCTTCTAGATGTCCCAAACGAAATAGGTTCATCCTTCCTTTTTTGGACATGGGCAAGTCACTGGTGAAAGCCGCTTTTCAGAGAACGAGCATTCATGCAATTGCAATTCCATGATTTTATAAGAAATGCCCTGCTGGATCTTGCTAAAGACCCATCGAGTTTCCCACATTCAGGGGCCACTCAGTTTGGAAGAAGGACCTGAATACAACAGGCCTGGACCAGAACAGTGAGCTCACCTGGTCCAGCACCCTGTTCTCAGTGTGCTCAACCAAATGCTCCACCATTACAAGACCTGAACCCACCAGCACAACTCTCCCCATTTGTGATTCCCAGCGACTGGCATTCAGAGGCATATATAGCTTCTGGCAGTGAAGGGAGAACACAAGCCATTGCAGCTAGTAGCCAGTCACCAGTGTCGAAGCAATGGTTTTTCAACATCAACTTCGTTGGAGCGGTCATGTTGTGTGGATGCCTGATGGTTGGTTTCCAAAGCAACTGCTCTATTCCGAACTTAAAAATGGAAAGCGTAATGCTGGTGGGTCAGCAAAAGAGGTTTAAAGACTCTCTCAAGGCAAATCTTTAAAAATGGAGTATAAACACCAGCAAATGGGAAACACTGACCTGCGAGCGCTCCAGTTGGAGAACAGCCTTTACCAATGGTGTCATGGGCTTTGAAGACGCTTGAACTCAGGATGAAAGGGAGAAACATGCTAAGAGGAAGGCACGCTTGGCAAACACTCACCATGATCTACTACCGCCTGGAAACCTGTTTCCCCACTGTGGAAGGATGTGCGGATCCAGAATCGGCCTCCACAGTCACTTACAGACTCACTGTTAAAACCGTGTTCTTGGAAGACAATATTACTCAATTATGGTAAAAGGTAAAGGGACCCCTGACCATTAGGTCCAGTCGTGGCCGACTCTGGGGTTGTGGCGCTCATCTCGCTTTATTGGCCGAGGGAGCCGGCGTACAGCTTCCGGGTCATGTGGCCAGCATGACTAAGCCGCTTCTGGCGAACCAGAGCAGCGCATGGAAACACCGTTTACCTTCCCGCCAGAGCGGTACCTATTTATCTACTTGCACTTTGACGTGCTTTCGAACTGCTATGTTGGCAGGAGCAGGGACCAAGCAATGGGAGCTCACCCCGTCATGGGGATTTGAACCGCTGACCTTCTGCTCAGCAAGTCCTAGGCTCTGTGGTTTAGACCACAGCACCACCCGTGTCCCTTCTACTTGATTATGAGGGATCGCCCAAGAAGGAACTGATAGCCTTAACCTCCACGGATTTCTCCAGCTCCCTTTGCAGAACCAGATGCTGCCATTTTTTGTGTATGTCAGATGAAGATGTCCTGCCTTTTGTCTTTCCTGGATCTCCCACCATTCAGCTTCACTGGACGTTAGTGGTATGGGCAGGAAAGAAGAACTTCCCTCTGTCCACGTTCTTCACAAAGCCAGCTAAGCTGGTGGTTCTCATTGCCTCTGTGGGAGGGAGTTCTGTAGTTTAACTGTGTGCACTGAGTGAAAAAGTCTCTTTATTTTGCCTGTCCTGACTCTTCTGACATTTGCCTTCACTGGGTGCCCACAAGTTCTAGTCACCTTTGAAGGTGACTTGGAAACTGCAATTAATCCAGAATGCGGCAGCTAGATTGGTGACTGGGAGCAGCCGCCGAGACCACATAACACCAGTCCTGAAAGACCTACATTGGCTCCCATTATGTTTCCGAGCACAATTCAAAGTGTTAGTGCTGACCTTTAAAGCCCTAAACGGCCTTGGCCCAGTATACCTGAAGGAGCGTCTCCACCCCCATCATCCAGCCCAGACACTGAGGTCCAGCGCCGAGGGCCTTCTGGTGGTTCCCTCCCTGCGAGAAGCGAGGTTACAGGGAACCAGGCAGAGGGCCTTCTCGGTAGTGGCGCCTACCCTATGGAACACCCTCCCAATGCAATAAACAACTATTTTACTTTTAAAAGACAACTTAAAAGACAACTGTTTAGGGAAGTTTTTAATGTCTGGCGCTGTATTATTTTTAAAACTTTGTTGGAAGCCGCCCAGAGTGGCTGGGGAAACCTTGCAGATAACTTCATTGTCCAGAAAGTGGGAGAAGCAACAAGAGGAACAGCCATTTTAGATCTGGTCCTAACCAATGTTGATGACCTGGTTAGTGGGGTAGAAGTGGAAGGATCATTAGGCACAAGTGATCATGCTCTTCTGAAGTTTACTATACAGCGGAAAGGAGCAGCCAAGCATACTAGGACTCAATTTATTGACTTTAAGAAAGCCGACTTCATAAAACTTAGGGAAGTGCTGGGTGAGATCCCATGGACAGTAATACTAAAAGGAAAGGGAGTTCATGATGGCTGGGAGTTTGTTAAGAGGGAGATAGTAAAAGCACAACTTGAGGCAATACCAATGAGACGGAAACATGGAAGGTGCCTAAAGAAGCCAGGGTGGCTATCTAAAGAACTTTTAACTGAGTTAAGATTAAAAAAGGATGTGTACAAAAAATGGAAAAGGGGGGAAACCACCAAAGAGGAATTCAAACAAATAGCCAGCACGTGTAGACACAAAGTCAGAAAAGCTAAAGCACAGAATGAACTCAGGCTTACTAGAGAGGTTAAAAGCAACAAAAAAGGCTTTTATGGGTATGTTCGTAGCAAAAGGAAGAACAAAGAAACAGTGGGGTCACTCAGAGGAGAAGATGGTGAAATGCAAACAGGGGACACAGAAAGGGCTGAACTCCTCAATGCCTTCTTTGCCTCAGTCTTCTCCGATAAAGAAAACAATGCCCGACCTGAAGAATTTGGAGCAAATGATTCAGCAGAGGAAACACAGCCCAGAATAACTAAGGAGATAGTACAAGACTACTTGGCTAGTTTAGATGTATTCAAGTCTCCAGGGCCAGATGAACTGCATCCAAGAGTATTAAAAGAACTGGCAGATGTGATCTCAGAACCACTGGCAGTCATCTTTGAGAATTCCTGGAGAACAGGCGAAGTCCCGGCAGACTGGAGGAGGGCAAATGTTGTCCCTATTTTCAAAAAGGGGAAAAGAGAGGACCCAAATAATTACCGCCCAGTCAGTCTGACATCAATACCAGGGAAGATTCTGGAGCAGATCATTAAGCAAACAGTCTGTGAGCACCTAGAAAGGAATGCTGTGATCACCAATAGTCAGCATGGATTTCTGAAAAATAAGTCATGTCAGACTAACCTGATCTCGTTTTTTGACAGAATTACAAGCCTGGTAGATGAAGGGAACGCAGTGGATGTAGCCTACCTTGATTTCAGCAAGGCATTTGACAAGGTGCCCCATGATATTCTTGTAAAGAAGCTTGTAAAATGTGGTCTTGACTATGCTACCACTCAGTGGATTTGTAACTGGCTGACTGACCGAACCCAAAGGGTGCTCATCAATGGTTCCTCTTCATCCTGGAGAAGAGTGACTAGTGGGGTGCCACAGGGTTCTGTCTTGGGCCCGGTCTTATTCAACATCTTTATCAACGACTTGGATGATGGACTCAAGGGCATCCTGATCAAATTTGCAGGTGACACCAAACTGGGAGGGGTGGCTAACACCCCAGAGGACAGGATCACACTTCAAAACGACCTTGACAGATTAGAGAACTGGGCCAAAACAAACAAGATGAATTTTAACAGGGAGAAATGTAAAGTATTGCACTTGGACAAAAAAAATGAGAGGCACAAATACAAGATGGGTGACACCTGGCTTGAGAGCAGTATATGTGAAAAGGATCTAGGAGTCTTGGTTGACCACAAACTTGACATGAGCCAACAGTGTGACGCGGTAGCTAAAAAAGCCAATGCAATTCTGGGCTGCATCAATAGGAGTATAGCATCTAGATCAAGGGAAGTAATAGTGCCACTGTATTCTGCTCTGGTCAGACCTCACCTGGAGTACTGTGTCCAGTTCTGGGCACCACAGTTCAAGAAGGACACTGACAAACTGGAACGTGTCCAGAGGAGGGCAACCAAAATGGTCAAAGGCCTGGAAACGATGCCTTATGAGGAACGGCTAAGGGAGCTGGGCATGTTTAGCCTGGAGAAGAGGAGGTTAAGGGGTGATATGATAGCCATATTCAAATATATAAAAGGATGTCACATAGAGGAGGGAGAAAGGTTGTTTTCTGCTGTTCCAGAGAAGCGGACATGGAGCAATGGATCCAAACTACAAGAAAGAAGATTCCACCTAAACATTAGGAAGAACTTCCTGACAGTAAGAGCTGTTCGACAGTGGAATTTGCTGCCAAGGAGTGTGGTGGAGTCTCCTTCTTTGGAGGTCTTTAAGCAGAGGCTTGACAACCATATGTCAGGAGTGCTCTGATGGTGTTTCCTGCTTGGCAGGGGGTTGGACTCGATGGCCCTTGTGGTCTCTTCCAACTCTATGATTCTATGATTCTATGAAATAATAAATTATTATTATTATTTTATAAGAGAGGGTGAAAAACCTCTTTCTCCAAAACCTGCATAATATACCCCTCCACCATCACGTTCCTCACTTTTTATTCTTCTGCGCTAAAAAGCCCTAAAGGGTGTAACTTTTCCTTCGAGGAGAGTTGCTCTGGCCCCTTGATTGTTTTTTGGTTGTGTGTGCGCGCATATACAATTGCTCCAAAAAATAAATAAATAAAAAATCAAAATAGCCGTGGAAGGAATGGAGAATATTCTTTATTGTGTTAGCAACCGAATGCTCCTGCATTACACAATGTCTAAACAGAGGACATTTTTGCGACTGAAGTTTAGCCCGGGTGAGCAATCCTCTCAATCACTCATTGGCAGTACTGATCTCCTGCACCTCACCCCGCAGCCATGGAAAAATAACCCCCCTGCAGTCCATGCCATCTTTACAGCTTAACGTGCAGTGTGGATTCTCTGATGTCTATTAAGGCAAGTGTTGCGAGAGAACCTTTTCCCGCACACCGGGCACTCGTGGGGCTTTTCCCCCGTATGAATCCTGCGGTGCGTGTTAAGGTTAGCTTTCTGGCTAAAGCTTTTCCCGCACCGCGAGCACTCGTAGGGTCTTTCCCCCGTGTGGATTCTCTGGTGAGTGTTAAGGTAGGAGCTGCGAGAGAACCTTTTCCCGCAGGTGGGGCACTTGTGAGGCCTCTCGCTCTCACATCTCTTGCGGTGCCCGAGAAGGTGGAACTTCTGGCCAAACCGCTTCCCGCAGTCGGAGCACTTGAATGGCTTTTCTCCCGAGTGGATGTTCTCGTGCTTAAGGAGGTTCGCGCTCTGGCCGAACCTCTTCCTATACGCGGTGCAGACGCTTGGTCTCTTACCAGTGTGACTCCTCCGCTGGTGTGCATCCTCCTTCAGATCCTGGAATGTGCCCCCAAACGGGACAGACACACCGACTTCTCGCCCCAAGTCCGCTTCCTGGTGCCCACTTGGAGCGCTTCCCTGCTCGCGGAAACAGGAAACATTCTCTCCTGCTCTCCAAACCGACGTCCCACGTGGTGACAGATGCTCGCGATCTTCCAGGGCGTACCTCTCCGCTTCGTTGATGTTCGTCCACCCTTTAGCTCCTGAACGGGAAAATAAAATTTCAGATAAGTGCTGGAGATGCAAAGAGGTTGAGGGTACGTTTTTTCATATGTGGTGGACTTGTAAAAGGGTAAAAGAGAACTGAGAAATAATTGTAGAATGAACTGAAAAAAATGTTTAAAAGTACTTAAAAACAACAACAACCAGTGTCTTTTTTGTGGGGGGTAATTCAGATGGAAATTCCCAGGTGTCAAAAAACAGTTATTTATGTATGCAACAACTGCGGCCCGTGTTTTGTTAGTCCAAAAATGGAAAACGAGCGAGGTCCCAACCAAAGAAGAATGGCAACTTAAACGGATGGGATATACACAGCTTGCGGATTTAACATATAGAATAAAAGAACAAGAAGAACATAGGTTTAAAGAAGATTGGAAGATGTTTATTGAATATATATATTATTAAATTTTCTCTTTTACACTTTTGAATACTCATTTAAACATCCTTAAAATATCAGTGACTTCCCTTCTTCACTTTCCATGGTTCATTTTGCATATCATAAATCCCTGCATATTTTACATAAACTAAACCATTCAGTATTCCATTATTCCTTCCATCAAAGCTTATTAGCAATGTTGAATTTATCTTAATGTTGCTAACATTTTCAAGTGTACATAATTTCACCCCATATATTCAATAAACATTTCCCAATCCTTTCTAAACGTATGTTCTTCTTGTTCTCTTATTCTATATGTTAAGTCTGCAACCTATGCATATTCCATCAGCTTAAGTTGCCATTCTTCTTTAGTCGGGACTTCACTCGTTTTCCATTTCTGGGCTAACCAAACACGGGCTGCAGTAAGGTAGACGGTTTGAAGCCCTGCAACGCAGTGAGCTCCCGTTGCTCTGTCCCAGCTCCTGCCAACCTAGCAGTTCGAAAGCACGCCAGTGCGAGTAGATAAATAGGTACCACTGCGGAGGGGAAGGTAAATGGCGTTTCCACATGCTCTGGCTTCTGTCAGTGTCCTGTTGCACCAGAAGCGGTTTAGCCATGTTGGCCACATGACATGGAAAGCTGTGTGTGGACAAACACTGGTTCCCTCGGCCTGAAAGCGAGATGAGCGCTGCAACCCCATAGTCGCCATTGACTGGACTTAACCATCCAGGGGTCCTTTTACCTTTTAACTTACATAAATAACCTTTTGTTGTCATATTGTCAATCTGTTGACTAAAGGGGATGTGATCCCCTTGTCCGCCCATGAATTTGTCTAATCCTCTTTCAAAGGCACCCAGGTTTGGGGGCCAACACTGCCTCCTGGGAACGAGGCAGCTTAACTATGAGCTTAAGTGAAGAAGGACATCCTTTCGGCGGTCCTGAACCTTCCAACCTATTCCAAGCGCCTTAAGACACACCTTTGCCATCCTCACCTGTCAAGAGGGCCTCTCCGCGGTCAGCTTCCTGCTTGGCCTCCCGGCGCATCTGTCGGTGGACAGGGTCAGAAGGAACCAGTTCTGGCTCACAGAAGCTCAAGACCACCTCCTCAAACGGCCCGCTTACCTGAAATAGCAGAGGAGATTCTCTAAGGACAGGATTTAGAGCAGGGGGGGGAGTGGGAACCCCCCCTGACCCACAGGTTGCATGCAGCCCTCCGCCAGACTTCCCCTAGCCCTTCAAGTTCCCCTCCAGCCCATCAGCTTTTCAGCAAGGGACCACATGAGCAACAGAGGAAAGGTTTGCGATTACGGATGGGAGATGCTGTCCTTTATTATTCTCGCCTTCTCAGTCTTTCAAGTTCCTTTCTCCACATTTTTACATAGGTTCACCGGTTCTTTTTATTTTAAATATATCTATATATTGGGTTTTGATCAAGATGATGATTGGTGGAATGCTCTCTCCAGGGAGACTCACCTGGCGCCTTCATTATACAGCTTTGGGCATATAACGTTCCTCTTCCACCAGGGCTTTGGCTGATTAACATCCTATATCCTTCTAAATGTGTTTTTGGGAGGGGGAGAGCTAGGATTCTTGGTTTGTTTTGGTTTTGTTCGTGTTTTTATTACGTATTTTGTGTTTTTAGAATGTACAGTGGTACCTCGGGTTAAGTACTTAATTCGTTCCGGAGGTCCGTTCTTAACCTGAAACTGTTCTTAACCTGAGGTACCACTTTAGCTAATGGGGCCTCCCACTGCCGCCAGAGCACGATTTCTGTTCTCATCCTGAAGCAAAGTTCTTAACCCGAGGTACTATTTCTGGGTTAGCGGAGTCTGTAATCTGAAGCGTATGTAACCTGAAGCGTATGTAACCCGAAGTACCACTGTATTTTTATGCTGTGAACCCCTCTGAGGTCTACAGATAAGGGGTGATATATTTAACAAACAAATAATAATAATAATAAACAGTAAGAGTCAGCACAATTTTTGTACCTGTTACTTGGCTGTAGAAATGCACTGTAACATTTGGAGAATGTGTTTTAGTTGGACAGCGCTTGGAAATGTGTCAGCTACCTAATGGCCAACCGAATCAAGTCAAGTCATTTTATTATGGTCAATGACAAGTATCCAAATGAAACACCAGTTACAAAATTTCCCGCCCATCTGATTCACTTTATCTGCAGCCTTTGCAGCCCCAGGCATTTGGCTAATTAAACAATCAACGGCCTTTTACCCTATGGGTTTTTAAAAATTGTTTTGCTTGTTATTATGTTTGCTTGTTATTATGTTATGTATTTTTTATGATTATAATATAAACAGCCCTGTGATGCTTGGATGAAGGGTGGTATAGAAATTTAATGAATAATAAAAAAAATAAAAACCTGCCCCCCTTCCCCAGGTTACTGGCTGCTCATCTGTTCCCAACTTGGGGAAAGCAAAGAACACAAGGAGCTCACCTGAGGTTTTGGCTGCTCTGCTTCCTGCTGCCTCAGCAGGAAGTCCTCAGCCAGGGCCACTGCCTGGAAGCAGGTCTCTGGCCCCCGTTCCCTGACCCAGCTCTGGATCTCTGGAGGCAGGATGGTCAGGAATTGTTCCAGGATCAGCAACTCCAGGATCTGCTCCTTGGAGTGCCTCTCCACCTTCAGCCACCGCCGGCAGAGCTCCTGGAGGCGGCTGTAGGCCCCTCTCGGCCCCTCGGCCTCCCGGTAGCAGAAGCGCCGGAAGTACTGGCGGTTCTTCTCCCTGCTGATGGCGTCCCCGCGCAAGATGGCCGCCTTCACTTTCCCATAATCCTCTCTGTCCCGGCCCTCCAGCCTGCGGAAGGCCCGCTCGGCTTCTCCGCTGAGGGCCGGTGAGAGCCGAGCTGCCCACTCGTCCCGGGGCCACCAGCAGGCTTCGGCCACTTGCTCGAAGGAGGCGAAGAAGGCCTTGGTGTCGTCCCAGGGGGTGGGCTCCTCTGGTGGCTGCGGGACCCCCCAACCCACATGAGGGGACTCCACTTCCTTCAGGAACTCCTGCCACTGGACCTCCCAGCGCTGAAGGATCCCTTCCCCTCCTTCCTCTTTCACTTGGTGCTGGGACGGCATCTTTTGCAGGAATTCCCGGATGCAGCCCCTCTGGTGGTGTTTCCTCACACTCTCTGCTCCCTCCACCGGTTTGGGGGCTGCTTGGCTTGGTTCCTCCATTTTCATCCCTGGCGCAAGCCTCTCGCGCAAGATCACAGAGGGGGCTGAACAGGAGGTCCTGGCTCCCTGGGTAAAAGAGGCATTTATATTATTACTTATTAAATTTATATGCCACCCTACAGCCCCAGGTCTCAGAGAAATACGAGTGATTTATTAGAAATGTTAGCAAAGACACTCAAACAAGGCTGACAAGAGTCTGGAGAGAAGTCCTGCAACAACACTTTACTGAGAAAACTGAACAAAATAAGCCCACAGGAATGAAAACATACTACAGAGTATGATCTGAGGAGAAAAAACATAGAGAAGTCTTTTGTACTTCAAGCCTTGCCTGTAGCAGGGAGACACTGACCCAAGCATACAGAAGAAAAACTCGCTCAGAACTACACAGCCAATCACAGCATTTGCTACCTCATGCCACTCTGCCTGGTTGCCAAGCTGACTTACTGGTATCAGAATTAACCCTTACGTTACAAACTGAATGATCCCTGCTGTTGCACTTACAAAAAGAGCAATCTCAAGTCTGTGGGGAGGGGAAGGAGAATGTGGCCTTTCAATCTTCTCTGTCTGGTTCTTGTGACTCTTCCCAGCCTAGATCCTTTACTGGCTCCGATTTTCACCCCCTTTAGGTGTTTTAACTGATTATAATATTGCATTTTAAAACTGCTATATCCGGCCCTGTGCAAGTGGCTTCTGGAAGATTTTCCATAAGAGAATTTGGCCTTTGGGGTGAAAAAGGGCTCCATACCTTTGCAATAAAATACACCACTTGAGGTAGCAACTCCAAAACAATTGCAGAAAAGAAGAGAAAACAGTAGTCTAAAAATTAATAAATCATAAAACACCCAGAGTAAAAGTACCTGCAATCACTAAAATAAGGCGGTCCTAAAAATATATCAGGTGGTTCTTAAAAGAAGACCCCAATGTACAGTTGCCAACTGTCCAGAAAAATACAACCTGGCCTGCTCCTCTTCCTTTAAGATAGTTCTGATCCCCAGAAATCGGATAGCATAGCTTTTCATGGCTTCAAAATACAGTCATACTTCGGGTTACAGATGCTTCAGGTTGTGTTTTTTCAGGTTACGGACACGCCGAAACCCATCCCGCATGGATCACGTTCGCAACCCGAGCATCCACTGTAAACATCATAAGGATCACCTGACACATCTTATACTTGCTGTTGCTCCAAGGGGCTACATTATAAAATGGAAGACAATGGCCACTGCTGGCTTTCAGCACAATCTGGCAGCAAGCCTTGTCTCATGTTCTCATGTTAGCGACAGCCCTGGAAGGTAGGCTGGATCAAGAGAAAGCAACCAGCCCACGGTCACCCAACGAGTTTCCCCAGCCACTCTGGGCGGCTCCCAATTGAGTGTTAAAAACAATACAGCATTAAATATTAAAAACTTCCCTAAACAGGGATGCCTTCAGATGTCTTTTAAAGATAGGATAGCTGCTTATTTCCTTGACATCTGATGGGAGGACGTTCCACAAGGAGGGCACCACTACCAAGAAGGCCCTCTGCCTGGTTCCCTGTAGCTTTGCTTCTCGCAATGAGGGAACCGCCAGAAGGCTCTCGGTGCTGGACCTCAGTGTCTGGGCTGAACGATGGGGGTGGAGACGCTCCTTCAGGTATACTGGACTGAGGCCATTTAGGGCTTTAAAGGTCAGCACCAACACTTTGAATTGTGCTCGGAAACGTACTGGGAGCCAATGCAGATCTCTCAGGACCGGTGTTATTTGGTTCCGGCGGCCACTCCCAGCTCTTATCCTAGTCTGACTTTCGCAAGAACCCTCAGGATCAGGCCAGCGGCCCTTCTAAGTCCGGTGTCCTGTTCTCAGTGGCCAACCTGTGGGAAAGCAGGAGCTGAGGGCAAGAGCACTTTCTCCCCCTCCTGCTGGTTTGCAGCAACTGGCATTTCTATGCAGTGGAACCCAGGAAGCTGCACAGAGTCAGACCCCTGGGTCCATGTGCAGCTCAGCATTGTCGTCAATGACAGCCAGTGGCTTGCCAGGGTTGCGGGGGGTGGAGTGGGCATCGCTTGCCCAAACCTAGAGATTCTGGGGGCTGCAAATATTGCAAGGCACCTGCTCCTTGCAACCTTGGCTGCTCGTTTCTTTCCAGTCCCCGAAGGAATCCCTCCCTCTCGCTTCTTAACTTCTTGCAGCTCTCCTCCCCCTTAAAAAAAGAAAGCAAGCAAAAGCACAATCTGCCATTTGAAGCAATTTCCAAGAACTCACCCCAAAATCACACACACTTTCTCTCTCTATAAGAGCCTCCAACCAGCTGGAAAGGAAGAAATGGCACACAGGAAGTGAAATTGTGACTTTTCACGTCCTGCCTCGCCTGCCTCTCTCTCTTGCACATCCCCACACCAAAACATGCACACCCACACTTCCGCATTTCCACCCTAGGAAGCCTAAACACACCTCCCAGAACCCCTCTAGGACTCGCAAGGAGCTCGCTGGTTTTAACTCTTCGAACACTTTGAGTGGGTTGCGGGTGTTTGCCCTCGCGTGGCTGTGAGGTTCAGTGGGTGGAGCACAAGATGGGAAATGTGCATTTTATCTATTCTATACATTGATTGATTGATTGCGTTTAAATCATTCTAAACATTTTGTGCTGGTTCCTTTTGGTTTTTGGTTTCAAATAGGAAATGTTTTTTGAATAGGAAATGTTGAAGAATTATAGAAGCATAAACTATCTGACTTTTAGAAGGCATCTGAAGGCAGCCTTGTTTACTGAAGTTTTTAATGTTTGATGTCTTATCGTGTTTTTAATATTCTGCTGGGAACTGCCCAGAGTGGCTGGGGAAACACAGCCAAATGGGCAGGGAATGAATGAATGAATAAATAAATTATAATTATTATTATTATCCCAGAATTTCAGAGTTGGAAGGGGATCACTTAGGATCTTCTAGTCCAACCCTCTGCAATGCAGCTGTCCCATACGGGGATCGAACCTGCAACCTTGGCATTGTCAGCACCTGCTCTAACCTACTGAGCCTGCCACACACACAGAGACAGTGTGGTGTAGTGGTTACTGCAATGGCCTATGATCAAATCCCCACTCTGCCATGAAACTTGCTGTCACCAGCTCTCAATATAGCCTTACCACACAGGGTTGTTGCAAGGATCAAATGGAGAGGCAGAGAACTACATAGACCACCTTGAGCTCCGTGGAGGAAGTAACGCTTCTGAATACCAGGAGGGGAAAGATGCTTTTGTGCTCGGATTCTGCTCGCGGGTTTCGCTTTGGGGGCATGTGGTTGGTCACCGGGAGAACAGGATGCTGGGCTCAATGGGCCCACTTTGGCCTGATCCAGAAACCAGGCTCTTCCCATGTTCATATGTATATATGCATGTGTCTGTGTTTGTATAATTTTATTACATATATATATATTCTACTTTCATAGAAACATCAAAGCAATGAACACAAACAAAATTCCCAAGGCAATTGTATTATTTTTTTTACTCTAGGAAATACTCATTTAGGGAGGAAAAAAAACAAGTACAGGTTCACAACAGCACACACACGTGCAAAATACATTATCACAGTTATTTACTTATTTGGTTTCTCACTTGCCCTTCGCCACGCCCTTATATCCAGCCATATAAAAATACAAGGTTAAAATCAGCTTTAAATGATATACCTATAGAACAGACTGGATGTTGCACCTCTGGCCGATGATGAAATCTGCACGACAAAGATGCCAGATGTGAGGAGGGAATTCCACAGTTTAGGGGCTGCTGCTGCAAAGGCCCTGTCTCAGGCTGCCACCCACCAAACGTCTGACGGCAGAGGGGCTTCCCAGCGCAGGGTCCCCTCTGCCCATTTTAACACTCCAGAGAGTCTGTAGGGAAGGAGGTGGTCTCCCCGATATGTAGGGCTACCCCTGGGCTTTTAATCTTGTTTTTAAGTTGTATTCATTCAGCTTGTTTTATTATTGGTTGTTAGCCGCCCTGAGCCCGGCCTAGGCTAGGGAGGGTGGGGTATAAATAAAATTTATTATTATTATTATTATTATTATTATTATTATTATTATTATTATTACGTGGCTCCCCCCTTGTGAATCCTTTCATGCCTAGCCAGGGTGGTGTGAGTGTTGAAGCTCTTCCCACAGGCCGAGCAATGGTATCGCTTGGCCCCCGCGTGCACTGTCCGCTCGTGGAGCATGAGCTGCTGCCGCTGGCCAAAGCTCTCTGCGCAAAGGGAGCACTTGTGCGCCAGCTTCTCTCCCGCGTGGCTCTTCTTATGGCGGATGAGGCCTGGGCGGGAATGGAAGCGCTTCCCGCAGTGTGGGCAGGCGTGGGGCTTCTCGCCCGTGTGGACTGTCATGTGCGCCAGCAGCACCGACTGGTAGCTGAACCTCTTCCCGCAGGTGGTGCACTGGTGCGGCTTTTTCTCACCCGTGTGGATCCGCTGGTGCACCAGGAGGTGCGAGTTGCAGCTGAAGCGCTTCTCGCAGAAGGAGCAGCCGTACGGCCTCTCGCCCGTGTGGGTCCGCTCGTGGCGCGTCAGATCGGAGATCTGGACAAAGGTCTTCCCGCACGACAGGCACATGAACGGCTTCTCGCCCGTGTGGATGCGCTCGTGCATGAGCAGGTTGGAGTTGCAGTTGAAGCGCTTCTCGCAGAAGGAGCAGCCAAACGGCTTCTCCCCCGTGTGGGTCCTCTCGTGGCGCGTCAAGTCGGAGACCTGGACGAAGCTTTTGGGGCAGTAGGCGCACTTGAAGGGCTTCTCCCCCGTGTGGGTCAGATTGTGCCTCAGGAGGTTCTGCTTGCGGTTGAAACTCTTCCCGCAGTCGCCGCACCGGAAAGCCTCTTCTTGGAGCGGGGCCCTCTCGCGTCTGGGCCGAGAGACGCTCTCCGCTGCTGTTCCCGGGTGCTCGCCATCCTGCCGGACCTCTGGACAGTCCAGTCGGCCGTATTTCTCGTCACACTCCCTCGACTGGTCATCGTAACCTGTCGGAATGGGGAAAAAACCACCCAAAGCCGTTTTGTTAGTCTTCACTAAGGGGAAGACTCGTGGGGTCTGAACTGGAGAAAGGCCCCACCTAAAGAAGAACTGATGGAATATGCGTAGCTTGCGGATCTAACATATAGAATAAGAGAGCAAGAAGAACATACGTTTATAGAAGATTGGGAAATGTTTACTGAATATATGGGGGGAACTATGTACACTTGAAAATGTTGGCAGCATTAAAATACAGTGGTACCTTGGTTCTTGAACTTAATCTATTCCAGAAGTCCATTCGACTCCCAAAACAGTTTAAAAACCAAGGCGCCAATTCCGATTGGCTGCAGCAGTTTCCGGAACTCAAGCAGAAGCTGCGTCGGAAGTTCGGCTTCCAAAAAATGTTCACAAACCAGAACACTTGCTTCCAGGTTTGCGGCGTTTGGAAGCCGTTTTGTTAGGCAACTAAGCCATTCGAAAACCAAGGTACGACTGTAAATTCTACAGTGTAAACAAATTTTAAGGTTGTTTAATGAATATTTCAAATTGTAAAATAGAAAACTTAGTAAAAATCATACATGAATTGGTGAAAAGTGAAAAGCTATTGCAAGAATACCAAAAAAATTACACACTACAGTGTAATAACCTAGGAAAGAAACATTTCCTGCCATTATTTATCAACGCAGGGGGGTGGATTAGATAACAATTGGGAATCCCTCCAACTGTACAATTCTATGAAAGAGTTACCCAAGGATGGGCTTTGTGACCTGTGATTTTTTACTAAAGTGTAAAGTGGTGCGTGTTGGGGCAAAAAAAAATTACCCAAATTTTGTATCTGTCTATCTATGCACTTGCTGGGTCTGAACGGCGATGTACCATAAACAAGACCATGGGGCTGTAGTGGATAGTTTGATTAAGATGTTTACCCAGTGTGTGGGATAAAAATAAAATATAAAGGGGAAGTTCCGTAAACAGTTCTGGCTCTGGCCTTGCCCACCTCTAGCTTGGGCTCCCTAAATTTTCTTAAATACCAGGTGTGACTGGAAAGTTGGGTGAACGGTCACAGAAATCAGACAGTGAGAAATATTCAAACACACAATCGGCATCAGAAACCCACGAAATGCTCACAATTGTGTACGGAGATGAAACTGCAACTTGAAAGACAGTATATGAGTGGTTGAAGCATTTCCGTGAAGATGAGCCTAGGTCTGGCAGACCGCCGACGAGCAGAACGGCGGCAAATGTAAACAGAGTTTGTGAGTTATTGATGTGGGATCGGTGTTTGTCCGTCGGAACAATGGCGAAAGAATTGCATACACTGCGTGAAATTGTTACTGAGGTTACTGAGTTGTCCCACCCTCCATATTCTCCCAATCTGGCCCCACCGGATTACTTCCTTTTTCCAAAACTGAAATCTGAAAGGGCACAGATTTCCCAACATTTCACACGCCCAAGCTGCTGTGACGCGGGAACGGAAAGCAGTACAAAAAGAGGACTTGGAGATTCTGGGCCACAGGGAGGTTAGGCTGGCCTCAACCAGAGCCAGAGCTTTTTCAGCTGTGGCCCCGATCTGGTGGAACGCTCTGTCCCAAGAGACTAGGGCCCTGCGGGACTTGACATCTTTCTGCAGCGCCTGCAAGACCCAGCTGTTCCACCAGGCCTTTGGCCAAGGCACCAGGTCTTCTGTAATCCTCATAGAACTCTAGCCCAATGGTTGCCATTAATTTGACTCTGAATTCATTTTAGAATGAATTGATTTTAGAATGCATTTCAATTAATTGATTGTGATTTTATGTAAACTGTGTTGTTTTTACTGTTGTTAGCCGCTCTGAGCCCAGCTTCGGCTGGGGAAGGCGGGATATAAATAAATTTATTATTATTATTATTATTATTATTATTATTATTATTATTATTATCCAGAAGTTTCCAACAGTTCTACGAACGTTGTCAGCGGTGTAATGTATCCAAGGCGGCTTACTTTGAAGGCCTATAAGGCCCGTGTGTTCAAATATTTCTCGCCGTCCGATTTCTGTGACCATTCACCCAACTTTCCAGTTGCACCTTGCAGAATAAATCACTGGCTTCATCCCCCAAAAGATCACCCTTCGAGGGGATGTCGCTTTGACAAAAAACAGTAGTTCCCTAACCCTTCATCCTGTCTCTTACCGGGGCGGGTTTGTCGCTGGGCAGCGATTTCTGTGTCATCTCCTCCACAAAGCAAGGTTTGTTCATTGCTCTCCAGACAAGATTCCTGCTGCTCCTTTTGCCCAAGCTGACTTTCTGGGAGGCCTCCCTGCTTGTGATTTGGGGAAACATCCTCTTCCTCTGGCTCCGCAGATGTTCCAGTTGGATCTGCCTCCTTCAAATCCTCTTCTGCACATTTCTCCTCCTTCCTTACATTCATCCAACCTTTCTTTGCTGGAGGAAAGAAGCAGGGGAGGTCATTCGCTTGGGCGTAAATGGAATTGTGGAATTAAGGAACGAAGACCAGGAAATTGCCATTGCTTGCCAGTTCCAGGGCTAACTGAAGGCGCTCACACTAGTGTTTAAAGCCTTGAATGGATTGGGACTTAGGCCCCAAATATTTGGGAGGGTGTCTCCTTCCCTACTGACCCTCTCGGCTGTTTAGATCAGTTTAGATCAGTTGTTTGACGTCCCTAAGTTGTTTGTGACAGGGGTCTGTGGCAGTTCCTGAGATTCCCTCCCCACAGAGTCTCGCCTGGTGCCTATTTCAACTTTTTCTAAGAGGTTTACAAGAAACGTTAACATTGTCCATAAAAGGTTAAAATATTTAGAAGCGGTTCATTTTTTAAAAAATGCATATAAAAAATAACAAACTGTGGGTTGTCTTATACATGGGGCAATCTCCCCCCCCATTTTCTTAAATTGGAGTCCCTAAAAATATGGAGCGTCTTATACATGGAAAAATACGGTTTTTCTTTTCTAAAAAAAGATTTAAGAATCTTCAAATTCCTGTAATATAAAAGTAGCAGCTCCGGGGTGTGTGTGTGTGTGTGTGTGTGTGTGTGTGTGTGTGTGTGTGAATACAGCCATAGCTGAAGCCAAACCACAAACCCCCACAAGCCCAAAATCTAAACCCACAAGCAACCTTACCCAACAGCTCAGCATCCCTCCTGACTTGCTCCTCTTTGGCCCGCTGGCCAAACACACTCCACCCGAGGTCAGACGAAGTCTGTTCTGCCTCAGAAGACTCTGCCGCAGCCGCCGCCTCTTCTTGTGGTGGAATCAGCCCCTGAAATTGCACCAAGGATATCTTTTTAGGGTGGAGAAACAAGATGAGACTGAGAGGATGACTCCTATGTATGTCTCCAATGTCAGCTCAGAGCCACTGAAACCGAAGCACTTACTTATTGGAAGAAAGGGTCAAATCAACGTATGTGAAGGATGTGCAGCCATGCACGAGAATAGTGAAAGGTGATGATTGGAGCAATTACAGCAAAGCTTTGGATTTTGCAAGGTGTTTCAAAAACTGATATAGGCATACATTAAATGTACACAACATAACCCCCCCTCATTCCAATATGCAGCAATATGTTAGGGTTGCCATACATCCGGAATTTCCAGGACATAGCCCGAGTACTGCAGTCGGAAGCAGTGTCCAGGCGCAAATTGTTTAAAAGTCCCCAAAAATCCAGACGTAGGGCAACCCACCTTGGAAGTCTAGAATTTCCTTAAAAATAGCTCAAAATAGCTCAGCTTTGGTCAAAAAGGAAAAAAAGAAAAAGAAAATAAAGCTCAACAATTTTGCCAAAAGTTTTTGAAACATGGCAACCCTACAATGTATAATGCTTCAGAGAACACCTTATGAACTCATGGATACAGTGGTACCTCGGGTTAAGTACTTAATTCATTCCGGAGGTCCGTGCTGTTCTTAACCTGAGGTACCACTTTAGCTAATGGGGCCTCCTGCTGCCACCGTGCCACCGGAGCATGATTTCTGTTCTTATCCTGAAGCAAAGTTCTTAACCCGAGGTACTATTTCTGGGTTAGCGGAGTCTGTAACCTGAAGCGTCTGTAACCCGAGGTACCACTGTATTTACATTGGTGATTTCATGAGATTTGTTTCAAAAACCTGGGAATATTAAGGGGAAAAACAGCAACGTGGTTTCCTGGTAAATGTTCTGATGCCCGTTTTTTTCTACCACCCCCTTCTCTCTGCCACCCTCTTTATGGAAAAATACATTTCCAGAAATGGACAGGGAAAATTTCCCACCACAGAATGCCATCTGGACCTCTTCCCTTCTACATCAGGACAGGTGAAAATCTGCCCTGCCCTGATCCCGGGCTGCTCAGGATCCCCCTCACCTGTGGTTGCTGCCTTGCGGCCTCTGGCTGCCTCTGCAGGTAATCCTCGGCCAGGGCCACCGCCTGGGAGCAGGTCTCTGGGCTCCGTCCCTTGACCCAGCCCTGCACCTCCGCAGGCAGGACGGTCAGGAGCTGTTCGAGAAGGAGCAGCTCCAGGATCTGCTCCTTGGTGTGCTTCTCGACCCTTAGCCACCCGTCGCAAAGCTCCAGCAGCCGGCGGTGAGCCCCTCTCGGCCCCTCGGCCTCCTGGTAGCAGAAGTGCCTGAAGCGCTGGCGCCGAGTCTCCCTCCGGAAGTTGTCCCATTGCAAGATGGCCGCCTTCACTTTCCCATAATCCTCTCTGTCCTGACCCTCCAGCCGGCTAACGGCCCGCTCGGCTTCCCCGCTGAGGGCCGGCAGGAGTCGGGCCGCCCACTCCACCTTGGGCCACCGGCAGGCTTTGGCCACTCGCTCGAAGGAGGCCAGGAAGCCCTTGACGTCGTCCCAGGGGGTGGGCTCCTCCGGCAACTGGGGGACCCCCCAGCCAGAGTGGGGAGACTCCAGGGTCCTCAGGAACTCCTGCAGCTGGGCATCCCAGTGCCGGTGCAGCCTGTCCTCTGGTTCCTGCTTAATCTGTTCTCCAGATCTCCGGTTTTGTCCTCTAGGGCCGGGGGCATGTCCTGCTCCTGCCACCCTTTCCCACACAGGCGGCACGACGTCCATTTCCTCGCCAGTCACTCTTTCGCAGTCTCTAGGTCAAATAAGAGGGGAATGGGGTTAGGCGCAACAGCGGCTGAGGCTGCCACAAGCCAAGGCACTTCTCCTGTGAGGGAAAAAGCAGAAATGAGAGATGTTGTAAACAAGATCTGCCCTTCTTCCCTTATGGGGTATCCAAGAGCCCATATAGAGTCCTTAAGTGGGTTCCCTATCGGTAGGAGAAAATAACAGAAGCCAACCAGAGAATATTGAGAAGCAAAGCAGCTAGTAAGCCTGATCTTTATTGAACCGTTGCAACAGGGTGCTCCCCTCACACGCAGGAGGACCCAGAACAAAGGTGTGCCCGCCCTTATATAGACTTTTTAAATTGCCTGCCCTGGAGTCCAAGACCACCTCCAGAAACATCATACATACATCACAGAAAAGGCGGTCTACAACAGAAATCTGAGTGCGTTGTTTATGTCCTGTCTGGCAGATTACCTGTTAATGGTCACTTGATTGGATTACCTGGGAAGCCTGGCTAGTCTTTTGTAATGACAAATGCTTGGTTCCTGAGCCAGGTCACAGACTCACCCTATTCATACAGAGACATACCCTTAAGACAGGATTTGTGAACGAAAAGACAATGGGGAGGCTTTTCCATTTTCCTTTGACCTTCGGCCAAGGGTTCCCCATTATTATTACATTATAACAACATTAACTTACTTTGAATAAACATACACAAATTTATTGATTGTTAACATAATAGACAGATGATTTAAGGATCTTGATAATTTGATAATATGCAGAGAATAATATGTGTTGAAAAATCAGAGAGAGGAACTGAGGGAAGTCTGGGGAGGAGGGAGGGAGGGTTCCTTTTTGGGGAGGGGGAGGGGGAAATGGGGGGGGGAAATCATGAAGATATGTTTTGATAATTTGTTATGTTGAAATTCTCAATAAAAACTATTTTTTAAAAAACAACAGTATTAACTTACAACTGTACTATAACTATTTACAAATGGCAGCCACACAAAATTGGGTCTGCTGCAGGAAGCCCACATTTAACTGGTGCAAATTCAGCTTTACAAACTTGGCAATTTTATTTTTATTTGTAAAGGGGGTAGAAAGAGGGCAGGCGTCCAGGAAAAAAAGACTTTGGCAACCCTATTGAACCCAATATGTTTTTGGCTGTGAGCACTAGGGCAAAAGATTCTGGCACTGCAGGGGGTTGGACTAGATGACCCTCATCCGCCATGGCCAGCATGGGAATGATGGGAATTGAAGTCTAGCAATATATGCCCTAATATCAACAACCTCAGATATGCAGATGACACAACCTTGATAGCAGAAAGTGAGGAGGAATTAAAGAACCTTTTAATGAGGGTGAAAGAGGAGAGTGCAAAATATGGTTTGAAGCTCAACATCAAAAAAACGAAGACCATAGAGGCAGTGAGAGATTTTACTTTCTTGGGCTCCATGATCACTGCAGATAGTGACAGCAGCCACGAAATTAAAAGACGCCTGCTTCTTGGGAGGAAAGCAATGACAAACCTAGACAGCATCTTAAAAAGCAGAGACATCACCTGGCCAAGAAAGGTCCGTATAGTTAAAGCTATGGTTTTCCCAGTAGTGATGTATGGAAGTGAGAGCTGGACCATAAAGAAGGCCGATCGCCGAAGAATTGATTATTTTGAATTATGTTGCTGGAGGAGACTCTTGAGAGTCCCATGGACTGCAAGAAGATCAAACCTCTCCATTCTTAAGGAAATCAGCCCTGAGTGCTCACTGGAAGGACAGATCGTGAAGCTGAGGCTCCAGTACTTTGGCCACCTCATGAGAAGAGAAGACTCCCTGGAAAAGACCCTGATGTTGGG
This sequence comes from Podarcis filfolensis, assembly GCF_964270895.1. Lineage (NCBI taxonomy): Eukaryota > Metazoa > Chordata > Lepidosauria > Squamata > Lacertidae > Podarcis > Podarcis filfolensis. Next base: position 7,932,516 of record NC_139605.1, on the reverse strand, counting down.
AAAGATGGAGGGCACAAGGAGAAGGGGGCGACAGAGGACGAGATGGTTGGATGGTGTTCTTGAAGCTACCAGCATGAGTCTGACCAAACTGCAGGAGGCAGTGGAAGACAGGAGTGCCTGGTGTGCTCTGGTCCAGGGGGTCGCGAAGAGTCGGACACGACTAAACGACTAAACAACAACAATATACGCCCTGGACTAAACTATAACACAGCTACAGTTTTGGAAACTTATTACGAAACCAACTGTTATGACACCCGCTCCTTTGCCTCCTCCTTCCTTCCCAGCCAGGGTGCCTCCTGCTTCTGCACTCCCACTCACCCCGTCCCTGTTCCTTCCACGGACTTCCCAAGCCCACAATTGAGTCCATTTAGTTCAATAGTGCCTACACTGGCGGGCAGCGGCTCTACAGATAAGGAGATCTGGCTTATCAGGAGACGCCGGGGATCGACCCTGAAACCTTCTGCATGCAGAGCAGATGCTCTACCCACTGAACCTCAACCCCCTTCCCAAGGAGCGCGCAGGAAGCCGCCTCCTACGGAGATCCACCGTTAGGTCCGCCCAGCTCAGCACCGTCTGCACTGACCGGCAGCCGCTCCCCAATACAGCTGGCGGGGGAGGGAGGATGAGCCCGCTCCCAGCCTTACCTGGAGGCGGCGGAATTTGAACCCCGGACCTTATGCATGCAAAGGTGTCCTCTGCGACCAACTCCCAGCTGGAGAGCGTAATTAAAATAAACCAGTTTCCGGAGGAGGGCTGGAAGGAGGAGGAGGAGAAGGAGGAGGAGGAAAGCTCAGCCCAGCTTTGCAAAGGAGGACGCATCAAAGCGGAGGCGCGCTTTGTTTCCATTGCACAACGCGCGGCTCACTCCGGAGTGAAGCCGGCATGGATGGCAGGCAGTTCTGCGGAGGGGCGTCCTTTCTAACCTCCAGATCGCCATTTCCAGGGAGGGAGGGAGAGAGGGAAAGGGATCCCCCTCCCCAAATCCTGGCTCTGCGCCCACCCCAAAAAAGCTCCTACTTTCTGCACCTGGTGCAAAAGCCTTTTTATTTCTCCACCTGCCAGGGGGCCTTTTGGGGGAGCAGCCCCTACTTCTGGCTCTCCGTTGAACAGGAAGGACAACCGATGAAGAAAGTGGGGGGAAAGCGGGTCTGATATTCTGTATGAAACACCCACCCATCCCTTTGGCCCCCTATATGGCAGCGCAGGCACTTGGGAGCCGGAAGTGAGAGCACCAAGCCGCCCTATGCTTTCCCCTTCCCTCTTTGGCCAAGGAGCCGCTACCTTTCATTGCGCACAGGCGCATGCTCTCTAGTGGTCCGCCTAGAGCAGTGTTGCCTGCACGGGCCGGCAGCGGTAGTTCCAAACCGGTGACGTCCTCACCTCTTTGGAAATGCTGCGCATATGGAGCACAGCAGGCTGCCCCGGTACTGAGCTAAACCATGGCATCCAACCGGACTCAGTATTGCCCACACGGACTGGCAGCAACTTTCCCATGTTTCAGCCCTACCTGGAGGCGCCAAGGCAAAGCAGGCGGTCCTCTTCTTTTACAGGGATGTAGTAAAACCATTGGTCCACCTAGCTCAGTAGTGCCTGCACGGACTGGCAGGCGCTCACCAGGATTTCAAAGCAACCTTCTGTCCCAGCCATACCTGAAGATGCCAGGTATGCATGGAAAGCAGGGTCTCTTCCCCCTGGCCCTTCCCCAGACACTCACTCCCACCTTTTTCTCTGCTCCCAAATTCATGGTCATTTTGGGGGTTCCCTACCTGAAGAGGTTTCCCCCAGTGCTCTGTGTGTGAGTGGGATTTTTTCCAATGTATTTCTCTTTCCTCTTGGTTTTCACGTACCTGTGTGGAGTTTATGTCCCGTTTGCCAGTGTGGTTGCAAGATAAAGCAGTTAACACATTTATTAGATACAGTGGTACCTCAGGTTACATACGCTTCAGGTTACAGACTCCGCTAACCCAGAAATAGTACCTCAGATTAAGAACTTTGCTTCAGGATGAGAACAGAAATCGTGCTCCGGCGGCGCTGCAGCAGCAGGAGGCCCCATTAGCTAAAGTGATGCTTCAGGTTAAGAACAGTTTCAGGTTAAGAACAGACCTCCGGAACGAATTAAGTACTTAACCCGAGGTACCACTGTATAGGGTCGCCATATTTCAGAAAGTAAAAACCAGGACACCCTAAAAGTTACTGAGCTTTTTAAGACAACCCCCCAGTTTGTTGAGCTCTTTTCTACAAAAATGGCATTTTTTTCGATTGACTAGCCAGGACAGATCCAGGACAAGGCACCACCTTTCAGAAATTCCCACCACCCCGGACATCAACTCCACATTTAAAATCCCAGTAATGTCCAGGAAATCCCTATTAAATAATAATATTTAAGAACCTGCTGGATCAGGGTTCAATGGCCCAACTAGTCATGGCAAGGGTGCCAACTTGAATAAAATATATTTTGGGATGATGCGGTGCACATACAACATTCAAATGGCAATGCTCATCAATTTTATTTTATTGTGGGGGCCAAAGAGCAAGAAAGGCCCCTAGGGGTTGGCTCCTATGAGTCATGGAATCAGAGAATTGCAGAGCTGAGGGGGATTCTGTTCTCCGCTGGCCAACAAGATTCCTGTGGGAAACTCGAAAGCAGGACCTGAGAACGAGAACCCTCTCCCTTTTTGTTACTAGCCATTGATAGCCCACTCCTCCGTGAATTTGCCCCATCCTCTTTGGAAGCCAGCCATACTGTGGGAGGCAGTTCCACAGATTAACTCTGCGCCACACAAAGGACTTTGTTTTACCACTGTTGCGGCTACATTCACAACTAATCTCGCAGCCCAACCATCTGACAAAGAGGGAACGATGGAAAATCTGTTGTTTATTTCTATCACATTACTTTAATAAAGGTAAAGGGGCCCCTGACCATTAGGTCCAGTCGTGACCGACTCTGGGGTTGCAGCGCTCATCTTGCTTTATTGGCCGAGGGAGCCGGCACATAGCTTCTGGGTCATGTGGCCAGCATGACTAAGCCGCTTCTGACGAACCAGAGCAGCGCACGGAAACGCTGTTTACCTTCCCGCCGGAGTGGTACCTATTTATCTACTTGCACTTTGACGTGCTTTCAAACTGCTAGGTTGGCAGGAGCAGGGACCGAGCAACGGGAGCTCACTCCATTGCGGGGATTCGAACTGCCGACCTTCTGATTGGCAAGTCCTAGGTTCTGTGGTTTAACCCACAGCACCACCCGCGTCCCTTACTTTACTTTACTTTAATAGCCCCCACCAAAAAGTATTAATTGAAATAAAACACACACACACCCACACACCCAAAAAACCCCAACACCACCAGGTGGGTGAAACTTTTATTTCAGCATGGAAAATAAAACATTTTTCTTCAGGAGGAGGTTCATGTCATTGCGGAGGTGCGAAATCTTTGGCCCACCAAATGTCGCTTGACAACTCTCATCAGACCCAGCAAACATGGCTGACGGCCAGGCCTGCTTCTTGCGGTTTCAAGGGAACCTCTCACAAATTTAATAATGAAAAATTCAATTTCGTTAAAGGAGTACAAAGGGATGAGCCACACAATAAGTTCATTTGTGGGCGATGCCACACTTAGGCTGACTCCAGTGTCCTCTGGTCTTGGGCGCCCAAATATTGGACTACAACTCCCATCATCCCCTGCCATCTTGGCCAATGATGAGGGATGATGGGAGTTGTAGTCCAACAGCAAGGTTGAAGAAGATTATACAGATTTGAGCAGCTCACAGCTGGAAACTCTTAATTTAGTTGCTACATATGATTTTGGGGGCAGGAGGGGATTACGTTAAAAAAATATGAAAAGTTTTATGCATTAACATGCCCAACTGAACATATAATAATAATCTGAATTTAAACTATGCCAAAAAAAATACCAAAAGCTTTGTAATGGTTATCCCCCCAAAAATAGAAATTGCTGAAAAATGGGAGTTTAGTTCAGCAACTTCTGGAGAGTGTGAGGTTTGAGAAATCTGGCTTAAGTCTGTTCTACTCTAGATCATGATTTCAAATTCCCAGTGACTATGAGATTTAGGAACATGATTTTTGTGCCACATGGCAAAGGGGGATATTGCTGCAGGGCGAAACCAGCGGGTTCAATCTGCTCTGTTGCACATACCTTGGTGAGACTTGAGAACAGATGAGAGAGGATAGCACAGGGCCCTCCAGCATAGCTGTCAACTTACAGATTTGAAAATAAGGGACCAGCGGTCTCGAAAATAAGGGATCAGCAGCCAAAATAAGGGATTTTAGTCAACCAGCAGCCAAACGAAGTCTCAAGTGGTGGTTCCCACAGCGCAGCAACCCGGCAAAGGGGATGCAGCAAGGAAAACCACCGTCACCTCTCTGCTGGGAAGCGCTGAGCAAAGGCGAGTCCCCAGGCAACGCGGCCGATTTGAGTGGCACAAGGCATGCAAGCTCCACCCCCCAGTCGTTCTTAGACTCCTTATTGGGTGAGCAATGCAGCCAAGCAACACAGTTGGAGCCTCCCTCCTCCCTGGCCGGCAGGGAGGGAGGGAGAGGAGCTGCTTCCTTTGAAACCCGGGGAATTTAAGGGACATCATCAATAAGGGACAGCAGCGGGACATGGCGCTGGGATAAGGGACTGTCCCGCCAAATAAGGGACGCTTGACAGCTATGCCCTCCAGGTGTTGCTGAACTACAACTCCCAGAAAGCAATGGTGGGAGTTGTAGTTCAGCAACATGGGGAGAGCACCAAAGGTCCCCCTGCCACCTTCCAACCCACGACTTCCAATCGGTATCTGTGACGTACAAATCTAAGCAACTACAACTCCCATCATCCCTGACCAGTCAATGGATGATGGGAGTTGTAGTTGAACGACAGCTGGGGGGACCCGAGGTTGCCAGAATACTGAGCCCCAAAGGAAGGAGGGAGGAGAAACTTTGGCCCTCCCAAAGGTTTCGGAACTACGACTCCCATCGGGCGCAGCACAAGCAAAAATGGGAGCCGTCCCCTGTGAAAGTAGCATCCTGGATTTGGAAGCCAACTTTCTCTGCGACTTGCGCCGTGAGTGAAGTTGAACATGCAGGCGGCTGCAGAGCCTCGGCGATTTCAGAGAGGCCCTGGCAAGCACAAAATCATTCCCTGTGTGCAGACACTGCTGCTGCTCCTCTTTCTGGGCCACTTCCCATCTGGTTAAAAAACAAAAACGCGAACTCGAAAACCCACATCAGAGTCCCCTCCCCTATTACGCACGGATCCTTTCCCATGTTTGGAATTCCAACCGCCCCATTTTCTCTCTCCCAGGTCCGCTCAACAAAGCACCTCGACTCAAAACTAATTCTCTCTCTCTCTATTCGCAATTTAGAAAATAATAAAACAGGACCTACCCAGTCCCAGACTTTCAACCGCTTTGATACAATCGGCAAAGCCAAGCCATAAACTCTGGACAGCATTACTTTCAGCTTTTGTGTAGCCCTGCCTCTAGAAAAGTAGCAGGTCAGCGAAGTTGTATCACTTGCACGCTACATATCTACCTGCAAGGATTTTTCTTTCTTTTTTTTCGTGGCGGAGAGGTGGTGTGCACAAAATATTCCCACATCTAAAACACCTCTGCACTGCAGCCTATAGTGGTACAGTCTGAGAATTGGTTCCCCCACCCCGCAAAAAAGAAAAGGAAAAAAAAGGTGAGATTTCAAGTGGCAGGATGGACTTATAGGTAGCACAGAAATCAAGGCAAAAAGCAGTGGGTTCTGGCTTCAGGGAACGCAAAATCAGGTTCGCTGGTGGCTGGTAGGGTGGAACGCTAGGAGCCTAACAGTAGGTGGCGCCACAGCCAACGACAGAGTCAACAGCAGGCAAAGCCAACTCGTTTTTGTCCCCATCTCCCTCCTCCCTGCTGGGTTCTAAAAGAGCAACATTGAGGGGAGGAAGGCGACAGGCAGCGCCACCCCTGGGCTGGCAGTTGGGGGCTATCTGGGTGCAAACTGAGGTTGGCGGGGCAGTCCCTCGTTTGCTCCTAATGGGGTGTTTCCCACTGATCAGGTCCCTCTTTGTAGGTTTCAAAGGCTTCTCTTAGCACTCTGAGCACCCCAAGCCTGGAGGGCTCCTCCCTCCTCTATCTGGAAAAGGGGTACACATTGAGAAGAGCCAAGTGGCCGGGACATGACAGGTGTTTTGGAAAGATTTGCTTTCTCCCCACCTGCATTTTCAGGCACCTTCGTTTTATGCACTCGGAACAAACCTTCTTCCCAGAGTAGGCGATTTGCCATGACTTTTGGCCTAGGTGGGCTTGTGACACTCCTGTTCACTTTTAAAGGGGTTTATATTGATCGGTGCCCGACTCTGGTAGCGGCGGGAAATAATGCATCGATATTCCAGCACAGCTGCCCGAAAAATGCCCCTTCTAGAGAAGACGGGGCGCTAACGAAATGCCAAAGACCCAAGTCCTATTACGAAAAGGGGAAGAGAGGAGGATTTGATTATCTACTAAGGTTCATCCAACCGATTTTTCAGGAGTTTCCTTCTGCGTGGATTCTCTGATGACTAATGAGGTTAGAGCTCTGAGTGAAGCTTTTCCCACAGTCCAAACACCGGTACGGTTTCTCCCCTGTGTGTGTCCTCTCGTGGGCCACGAGGCTAGAGCTGCCACGGAAACTCTTCCCACAGACGGAGCACTGAAAGGGCTTCTCGCCGGTGTGGATTCTCTGATGTGTAATGAGGTGCGATTTGTAGCTGAAGCTTCTCTCGCACACCATGCACTGGAAAGGCTTCTCTCCCGTGTGGATCCTTCTGTGCGCGCTGAGGCGAGAGCTGACGCTGAAACTCTTCCCGCATTCCCCGCACTGGTATGGCTTCTCACCCGTGTGGATCCTCTCATGGCTGACTACTTCTGAGCTGCGCAGGAAGCTCTTCCCGCAGAACGAACACCGGTAGGGCTTCTCTCCGGTGTGGGCCCTCTCGTGTGCGAGGAGATCTGAGCTTTCACTGAAAGTTTTCCCACAGTCCAAACATATAAACGGTCTCTCGCCCGTGTGGCTTCTCTGGTGCTTCCTGAGCCGCGAGCTCACGCTGAAGGTTTTCCCGCACTCAGAGCACTCATATGGCTTTTCCCCCGTGTGGATTCTCTGGTGGCTGTTGAGGTACGAGCTCTGGCTGAAGCTTTTCCCGCACTCCAAGCACTTGTACGGCTTTTCCCCCGTGTGGATCCTGTGATGCGTGATGAGGTTCGAGATGTCGCTGAAGCTTTTCTCGCACACCGAGCACTGGTAAGGTTTGTCACCGGTGTGGATTCTCTGATGACTAACAAGGCCTGAGTTGCGCCGGAAGCTCTTGCTGCAGTACAGACATTTGTACGGCTTCTCTCCAGTGTGGGTTCTCTCGTGAGCGATAAGTCCCGACTTCACACTGAAGCTCTTGGCGCAGTGCGAACACTTGTAGGGCTTCTCTCCCGTGTGTGTCCTTCGGTGGGCAATGAGGCTGGAGCTGACGCTGAAGCTCCTCCCGCAGTCGGAGCACGTGTACGGCTTCTCTCCTGTGTGGGTTCTCTCGTGAACGATAAGGCGCGAGCGGAGGCTGAAGCATTTGCCGCACACTGAGCACTTGTGAATTTTCTCTCCGGCTTGGTCTGAGCCCTGACTGAAGTTTTCTTCATAGACGATGATCTTCATGGACGGCTTGCCCTCGCCCGTCTCCTTCTCTGCCGCGGCTACACCGAGATCTTCGTAACCACCCGCCAACGGGATGGATTTTTGCAGCCTCTTCCTGGGCGGCTTTTTCGATGGCTTATCTGATCTCGGTGGCCTTTCGGGTAGGTCTTCCGGTTTGTCAAAGAGAGGGAAGGTCTCCTCAAGGCCTTCATCAGATGCCTCACACAGCCCCTCGTGCTCCCTGTTCTCTGGCTGGGGGCTCCCTTTGTTGTTCTCACTAGGGCACAGGTTGCCTAAAAGGAACAGTTTTGGGGATTAGCACTGATAATCAGAATCGTCTGTTTTATTTGAATGCCACTTTCTCACAGAACGGTGTCCAAAATGGCACAAATCATATCAAGTGAGCAGTAAGTGTGCTTTTATACAAGTCGGAAGGTGCCCAGAGTGGCTAGGGCAACCCAGTCAAATAACAACAACAACAACAACAACAACAACAACTTATTATTTATACCCCGCCCATCTGGCTGGGCTTCCCCAGCCACTCTGGGCGGCTTCCAACAAAATATTAAAATACAGTAATGCATCAAACATTAAAAGCTTCCCTAAACAGGGCTGCCTTCAGATGTCTTCTAAAAGTCTGGTATTGTTGTTCTCTTTGACATCTGCTGGGAGGGCGTTCCACAGGGCGGGTGCCACTACTGAGAAGGCCCTCTGTCTGGTTCCCTGTAACCTCCCTTCTCGCAATGAGGGAACCGCCAGAAGGCCCTCGGCACTGGACTTCAGCGTCCGGGCAGAACAATGGGGGTGGAGACGCTCCTTCAGATGGGCGGGATACAAATAATAAAATTACAGTGGTACCTTGGTTGTCTAACTTACTCCGTTCCAGGAGTCCATTCGACTCCAGGAACCGTTCAAAAACCAAGGTGCAGCTTCTGATTGGCTGCAGGAGCTTCCTGCACTCAATCGGAAGCCGTATCGGACGTCTGGCTTCCGAAAAACGTTCACAAACCAGAACGCTTACTTCTGGGTTTTCTGGGTTTGGGAGCCAAAACGTACACGTACCAAAGTGTTCGAGAATGAAGGTACGACTGTATTACTATTATTATTCAGTTCCAAACATACCAGAAACAATTACAAATCATCAGTCAGTCACAGACTTGATAGAAATCATCACAATATCAGCAAGAACCCCAAAGCAAATTTAAAAATCAAAATCAACAGCTTGGCTCTGGGACTTCAGAGGTTCAGAAACTAATATAGAGTCAGACCATGGGTCTAGTGGAAATTGTTTCCCATTTGGTTGTTTATTTTTTTGATGTGGTTTATTTATTGTTTATGACTTTTGTAATTATGTAAATCTTGTTATGCTGTAAGCCGCCTTGGGCATTGGTTTTTTAACCGTGGAAAGGCGGCATACAAATAAAAAATTATTATTATTATTATTATTATTATTATTATTATTATTATGAGCATAATACTGCCTATGCTAATTGGCAAGATTTCAGGTTGACATCTCTCCCAGCCTTAGTTGGAGATGCCTGTCTCCCCCCCACTTTTTCTTTTCTCTCCCAGCCTTTTCCTCTCTCCCCCTCTTCTCCTCAGTCGGTATAACAGGAGACTCTTGATCTCGGGGTCGTGGGTTTGAGCCCCACATTGGTCAAAAACATTCTGGCACTGAAGGGGGTTGGACTAGATGACCGCCATGGTCCCTTCCATCTCTATAATTCTATGACCCTTTCCCAACCTGTCTCTCTCCCTTTCCCATCTCACCAAGCCTGTCTCCCCCTTCCTTTCTCTTCTAGCTCTCTCCCCCCCCCATCTCTGCTTAATGGTTTGGGTAAAAGGAAGCATGTTGTGCATGCCAACATCCAAAGGAACCAATTTTAAAATTCAAATGAGCGCAGCGGCACCTTACCTCGTGAAGAACTGTCCTCCGCAGCAGTCTCCTCCTTGACCTCCAGGCCCTGCTGTCTCTGCTCAGGGTCCGAGAGAGCTCCTTCGGCCTTCAGGGACGTCTCACTGGCCTCCTCAAACAGTCCCGGCCCCTGGAAGACCAGGAAAGAGGCTGAAAGGTGCAGCACGTGTGGCGGTGGGCAACGCCGCACCCTGAACCCTGAAGCCCACCCTGAGCAACTCCTAGACCTCCCTTACCACTCCTTGTTGCCGTTGGCAAGCCAGAATGGGGAAAATCAGCTTCATTCCCATCCCACGCGTTATCAATAACGGGTCGTTATTATTATTTTTTTAAGGAAAATATTTATTGCCTGCCCTTTGTCGTAAGGTCCCAAGGTGGGTTAAAACGATTAGAACACAATATTAAAAGCAATTTAATATTGGGAACAAAAAAACCCCACACACCTCGAGTGTCAAAACTAAAGGTAAAGAGGTGGGTCTTCAGCGTTCTCCGAAAGCTGTGCAATGGGGGTCGCTTGTGCAGAGGATGCACTGAGGGGCCACCCCACAGAATGCCCTCTCCTGGGCTGCCACCCCACTAACTTCTGAGGGAGGAGGAACAACCAGGCGGGTCCCCTCTGCCAACCTCAGCACCCAAGAGGGTCTGTAGGGAAGGCGATGTTCTTTCAGATATTTGGGCTACATCCAATGCAAGCGCTGTTGAGAATTCTATCCATTATATTTTCTCTGCGCAATCGGAACGGATTTCAGGAACCAAAAAGTCGTATTGAAAAAAGTCGACTTTCGTGCCGTCTAGCCCCACAAATGGCCACTAGGTATTTCGTTTTGGCGACTGTAACCCTGGTTTGAGGAGCCATTTGGCGCCCCATGGCCTGGGGAGAGTGAGTGTGGCCAAGGAGGGGGCCTGACAGACAGGTCTGGAGGGCCACATTTGCTTCCCAGGATGGAGGCTGCCTATACCTGGATGAAAGATTTAAGAGACCCAATATCTCACTTGTGTTTCCGGCCTTTCGGGCTCTCGCTGCCTCTGGAGGAAATCCTCGGCCAACATCACCGCCTGGGCGCAGGTCTCCGGGCAGCCATCTTTGACCCAGCTCTGGCTCTCCGGCGGGAGGATGGCCAGGAACTGCTCCAGGATCAGCAGCTCCAGGATCTGCTCCTTGGTGTGCCTCTCTGGCTTCAGCCACCGGTGGCAAAGGAACCAGAGGCGGCTGCAGGCCTCGCGGGGCCCGTCGGCCTCCTTGTATTGGAACAGGCGGAAGTGCTGCCGCTGGACTTCGGTGCTGATGGCGTCGACCCGCAAGATGGCCGCCTTCACCTTCCCGTAATCGCCCGCTTCCCTCTCCTCAAATCGCGGCCCTTCCTCTTTCAGGCCCGGTATGAGCTGCGACATCCATTTTCCCGGCCGGGTGTCAACCGCCTTCTCAACAGACGTCAAAAATATATCGTCCCAGCGCGGCGGGTCTGGAAGCCGGGGGTCGTCTGCTTCCGAATGAGACATCACCACCATCTCCGTGACGTCCCTCGCGCAGACTTCCTCGCATGCGGCAGCCACTTCGTTTTTCACCAGAGCAACGTGGTTGGTCACACCGGTGTCCTCAGAAACGTCTGTCTGTCTTCTAGGCCCTCCATCGGCCATTTTCTCACCTGTTGTATATAATTTGTATTACATTTTCTGTTGTACAATTTAAAGTACTCCTTAAGATATCAATGATGTCCCTTCATCTCTTTCCATGGTTCATTTTACATATCATGAATGCCTGCATATTTTACAAAAACTATACCATTCAGTATTCCATTATTACACCTAAAGGTAAAGGTAAAGGGACCCCTGACCATTAGGTCCAGTCGTGGCCGACTCTGGGGTTGTGGCGCTCATCTCGCTTTACTGGCCGAGGGAGCAGGGGTACAGCTTCCGGGTCATGTGGCCAGCAGGACTAAGCCGCTTCTGGCGAACCAGAGCAGCGCACAGAAACGCCGTTTACCTTCCCGCTGGAGAGGTACCTATTTATCTACTTGCACTTTGACGTGCTTTCGAACTGCTAGGTTGGCAGGAGCAGGGACCGAGCAATGGGAGCTCACCCAGTCGTGGGGATTCGAACTGCCAACCTTCTGATCGGCAAGCCCTAGGCTCTGTGGTTTAGACCACAGCGCCACCCGCGTATGTACTTCTAATTCTCTTATAGTATATGTTAAGTCTGCGAGTTGTGCATATTCTGTCAACTTAAGTTGCCATTCTTCTTGGGTTGGGACCTCACTCGTTTTCCATTTTGGGGCTAACAAAACACAGGCCACAGTGTTGGCATACATAAATAACCTTTTTTGACATCTGGGAATTTCAGTCTGAATTATCCCCAACAGGAAGGACTCTGTTTTTTGGGGGAAAGTACTTTTTGACATTTTTTCCCAATACATTATGGATCATTTCCCCATACACTTTCACCCTTTAACAGGTCCACCACATATGAAAGAATGTACCCTCGACCTCATTGTATCTCCAGCACTTATCTGATTCAGTCTTAGGCATCTTAGCAAGCCTACTCTGAGTTAAACACCATCTGTAAATCATTTTCAAGAAGTTCTTCTGCCTGCCCATTTTCTCACCTGCCCACTCCGTTGGAAAAGGTTCCTGGAGGCTCAGCGGGATGGTCCCCTCCTCCTCCGAAGCCATTTTCTCTCCCCAGATCGAGGGCAACTTTAGCCCAGCTCGGCTATCTCCACTCCAGGTCCAACCCCTTCTGTGTCTTCTTACTAAACGCAGCTGGGTTGGGTGTGAGAAACGGAACTTTTATTTGTTCGGAAAGATAAAATGCCCAAAAATAACAATAATAATGAATAGATACGACCTGTGCTTTCCCCAAACAAGTGAAGACCTTTTTTGTTCCAACAGGATCTCTAGCTGGGCAAATGGGGTCTTTACTGCCAGTGTCCTCTTAGAATCATAGAATCATTGACTTGTAGAATTGGAAGGGAACCTGGGGGTCATCTAGTCCAACCCCCTGCAATGCAGGAATCTCAGCTAAAGCATCCATGACAGATGGCCACCTGACCTCTGCTTAAAAACCTCCAAGGAAGGAGAGTCCACTACCTCCTGAGGGAGGCCATTCCACTGCCGAAGGGCTCTTACTGTCAGAAGTTTTTTTCCAAATGTTTAGTCAGAATCTCCTTTCTTGTAACTTGAAGCCATGGGTTCAAGTCCTACCCTCCGGAGCAGGAGAAAACAAGCTTGCTCCACCTTCCATGGGACAGCCCTTGAGATAGTGGAAGATGGCTGCCCTATCTCCTCTCAGTCTCCTCTTTTCCAGGCTCAACATACCCAGCTCCTTCAACCATTCCTCATCAGGCTTGGTTTCCAGACCCTTGATCATCTTGGTTGCCCTCCTCTGCAAATGTTCCAGCTTGTCAACATCCTTCTTAAATTGTGGTGCCCAGAACTGGACACATTATTCCAAGTGTCGTCTGACCAAGGCTCTTACTTCCCTTGATCTGGACACTATACTTGATGTTGATGCAACCTGGAATAGCATTAGGGGTTTTTTTTGCTGCTTGACTCGTGTTAGGATTCTTTTGGTCTTGTTTTTTTTAATGTTGGTTTTTTTGTCTTTTAACTGTTTTTAATTATTTTGTGTGTAAATCGTCTTGAGACAGTCGTTTAGAAGGAAATTCATAAAACAATTGTAATAAAAAATATTAATAATTACAGTTAGATTGATTATTATTATTGGGATGTAGTCAACCAATTCATTTCATCAGTGCAAGTATTTCCACTTGTGCAATGGAGCCTCCCCCACTTATTCTTCAGATATGGGAAGTGTGCAGGGTGTCAGGATTCACAGAATGCTGTGTGAGATAGTAAGCCTGCAGGCTTGAGTTTGCTGGCTGATGCAATCAGCCTGCAATACTTTCTATGGAAGTGCTGGGTCAGAAAGACTCAGCAGTAATGTGCTGTCAGTTGATTGGCTGTCATTTGTTTAAAAGGAAAACCTGTCCATCAGTAAGTGTGGTGGTGCAGAAGAGTGTGGTCAGAGAGAGAGAGAGAGAGGTCTTCCTATTTGCCTTAAGGTGCAGCCAGGTACTCTGTTTGACTGTATGAACTGCTCGTGTATTATAGCCTGTAGATATTTGTATATATAGCTCACAATAAATATACTGCACTGAAGAACCTGGGACTCTGAGCATTTCTGCTAAAGTGCTGCGGAGAATTCGCGACACAGGGTGCACACTTGGTGTGAATGGGGGATGTTCCTCTGCCCAGGTAGAAATCCTTGTGCTGATGGAACAAGTTAGCTAGATGCAGCCCATTCGTAAGAATTCTTAGTAATGAATAAAGATTAATAATCAACAATGAGCCTTTTACATAGCTCAGTTGGTTGAGCATGAGACTCTTAACCTCAGGTTTAAACCCCGTATTGGACAAAAGATGATTGCATTGCAGGGGGTTGGTCTAGATGACCCCGGTGTGCCTTCCCGCTGACAGTTCTACGATTCATTTAATCCCGCCTGAGGCCAGGCTAGGCGGAGAGGCAGCAATCTTCAGAGCTGAGCAAGTATTTAAACCTCAAACCTTCCTGGCTCGATGGCCCACACTCTTCCCCACCACACCAGACTGGGGGCAGCGCAGCAACCCTGTGCATCTTTACTCAGAAGCAGCTTTCCCTATAGGCTATAATCTGGAGTGGGAGGGAAGCACTGCAGGGACACGAATGCATTGTATTCCAGGATAAGATCTCGTGCATCTATTGAAGCGGGCTGCAGTATCTCCGAAGCAGACACCGTCATCAAATCGTTAGCCTTCCAGGTCACACAAGACTCTTTGTTGTCAGGGCTCCGCTCTCTGGAAATGACCGTCCTTGCAGGAATTCTTACATCATTCAGGCATGGATGGTTGGCTGAAATCTCCTCTTTATTATTATTATTATTATTATTTGCAATTTCTGTCCTTAATCATCACCATTCTGTCCTTAACCATCATCTATAATAATAATAATAATAATAATAATAATAATAATAATAATAATTGCACATGCATCTCCCCCAACTCTCCTCCATCAGTCACTCACCTTTTGCAAAGATTGCAAGCTTGCAATCCTTCCTTGCAAGGTGCGTGCAAACCACAGATCCCTGGATGCACAATTCAGAAGCCGAACCTTCCCCTCCCCCCCCTCGCAACTCCCCTCTTTCTCCTCCCCCTCCCGCCACAGGAAGGAACTCGCCAGCCCCCGAAAGGTCCTCCCCCAGGACCTCGCTCTCGAGTCCCGCCCCCGCCTCTCTAGCAACGGCCCACTCTGTCGCTTTAACCCCTTGCACGCCTCGCGGCAAAGCAAACCAACCATGCGGGGTTCGCGTAAGGCGGGCGCGGGAGGCTTTTTTTAGTCCGCTTTCCCTGCTGGACACCCTCGAGAGGTGGGGGTGGGGAGTAGGTGCCGGCGATGGGCGGGGCCAGAAGCCAAAGGGGGCGGGGCGGTTGGCTGCAAAGTTCCATCTTTTTGTTGCAATGTCCAGCTTTGCACAATAGGCTGGTTGCTTTTTTTCTTTCTCTCTTTTTTATTACAAAGGATCATGGAATTACAGAGCTGGAAGGGATCCCCAAGGGTCGAATGCAACCACACTGCAATATGATGATGATGATTGTTGTTGTTGTTTAGTCGTTTCCGACTCTTAGTGACCCCATGGACCAGAGCACGCCAGGCACTCCTGTCTTCCACTGCCTCCCGCAGTTTGGTCAAAGATGATGATGATAGTTTATTATTTATACCCCTCCCATTTGGCCGGGCTTCCCCAGCCACTCTGGGTGGCTTCCAACAAAATATTAAAATACAGTAATGCATCAAACATTAAAAGCTTCCCTAAACAGGGCTGCCTTCAGATGTCTTCTAAAAGTCTGGTAGTTGTTCTTCTCCTTGACATCTGGTGGGAGGGCGTTCCACAGGGCGGGTGCCACTACCGAGAAGGCCCTCTGCCTGGTTCCCTGTAACTTGGCTTCTCGCATTGAGGGAACCACCTGAAGGCCCTCGGCGCTGGACCTCAGTGTCCGGGCAGAACGATGGGGGTGGAGACACGCCTTCAGATATACCGAGTTTCCCCAGCCACTCTGGGCGACTCCCAATAGAATATTAAAAACATGATAAAACATGGATGCTTTAGCTGAGATTCCTGCATTGCAGGGGGTTGGACTAGATGACCCATGGGGTCCCTTCCAACTCTTAAGATTCTATGATTGCAACACAGGGAACTCAGCATGCATTCCACTGTCCGATTTGAAACCATACCAAACCCCACTTAGCTTTGTAAACGTGCAAGCAAGTTTTGCTGCACATAAAACGGAGAGAAGAGTTATAACAAGGGAAGAAAATTTAAAAGATGAAAATCAAACTAGGCACGTAGATTAAGTAGAGTTGTGACTGCTTCCTAAAGCCTGTTGCCTTGCTTAGCCGGCTTTGGAAAGGCAGCACGAGGGCCGAGGGGAGTAGGTGATTTTGGCTTTGCTTCCACCCCCACAGTAGGTTCCCTGTAGGAGTACTTGTGAAGCCCAATTGGTATGAAAAGTTGGGCCGCCCCGATTTAGTCACCTATGTTGCTTTTAAAGGTTTTGCTGGTTTCATCTGCATTTTGATCCTTCTACGAATACCGATCTTATAATAATTTTGCGGCTTTTAGCTGTGTTTTATCCTACAAATTTTAGAATGTACACTAAGGTTGCGGCCCTCCCTATGTCGGTGGGCTTCATCTCCCATTATTCCTCAGTCAGCATGGCCAATGGTCAGGGATGATGGGAGCTGTACTGAGGGGGTTGGACTACATGACCCTTGGGTTCCCTTCCAGTTCTACATTTCTATGATTCCTGCAGCATCTGAATGGCTACAGGCTCCCCATCCCTGGTATGCACCGATTGAAGGGCAATTCGATTCAGCAGCTTACTAATCTTTCTAAATCAATTAATGAAAACCTGGCTGGTTTTATGTCTGTATTATTAGTAAATGCGGCTGATTTTGTGTGTGTGTCATTAGTAAATTTTCTGTTTATGCACACCACACCACTGAAAGATTACCTTTATGATGGTGCATAAAAAGTTTTCCAGATAAGAAATAAGATGGAAGCCTGCTATCAAAAAACAAAATCAGAAGCTGAAGTTCTCTAATCATGCCAATATCACTTTCCTATGCTGATGAAAACTTGGTGCATTAAATAATAATTATTAAAAAGCAGGCAGGCTGAGAATATGCTCCTATTAGAAGCAGTGACGGCCACCAACTCGGATGCTTTTAAAAGAATATGGGACAAATTTGTGGAGGATAAGACTATCTGTGGCTACTAGCCCTGTCAAGAGGCAATATGCCTTTGGATACCAGTCACTGGGGATAAGAAATTGGGAGCGTAGGGCTGTTGCTCTCGGATTCTGCTCTGTGGGCACTGAGGCATTGACAGGAGTGAGCCAGCAGTAAATCACACCAAGCAAGTTGGAGTTAACTCTTTATTAGCAAAAACAGGATATGCACAGGAGTGTCCGGCCTAATGAGCAGAGCAACTGATCTCCTCCATGAAGCAGTAGCTGAGACTGAAGGCCTCCCTATGGCTGCCTAACTCCCCTCATCTCCAGGGCCTTTTCTGAGCAATCGGAGACTGTGCCTGTATAAAGCCCCTCCGTCCTCTTCATGCCTCTCCTGGTTCTGGGAGAACAAGAGGGAAGGGAACTTGTTGCAGCAGGAAGGTGAGACATCCACGACTCTTCACCAGCCAGAGACCTCTCCTCCCACCTTCCTGCTTCAGCTTCTGCCTCTGATTCTGGGCTGCTCTCTGCCACACACTCTCCCCGCTCACTAAGCCTTGTTACCCCTTCAGCTTCCGATACCTCCTTTCCTCAGTCTGCTCCCTCTTCTCCCTCATTGTTGTCCCAACACCATTCCACAGGCCCTGACCCTTCGTTCCTTGGGGGTTCCCCAGCTGGCCGACCTGTATGCCGGACTGCAGAGACCCCCTTTGGCATGATCCAGCGTCGTTTGCGAGGGAAGAAAGTGAGGCAGACGTGAAGGTGGAACAATGACAAACTCCATAGACTGCAATCAATAAGGAGAAGGAACGGAAGAGGATGGCAGTGGGAACCACCTGGTCAGACGAGAAAGCGTGGGGGACTGCAAAGTGTCGCTCAGTCACAGTTTTTCCTCTTCTGGCTCTGCTTCGAAGTGGCGCTGGGGTGTGTGACGGCAGCTGGCAGAGAGGTTGCCGGCGAATCTCCGGGACTCGGGTTTGTTAAGGGAGGGAAAGGCTCGAGGCTGGTGGAGGGACACAGGGGGCCTGGTGCCGGGTCGGGTCCCGGAGCCAAGTCTTGTGCCCCAGCAGGAACGTGCATCCCGGGTTCATCAGGGGTGGGGGAAGGCAAGGGCATCGTGGTGCTCCCAGAGGTGCCGGCCCGCCTCTCCCCGGAGTTGGGAGCGGCCTGCTGGGCCGACCACGGGGGGCTGAACCCCGGAAAGAGGCTGGGAGAGGGGTATCTCGGTGTCGAAAAGGCTGTCGCAATGGCCTCCATGGCGGAGGTCTGCCTGCCCATGAGGTCAGCCAGGGTCTGGTGGGAGCGTTCGATGGCCGCGATCATGCGGTGAGTGGTGGCGCGGTCCTCCTCCCGCTCCTGCTTTTCCTGGTGCCTCTCTTGCCTGTCCTCCGCACGTTCCTCCTGCCGGGTGTTTTCGAAGGCCTGCAGGTCCTGCCGGTGCAGCTGCCGCAGTGCGTCCACAAGGTCAGCGTTCGCCTTGGAGGAGGACACCATCGCCGGGGAGGATGAGGGGTCCGCAGACCGCCGGGCGGACTCCAATCGCTGGCGCCAGTTACGCTCCCGGCGGAAGCGCATGCGCTCCACGTTGCCAGCGGTCGGCCTTCTCGGCTCCTCCGCAGAGTCTGAGGAGAGACAAAAGGAAGACAAAGGAGTGAAGGAAATAAAACACAGCCATCAGCCCTCGTCATAGAATCACGGACATTTGAGGCCTAAAGGAAAAGACGCACGCAGACACAAAGCACACATCTTATCTGATGTGTAACTATTGTGGATGAGAATCTTTTGTCAAACTGGGGCAAGTTCAAGGTGTTGGCATTAAAATACCCAATGCAGCTCAAGACCAGGTTCCTCCACAGCAGGGCCGGGCAATTATCGGCTTTCCAACATCGTAATGTTGCCAGCTAAGCTTCATGATATGGCAGTTAATAATAATAACAGTAATAATAATAATTTTATTATTGATACCCTCTTCCACCTGACTGAGTTTCCCCAGCCACTCTGGGCAGCTCATAGAATATATCAGAACACACCAAAACATCAAACATTAAAAACCTCCCAATACAGGGCTGCCTTTAGGTATCTTCTATATCAGGGGTCAGCAACCTTTTTCAGCCGTGGGCCGGTCCACCATCCCTCAGACCATGTGGGGGGCCGGACTATATTTTGAAGAAAAAAATGAACGAATTCCTATGCCCCACAAATAACTCAGAGATGCATTTTAAATAAAAGGACACATTCTACTCATGTAAAAACACGCTGATTCCTGGACCGTCCGTGGGCCGGATTGAGAAGGCGATTGGGCTGCATCCGGCCCCCAGGCCTTAGGTTACCTACCCCTGTTCTATATGTTATGTAGTTCCTTATCCCTTGACATTCGAAGAGAGAGCATTCCACAGGACAGCATTCCATGACAGATGGACAATCAACCTCTGCTTAAAAACCTCCAAGGAAGGAGAGTCCACTGCCTCGTGTGGGAGCTCATACCTGTTTACATTCACTTGCTTTGAGATAAGCTAATTGGTCTACTTTGATCCTAGACTTGGAACCCAGAAACGGGAGTGACTTGTAAGAGTTGGGTATTTGCCTCCTCTGCCCTCGTATTGGCAAGTGAAGCGATGGGAAGTCCTGGCCAAAGTGAGGGCTCAATAAGCAATCCGTAAATGGCTGCTCTTAACTTTTCCTTTTAACTGGTAATTTCATGGTTTTATTCTTTTCACAAACTGCTTTTTAGGTTTGGTCGTTTTCTTTTTCACAATATAATTTTGCGAAATAAATAAGCGAAACACACATGCTGCCTCCGACAGAGGAGGGAGAACGTTGACATCGCACCTCACAGCCATTATACAGTGGTACCTCTGGTTAAGAACTTAATTCGTTCTGGAGGTCTGTTCTTAACCTGAAACTGTTCTTAACCTGAGGTACCACTTTAGCTACTGGGGCATCCCGCCGCCGCCGCCGTGCAATTTCTGTTCTCATCCTGAAGCAAAGTTATTAACCCAAGGTACTATTTCTGAGTTAGCAGAGTCTGTAACCTGAAGCGTCTGTAACCTGAAGCGTCTCTAACCTGAGGTACTACTGTATGCCACAAAAAAACTGTGCCCAAGCCACAAAGCGCCACAGATAAAAGTGCCACTCACTTGACACCTGAGGTTCAGCAGGGTTCTCTGGGGAGGGCAAGGGGACACTATTGCCCTGCGGCGGCTCCTCTTTCCCCACGATCAGCACATCGTCGTCCTTGGACGGCTTTCGGGCCTGCCTGCCCGGCTCGACGGCCGCCCCCCGGAGCTCTTTGGGAGGGGAGGCCTGCGGCAAGGGGAGGACGTACTGCCGCTCATTCGCGGCTGCCTCTGGGGCGGCGCTGGCCGCTTCCCTGGCGATCCTGGTGGCGGCCATGGGGTTGAGGGGCAGCCTCTTGCGCCTCTTGTCCAGCCGCTCCACCACGCCGGCCCCGCACACCTTGCCGCAGACGATGCCCTTGCGGAGGCAGAGGAACTGCTCCAGCAGCTTGAAGTAGGGGGCGGTCTTGGGCGCCCTCCCCGAGTGGAGGTTCCCGCACTTGATCTCCTTGTAGCCGCGCTTGAGGTCTTTGGCCCGGCTGCGGCATTGCTCGGCGTCCCGCTCGAAGCCCCGCTCGCGGAGGCGGTCGGCGATCCAGGCAAAGAGTTTCATGTTGCGGTACTGCTGGCCCAGGGCGATCTGGACGTCCTCCGCTTTCCAGATGTCGATGAAGGCGATGGTCTCCTTGCGGGACCAGGCATCCCGCCGTCTCCTGGGCTCCGGGGAAGGGAGGTTCACATCTGGGGGGCTTGGGAGAGAATCCGCCAGGGAGAAAGGCTCTGCAGCCAGCTGAGAGCTCTCTGGGTCGGCCGTCATTTCCGCATGCTGCAAAGAAAAGAAAGGGGGAATGAAAGGGGAAGTGTCACTCAGTGGTTAGTTTATTTTTTAAAAAACCAAACCAAACCAAACCAAACCCTTGTATCATATCATTGGCTCCTGGTACATTTCAGAGCAGAATTCAAAGTGTTGGTGCTGACCTTTAAAGCCCTAAATAGCTTTGGCCTTGCATGCCTGAAGGAACGTCTCCACTTGCCTTGGTTCTGCCTGGAAGAGCTTAGATTTGATATCTCACTTTATCACTACCCTAAAGAGTCTCAAAGGGGCTAACAATCTCCTTTCCCTTCCTCCCCCACAACAAACACTCTGTGAGGTGAGTGGGGCTGAGAGACTTCAGAGAAGTGTGACTGGCCCAAGGTCACCCAGCAGCTGCAGGTGGAGGAGCGGAGACGCGAACCCGGTTCCCCAGATTACGAGTCCACCGCTCTGAACCACTACACCACACTGGTTCTCCAGCTGACCTACACACTGAGGTCCAGCTCCGAGGGCCTTCTGGCGGTTCCCTCAATGCAAGAAGCGAAGTTACAGGGAACCAGGCAGAGGGCCTTTTCAGTAGTGGCGTCCATCCTGTGGAATGCCCTTCCATCAGATGTCAAAGAAATAAACAACTACCTGACTTTTAGGAGACATCTGAAAGTAGTGCTGTACAGGGAAGTTTTTAATGTTTGATGTCTTACCGTGTTTTAATTTATTGTAACCCAGTCAGGTGGGCATCATATAAAATGAAATGAAATGAATAATAATAATAATAATAATAATATAAGCATCAGCATCAGAAAAGCGGTTTACAACAACAGAAATAAAAAACCATAAACTATTGACAGGAGCGAGCCAGCATTAAATCACACCTAGCAAATTGGAATTAGCTCTTTATTAGCAAAAAGGATCAACACAGGAGTGTCAGACCTAATGAGCAAAAAACTCATCTCTGACAGGTCTCGCATCCATGAAGCAGCTGCTGAGGCTGAAGGTCCCCATCTCTCCATTTCTCCAGGGTTTCCTCCAAGCAATCTGAGATGGTGCCTACTATCCCCTCTTCCCTTTTCATGCCTCTCCTGGTTCTGGGAGACCTGATCTTAGGAAAACAGAAAGCTGCTTTCTGCCAAGTCAGACTACCGGTCCATGCAGTCTGGTACCGACTTCACTGACTCTAGGATTTCAGACTGGGTTCTCTCCCAGTCCGACCTGGAGATGCCTGCCTTACTGCCCCTCTCAGCCAGCCTCTCCCTCCACCTGGCTATCATCCGCCAAGCTTCCGGCGCCTTCCACGTGAGCCACCTCTCACCTTTTGCTCCTGCCTCTCGGCCTCTTGCTTCATCTGCAGGAAATCCTCTGCCAGGCCCACCGCTTGGGCGCAGGTTTCCGGGCTGCTCCCCGTCACCCAGCTCTGCAGTTCGGTGGGCAGGATGGTCAGGAACTGCTCCAGGATCACCTGCTCCAGGATCTGCTCCTTGGAGAAGCGCTCTGGCTTCAGCCAGTGGTGGCAAAGGTACCAGAGGTGCCCGCAGGCTTCCCGGGGACCCTCGGCCTCCTGGTAGCGGAATTCCCGGAAGCGCTGGCGGAGGGTGTCCCTGCTCAGGGCATCTCTGCCCAGGACCTCCTCCTTCGCTGCTCCAAACCCCCTTCTTCCAGTGTCCGGGACGGTCCTGGGGGCAGCTTCCTCACGAGCCCACCGGCATCCTTCCACAGCCCCCTTAAAAGATGCCAGAAGCTCCTTCGCGTCATCCCAGGGGGTGGGTTCCGGCGACTGCACGTTGTTGCCCCGTCCGGACGGAGGGGACCGTGCTGCCTCGGGGCATTCTTCCAGCTGGGTCTCCCAGCAGTCGGAAAGGCCCTCGTCCGGCTCCTGCTTGACCTGCTGTGATGGTGCCCAGCCAAAAAATGCCCTTGTGGTCCTGGATGGAGCCGGGTGGGAGCCCCTGACCTTCCCTTCCTGCCCCGCCAATGGTTTGAGCCCTTCCGACTCCCAGCCCTCCATTTTCATTCCCGTCCGAACACACCGTGTCCAACGGGAGGTGTGAGAAGGCCACACTTGCCCAGTCGTCACCCCCAAACCTTTTTCCTCAGGCGCTCGTGTCTCCAAAAACAATTCCCGGCCATAAGTCACTCCATTCAGATTCGCATGGGCGTCTCTCAGCAAAAGCTGAGGACACTGGGATGCTTAATCCATGAGGAATCTTACACAGCAGTGGGCAATGTTAGAGGCCTGGAGGGCTAGCTCTTTTTCCCCCTGAAGAAGAAAAGATAAAAATTAATCACTGCGACTACAACAGAGGGCCCATCAATTTGTGCAATACTTTTCCAGCCTTTCCCCCACATGGACCTTTTGAAAATTACTGAGGGTCTCAGGGGACCCTATCGTTATTTTTTCTGCCTGCTGCAGCAATTGTAAAGCACTGTGTTAGGTGCTGTATGCTTTTTAACTGAATGCTTACTGCTTTGTTTCTTTTGTATCTTGTATTTTGCTGTATTGCAAAGAATTCTTGATTACGTGTTTTGTGATTTTATATAGTGATTTTTATCTTGTGAACCGCCATGAGACCTGCGGGTATAGGGTGGTATACAAACTTAATAAATGGTAATAATAATTATTATTTCCAAAGATTTTAGATTGTGTTTTTCACAGAAATACCATGGACCACTTGAATGAAGCTTGAGGGGTGCAGTTATCTGAATAAGTTAGCTTCGTTAGTCAACAGAACAGCAACAACAAATAAATATATGTAAATAAATAAGAATAAGCGTAATACATTGCTTATTAACAGTACTTTCTTTGTCATGGTTCTCACTAGTACAGAGCACCATCACTTTCTGCTGCTGTTGTTGCCTAAGGCACCATTTGGTGCTGTCACCCACGGCACTTTGATCAAAAGATTACTACCGTCACTTCATTATCTTTATTTTTATCAAAAAAACCACTGCTTCTTCTTCATCATCAACTCACCTTCTTACCAGCCCTGCACCGTAAAATCCCAGAGCTGGTTACAGCAATTTTAAAAAACCACAACATTAAAGCCAGTTTGAAACAAATCACAGTCAACTAGGAGTGTTTTGTTGCTGTTTACTTTCACCAAAAAAAAAAAAAATTAACAACCCAGGATTAGTGGATTGTCTTTATTTTTATTATGTATCTTGTGGGGCATATACAGAGAGAGAGAGAGAGAGAGAGAGAGAGATAGATTGATTTTTGTTGTGAACTGCCCAGAGACCTATGGGTATAGGGCAGTATACAAATTAATTAATGATTAGAGTGATCAATCAATCAGTATTGGGGGACCCCCACCACAATTAACTAACTAATTTTGATACATAACTTCTATTAAATTTTCTAATTTACATTTCAAAATATTCATTTAAACAACATTAAATCAGTGACTACCCTTCTTCTCTTTCCGTAGTTCATCCTGCATATCACTAATTATTAATTTTGGGGGGACCCCCCCCTCCCCACCCACAGCAAGAAACAACTTCCTAGAACTGAGGGCTAAGGGCACGCGGCGGCTTCACTCGCCCCTCCGGAGCATGCTCCGAAGAGGGGACCCCCCCCCTGCGCGCATGCCCGGAGGGGACGAGCCAGCGCCGGGCTTCCCCCAGCCGGCAGGCGAGCGTCACGGGACGGGGACCCCACCTTCCTCTCCCCCCCCCCCCAGCGGCGCCCGCTTGCTCTCCTCTGCGCGGGCGGAGCTCGCGGCGTCTGCGCGCGCGCGGATCTTTGCGCGGCTAGGCATGCCACGCGCGGATCTTTGCGCGGCGCTGCTTTCCTTTTGCAAACAAACAAACGACAACAACAACCGTGCATTGGGAGGGAGGGGAGGGGAAATGGGGGGGAGGGAGGAATAAAAGGAGAGGATCGGGGCGAAGAAGGGAGGAAAGGGAGGAGGGGAGGGGAGGAAAATAAGCTGGTCTCACTCCCCCCCCCCAAAAAAAAATATAAGATCCCCCCCCCCCGGCCCTGTCTCACTCACCCCTCCTGCAGCCCAGCCCAGATGCCAAACTTCACTCCTGCGGCTCCTGGGAAATCCGGACTCCAGTTTCCCACGCACGAGGGGAAGGAGGGAGGGAGGGAGGGAGGGAGCAAAGCAGGAAGGGGACGGATTAGCCCCTGACATCAGGAGGCTTGGCCTCGCATGCCACCCACACTGGCCTGTCTAGGAATCCGGAGTGAGCCCTTGTTTAAACGCTGGCCGATTTGGAGCAGATCTCTCCATCCATCCATCTATTGCGGGGGGGGGGGCGGGGTTAGTGGAAACTTTATTTCCCTCCCCCCCTCTCTCTTTCTCTTTCTCTCTGCCTTCCTTATATCTCAGGTCCCTTTCTGCCCATCATTGCACCTCCATGCTGGGAAAGGAAGGTTGAGCTGCACCGGACGGATTTCTGCCTGCCAGTTTAGTTCAATCAAAGGCGCAGCAAGAGGCCTGCCCCGCTTTTAAAAGAGCACTGCCTTCCATCCCGCCCAGTGGCCTCTCCAGGAATTTGGAGTAAACCCTCATTTAACTGCAGGCAGTTTTGAAATGGGGGTTGTTTTTTTGAGGGGGGTGTCACACTCCCCCTTCTCTGCCCTTCTTGTACTTTTAATAGGTAGTGGCTGTTTCTTCCTATCTTGGCACCTCCGTGCAAGGGAAGGAACGTGAGCTGCATCAGTTGGATTTCTGCCTGCCGTTCAGTTAAATTAAGAGTGCATATCCATCTTTAAAAGAGGGGAGATCTTTGCTCTGTCTTACATCCCACTGACTGGTATCTCTAGGAACACAGAGGAAGCCCTTTTTTTTGTAGCTCATCTAAATGCAAAGAAGTCTGGATCTGGGATCTGGTTTCCGCTGCCTTGTTCTCTCTCCTTCCCAGGCGGAAAGATCCAACAATGGAAGTTTCTCCCTATCACTTCCTTGCTGCACCTGGTGGGTTTCTGCCTGCTACAAGCTGGTAAAGTTGTAGCAGAGCTCAGTCATTTTTATTCAGAGAATGGTACTACTATTTCTTTATTATCTGAGATTGCTAATGACAGCGCTGCCGCCTCTTTAATAGGTGCATGACAGTAGGGAACTCCACAGGTGAAGCTTTGCTCCGGATGGATTTCTGCCTGCGACATAGCCGTTAAAGGCATGAGAAATACTTTGCCTTAAAAGAGAGAGGAGGGGGTGATCCTAGGTTTTAATCGTCTAGGATTGCTATTTATTTATTTTTTGGCAGGGTGGCTACATTTTTAATACTATCACTACAGGAGGAAATCCAGCAGGTGAAGTTTTCCTGTTACTTTGTACAGAGAAAATTGGACACAGAGAAAAAAATGTTTTCTCATAATACTGTCAGAAGATAAGAAGAGCCCTGATGGAATATGCTGCCCCAAATGTAGGGCACCGTCTGAGATGGGCTTTGAAAGAGGATTTGACAATATTTTGGAGCAGAGATGTCTCAGAGATGTGCTAGGGCAGGCCTAGGCGATTGGTTCTGTGAAACCAAGGAAGACTCATGCAAATTTCCTTTTTTAAAGTTATTTTTAATATGCTATGAGCCACCCCAAACATTTTTTTACAATGGAAGGGTGGGATATATATGTTGTTGTTGGTTAGTCGTTTAGTCGTGTCCGACTCTTCATGACCTCTTAAATATATAAAGCAAAGTTCTTAATGTGGCTTACTGTGGTAAGAGATCACTTACAGTATAATAATAATAATAATAATAATAATAATAATAATAATAATTTATTATTTGTACTCTGCCCATCTGGCTGGGTTTCCCCGGCCACTCTGGGCAGCTTCCAACAAGGATTAAAAATACATTAAAATGCAGGTGTCTCTCATTTTTATGAACTTGTGCACACTGACGAAGTGTTCTGTGAAATGCTGAAAGCTGGCATACTCCAAAACTCGTTTAAAAATCTGGGAGAGAGAGGAGATCCCAGCAGACTTTAGGGATGCCAAAATTATCAATCTTTTTTTTAAAAAAAAATGGTGACAGAACGGATTCTGGAAACTATCGGGGCTTTTCTTTATTAGCTGCGGGCGGCAAAATTCTTGCAAGGATCTTAGCCTGGCTCAATCAACTAACTGAGGACTTTGGGTTGGTGAGAAAGGAACCTGTCAGTCTGATGAAGGGCAACCAGCGTTGCCTAAATCTGTTCCAGAGTGAGAAATTCCACGCAAGGACAAAGTGCATTGGGGTGAAGAAGTACCACTTTGTGCAAGAGAGACTTGTGGAACGGTCTTATTGCCATACCGAGGAGATGACTGCAGTTCCAGAACCTACGTGTCAAGCTTGGACTCTAGGTGTGAAATATACTCAGGAGTTGAGTGTAGATTTCATGCTCTTTATTCAGATCATAGTACTGAGGAATGGAATGTTTCCCCAAACTGTCTGCTTTATATACATTAATAATAATAATAATAATAATAATAATAATAATAATAATAATTTATTT
The DNA here is from genome assembly GCF_964270895.1 of Podarcis filfolensis. Lineage (NCBI taxonomy): Eukaryota > Metazoa > Chordata > Lepidosauria > Squamata > Lacertidae > Podarcis > Podarcis filfolensis. Next base: position 7,905,383 of record NC_139605.1, on the reverse strand, counting down.
ATACCCCGCCCATCTGGCTGAGTTTCCCCAGCCACTCTGAGCGGCTCCCAATCAAGTATTAAAAAGAATACAGCGTAAAATATTATTTACACAATGGGCCCCACGTGATTGGCTAATTCCGGGATTCTCCTGTAGGCCAATCAGGTTGCAGATTCACTTTCACCTGGAGTTGTATTGGGTGGCTCCTGTGGACCAATCAGACTGCTGCATTCTGGATCCTATTGTTCTAGGACCAATCAGACTCCTGCATTCTGAATCCTATTGTTCTAGGACCAATCAGACTGCTGCATTCTGAATCCCATTGTTCTAGGACCAATCAGACTGCTGCAATTTGGATCTTATTCAACTCAATACATAACAGGGTGGTTGAATAAAAATTGTGTATGTTGTATTGCCTGAGTAAGGGGCATGTGGGATTATATCATCGCTGAAGTAGTCAAGTACAACGTTTTCCTGTTGCCTAGAGTGGACCCACAGGGGAATATGGCTCCAGAGAGGGAGGACTTCCTGCCATACCTGTTCTGGAGCCCCCTCCCCTTGTGTGTGACCAGGTAGGTGGGCGTGGCCCTAGCAGACCCTTTAAAAGGGCGGAGCACATGGCCATCTCCCCTTTCTCCTTTCGACTTCTCTCTTGGACCTCCTCTTCTGGCTCTTATCCAGCAGCACATAGTTTATCCTTACAGAGGATAGAAGCCACAAGGTAAGTAAACTTCACTCCTAAAGAAGACTCCTGTGTTGTTGTTATTATTTTAAGAGGGAAATACTAAGGGGAAACTTACCAGGAACAAGCAAGACTGGATTGCTTAATTTAAAGGATTGTAACGAATCACCAACTTGCAAGGGAATGTGTTCTAATGGCTTTCTCCCTAGTGTGAGTGAGGAGGGATAATATTTAATCAATACATCCTCTCCTACCTTCCTCAACATCCCCACAGATTCTGGGTTCTCCATGTCCAGTAATTCGTCTTTCTAGAGCTATCCGATTTAGCCACTGTGGAAAACAGAATGCCCATGGTCAAGCTAACATATTATCAGGGTCAAAAAAAATTTTTTTTTAAGAAAACCACAAAAGTTGATATTATGTTGACAGTATGTGAAACCGAGCCTCAATTTTTTGAAAAAGAAAGCTATTAAATCCAAGTGCAAGAGGGAGAAAGAGGATATTTCTCTCTGCTGTTTACCGGTAATTTCTCTTTTCATATCAATCTTGTTTTTCTGTGAACTCCAATTCCCAGCAGCCTTTGCACTTCCCACATAAACACCTGGCCCCCTTTAGCTGAGCAAACACCCAAGTGGGACAGTGAAGGGGCTTGAGATGAAGAAGGAAAGTCTGTGAATTCACCCCTGTCTGAAGGGGTGGGCTGGAGCCTATTATTATTATTATTATTATTATTATTATTATTATTATTATTTATATACCGCTGTTATAAGAAAAAACCTGCTCCTATTCCCTTCGGGGGTATCCAAGAGCCCATATAGAGTGCTTTATTAAACTGTTGCAACAGGGTTCCCACTCCCCACATGCAGGAGGGAGGAGGAACCCAGAACAATGGTGCACAAGCCCTTATATAGAAGTTTGAAATTGCCCACCCTGTAGCCCAAGACTTCTCCCCCCAAAAATCATACGTACATCACAGAAGGAGGCAGAAATTCTGCCTGCTAAGATACTCAATGGTCACTGATTGCATTAGCTGGGCAGCCTGGCCATTCTTTTGTAATGGTAAATACTTTAATTCCTAAATCCAGGTCACAGGCTCACCCTATTCATACACAAATATGCCCTTAAGACTGGCTTTGCAAGCAAAGAGACAATGCTTTCCCATTTCCTTTCTCCTTGCAGAGAAATATTTGAGGTCAATTTGGGAGAGTCAAAATGGTTTGGGAGAGTCAAAATGGCTTCAGGATTACTCTCCTGTACTATTTCAGACACGTGGCTTATATACTTATGGAAGTGTTTCCCCTGTACATTTATGAATGTTGATTTTATATTTGTCACCTTAGAATTCTTATAACACCACCCTATACTTGGAGGTCTCAGGGCAGTTCACAGTACAAAATCAAAATATAAAACCACAAAACATATAATCAAAATAAAAACAGCAACCCAATAACCCCCCCAAAGCACATTTTAAAAGGGCATAGGATGAAGTAGGACTTACTCATGAGTAAACAAGCAAAGGCTTCTGCTCTTCCACACTGTTCTGTGTTTACCTCTGCTTTTAGTGTTTATTGCTTCTGTCTACAATGCAGTTAATATTTGTATATTTTATTTAACCTGTTTTATTAGTTGTTGTCGGCCTTTGCCAGAAAGCCCTAAAAAATTAATTCTATCAAATGAAGACATAATTAATCCCACCAGGTAATAAAATGCATTGACCCAACAAAACACATGACATTTGTGGATTTTCTAATATTAACAATAGCAACTGCTTTGCACTCTTTAGACATCTCTTGTTATTTTTTCACACAGGTAGTTTCCTGCCCTCCATAGTGAAGGCGGTGCTTCCAGAGTGACATCAGGACCTTGGCCAATCAGCCTCTTCGGACGGCGAAAGTTCCCTTCTCTAGGATAGCACATCTGGAAATGGTAACATTGGCTGGTTTCCTTTTTATTTTTTTAGTTGGTGGTTAAGATAGAGAGGGTGAGAATTACTCAGCAAACCGTGGGCGCGGATCTGAGCTTTCCATTTGCGCACGTCCTGAGTCCATTTTAATGGTTTCGATTCTCTCCCCTGGATTTATAGCTAATCCAGAAAGCTCACAGGCTGGAATCGGGACAGGAACCGGCAGGGAAGCCCAGATTTACAAGCCGCTGCCTGATTATTGCTCTGGGCCTTTTAAGAAACAAACAAATTGGGGGCCAATGGGGGAGGGCGAAAGATTTAAAATACATGCACACATATATATAAGTCAACATGTATATAAGTCCAGTTATCTCCTGCTTGGACTACTGCAATGCGCTCTACGTGGGGCTACGTTTGAAAGTGACCCGGAAACTACTGTATTTTTCGCTCTATAAAACACACTTTTCCCCTCCTAAAAAGTAAGGGGAAATGTGTGCGTGTCTTATGGAGCGAATGCAGGCTGCTCAGCTATCGCTGAAGCCAGAAGAGCAAGAGGGATCGGTGCGCACCGATCCCTCTTGCTCTCCTGGCTTCAGGGATAGCCATGCAAAGCCTCTTGAGCGCAGCCGGAGCGCTCCTGCCTCTTCGCTCAAGAGGTTTTGCGTTGCTTTCTGGTTTTCCTCCTCTAAAAACTAGGTGCGTCTTATGGTCGGGTGTGTCTTGCAGAGCGGAAAATACGGTACCACTAATCCAAAATGCAGCAGCTGGACTGGTGACTAGGAGCGGCCGCTGAGACCACATAACTCCGGTCCTGAAAGACCTACATTGGCTCCTAGTATGTTTCCGAGCACAATTCAAAGTGTTGGTGCTGACCTTTAAAGCCCTAAATGGCCTCGGCCCTGCATTGCAGAAGGTTGCAGGTTCAATCCAGACAGTACTAAACTAAGTGGCCAAGATTCCTATTCCCTTGTGTAGGTGAGGATCATGAAGGAAATATTATATTGTGAGCTATTTTCATAAAACAATAAGGCTGGGAGTGTCAGAAATGCAGGGTACGTATGTGGCACTCAAAAGTACCCTCTGAAAGGGGAGCTGCTTATCTGTATTTCCTATTCTCAAGATTCCTCATTTCAATCAATCTACTTTCCTAAACAGGCAAAGAGAAAGTGGCAGCCAGGAGATGAAGCCAAAGACGCCTGGGCCTCCGAAGAAAGTTGCAGGAAGACCACCTGGGCCACAGCCAGGATGACGATGCCTGATACTTGCAAGGAGCAAGACCTGTGCATTGTCTATGGGGAACCCATCCGGCAAAAGCCCATCATCCACAAGAGAAGGGAGGGTCAGCAGGAAGCCCACCCAGTCGAGGAGGAGGATGAACCCCTTCCTCATGGAGGAAGTTGCAGATCCCCCTGGGAAATCCCAGTGTGGAAAATTCCTGGTGCTCCTAAGGAGCAGGATGTGTGCATTGTGGGTGAGGAAAACATCTGGCAGTTCCCCAAAACCGGCGAGAGAAAGGCATGTTTGCAGGAAATCAGCTCAGGGGAGGGTCCAGTTTACAGCAAAGGAGACTCCAGTGTCCCAAGTAAAACTCCAGCTCAGACCGTTGTTGCTGCCACAGCCAGGATGACAATGCCTGATACTTGCAAGGAGCAAGACCTGTGCATTGTCTATGGGGAACCCATCAGGCAAAAGCCCATCATCCACAAGAGAACGAAGGGTCAGCAGAAAGCCCACCCAGTCGAGGAGGAGGAGGAGGAACCCCTTCCTCATGGAGGAAGTTGCAGATCCCCCTGGGATATCCCAGTGCAGGCAATTCCTGGTGCTGTTAAGGAGCAGGATGTGTGCATTGTGGGTGAGGAAAACATCTGGTAGAACCCCAACATCTGCGAGAGAAAGGCGTGTTTGCAGGAAACCCGCTCAGTGGAGGGTCCCGTTCACAGCAAACTAGACTCCAATGTCCCCAGTGAACATCTAGCTCAGACTGTTGTTGATGCTGCCAAGGGACAAGACATCTGCATTGTATATGACCAAGGTGTCCTACAAAAGCCCACTGTCCATATCAGAATTGGGTATCCTGAGGAAACACACCCAGGGGAGGATGAAGTTAAGCCTATTGATGGTGGAGAAGATTGGAAAGCCACATTGCAGCCCACTGTTGGTGCCCCCAAGGAACAAGACATCTGTGTTGTGTATGGAAAGATGGTTAGTCAGAAGCCCATCATTCGAGGAGGAGCCTGCAGTGAATCACAGCCCCTGTCTCCCACCCCTGTGGGAACAGGAACTGACTTATGAGGAAGACCTTCTATTTACATCAATGTGTTATTTGATTGATTGATTGATTGATTGACTGGTTGCATTTATATCTCATCCTTTTCTCCCAGGAGGTGCACATGGAATTCTCACAAGAACCCTGCAGGGTAGACTAGGCTGAGAGGAAATGACTGGCCCAAGGTTCTCCAGAGAACTTCTGGGCTGAGTGGGGATTCGAACCCTGGTCTCCCAGGTCCTAATCCAATACTCTAACCACTACACCACATTTATTTTATGAGTTGTCCGGAGTGTAGCGGCCTGGCAATGTCATTGTCTCAATTCTCCACAAGAAATGCAGGAACGATTTCATACAGCTATTTCTGTATAAATTAGTCTAAAATCACTAAGATCAGGAATGCGTGTCCGCTCATTTTTTCCACCTACTCAAATTTATCCGTTTCTCTCTCCATGCATTCTTTAATGAGCAATGAAGTCTCAGCTGTTAAGGAAGCTTTTCCCACAACCTAGGCACTTGATAGGTCTCTCCCCTGTGTGGATTCTCTTGTGCGCCAAGAGGCAGGTCCGTCCCTGGAAGGTTTTCGCAAACACTGAACGCTTGTACGGCCTTTCTCCAGTGTGGACTCTCTGATGTGTGATAAGTTGAACCCAGACCCTCTTGGGGTGTTAATGCTGTGAGCCCCTCCACTGTAAGCTCAGGTTTCATGTATGTGCAAATAAACCATATATCTTAAAAGACGCCACAGTCTGTCCCTCATTCCAAAGGAAAGCAAAGCCTAGATAAGCACCAGGAACCCCTGGAATCTTTTTTTTTTTTTAAATTATTCATTTTTCTTTTCCATTCATTACACATCTCATATTCATAACATTTACTATGCATTCCTTCCTCCCTCCCCTCCTAGGCTTCTCCCAACTTCCGCTTCTAGTTTGTTTCTCCTTTCACCAACTTTGCTGCCTCCTAAAAGAAAAAACTACTAATAACATATTTATACAATAACACCAAACCTAAAAACATAAAAATAACAATGAATACACCATATTATTTCTCTATCTTCTACACATTTTCTAATGCTAACCATGTGAATGTTTATTTAAATCCTGCCATCAAGTCTATAGACTTTCTTTGTTTCTGCAAATATAATATAAATGGTTCCCATTCTTTTTCAAAGTCACTGTTGTCTTTTTCTCTTAGTCTGTCATTTTTGCCAGTTCTGCATAGTTCAACAACTTCTCTTGCCATCTTAAAAGAGGCAGTCCCCCTCTCCCTTGTATGCACATCCAGAGAAGGGCATCCCCCCTCTCTTTCTCTCACACATGAGAGAGAGGAGAGCATGCCTCTCCTCACACCCTGATATGATACGATACAATAATCTTTATTGTCATCGTCCCATACAGAACAACAAAATTGAAAAAATCTACACCAGACATTCAAAAACCAACAAGCCTGCTATCCCAGCTTGGTTAACCTCCTACAAACTCTGATACCCCATAATTAAATACAATATACTCCCACAGAGACTACCTTACACTGTGTTTAAAACCAAAATCACATTTGGATAAAAACTGTTTCTCAGGTGGCTAGTCCTAGTCTTTATAAACCTGTACCTTCTTCCAGGGGGACGCGGGTAGCGCTATGGGTTAAACCACAGAACCTAGGACTTGCCGATCAGATAGTCGGCGATTCGAATCCCCACGACTGGGTGAGTTCCCGTTGCTCAGTCCCTGCTCCTGTCAACCTAGCAGTTCAAAAGCACGTCAAAGTGCAAGTAGATAAATAGGTACTGCTCGGGCGGGAAGGTAAATTGCATTTCCGTGCGCTGCTCTGGTTCACCAGAAGCGGCTTAGTTATGCTGGCCACATGACCCAGAAGCTGTACTCCAGCTCCCTCGGCCAGTAAAGTGAGATGAGCGCTGCAACCCAAGAGTCGGCCACGACTGGACCTAATGGTCAGGGTTCACTTTACCTTCTTCCAGAAGGCAGAAGCTGAAAGAGATCATTCATAGGGTGCGCACTATCCTGCGCTATCTCTGCAGCTTTCTTATGACACCTGGAAGCATAGATTTGATCCAAGGTGGGAAGAGTGCACCCAGTTATTCTCTCCGCAGTCTTTACAACCCTGGACAGAATTGTTTTTCCCCTGACCGTGCAGCTCCCAAACCACACACAGAGACCATAAGTTAATGCACTCTCCAGAGTACAATGGTAAAATGCCATCAACAGTTCCTCTGAGAGATTATTTTTCTGGAGGATTCTCCGAAAATATAACCTCTGCATGGGAAGAAGGCAGCCCTGTTTAGGGAAGTTTTTAATGTTTGACGTTTTATTGTAATTTTAATTTGTTGGGAGCCGCCCAGAGTTATTATTATTATTACTACTGTTATTACTTCTCGTCCTACCAATGAAACCCTGGTCCCTCCAGCATCACCCAGGCTGGGCCTTCTCAGCTGTTCCTCAGCCAGACAGACATTCTCATTTCAGTGTCAATTGAATTAGGGTTGCCATATTTCAAAAAGGTTTTTTTGGGGGGAGGCAGAGTTGTTGAGCTTTAAAAAAGGGGGGGTGTTACCGGAAAAATCCGAGGGCTCCCTTGGACAAAAAGTAAAGACACCGACCAGAGTAAATTGAAGCAAATCAGCAGCCTGTAGGCTTGGTCTTTATTGAAGAAAGACTGTCGCGACAGGGTGCTCCCCTCACTTGCAGGTGAGAGGAAAGACCCAGAGAGATGGTGTGCAAGACCTTATAAAAACTTTTGAAATTCCCACCCTGTAGGTCAAGCCCACCCCCAGAAACATCATGCATACGTTACAGAAAGGAGGGGTTGAGGGAGGAGTTGTGGTGGTAACCTGAGTGTCCTGTCACCTGGCTGGTTCCCTTCTCTCCTCCTCCCCACGAGTCACTTTCAGGAGACAAAGGGGAGTTGGCAGTTTCCTGCCCCCAGAGGGAAGATCTGATCATTGTCCTTTGTTTCAGTCCATGCTGAATCCACTCCCATATGCAAGTTCTTTGTGATCTTGATTGTCTTCTGTCTAGGACCATCAGGGTTGGCATAGCAACTGGGCAGGGCTCCTGTGGATGTGCTGGGATGGTGAAGGGATTATGGCTGGCCTGTATCAAACCTTCCCCATTTTGTAGTCCTTCCTTCATGGAGTAAAATAAAAGTGGAACAGTGCAAATCCGATGTATGGTTGATTTTCTATGAATTTATAACAGAAGTGTAGCGTATGTAGTGTGTGAGTGTGTGTGAAGTTTGTACAAACTGAATGATGGGGGGGGGGGTTCCTGCTACAGTTGGGGAGTGTTTTTGAGCTATTTTAAAATGAAATTTGCCCAAATCTACACTGCCCACATGGGCTGCCATATGTCCGGATTTTCCCGGACTTTCCAGCGATTCCACCCCCCAGATGCTGCTTACGAGGGTTAAATACTGGCTATGTGTGGGAAATTCAGTCCTTAGGCCTTATAACGGGGGGAAACGTCCATTTTTAAAAAGCCATTTGGGACTCCCTGGCACGCTAGATTCCTGTTTATGGATTTCAGTAGTTCTTCCAGGGTTTCCGACACAATCTTTCTGTGAGGGAAAGAATCCAAAAGGAGGAGGACAAGGGGTGGTGGAATAAAAGACCTCTCCTTAGACATATCTGATTTCCTGTACCTGAGAAAACCCTCTGAAGGGTTGCTAGGCAGCAGGATTAAGTGAATTGCATTTCAGTTCACATGAGCCCCCTCGGGTTAGCGCTGCCAGCTGAGCGCAGGGCGACACGCCAGCAGTGCTAAAATGAATATTATTTTTTTGCGGGGAGAAAGGCAACACTGGAACCATTCAGGAGAATAGCAAACACTAGCAGCAAACTGGGCAAGGGAGATTATTCTCTGTGGAGCAGGGTCTCTGTTTGGGATTAGGCTGCAGGAGATAATCCAGCCGAACGTCACACTTCCCAATTCCATACGTTTCATTTGTTATTGCATTGTTTTGCCACCTTTCCTCCAAGGGCCCTCAGGTGGCATGCATAATTCTCGTGCTTCCCCATTTTATCCTCACAGCAACCCTGACGGCGGAGGTGGAACATGACCACTGAAGCTAGGAGCCATTGACAGCCTTTCCCTTCTCTTTTAAAGCCATCCAAGTTGGTGATTGGGCTGCCTCCTGTGGCAGGGAGTCCAATAGTTTAATAATAATAATAATAATAATAATAATAATAATAATAATAATAATAATAATAATATCTTTATTGTCATTGCCCCCTCTCAGGGACAACGAAATTACTTGACTGCTCCATAAAAACACTAATTAAAACAATACAGTATAGTACAGCAAAGAAGATTAGATGACTTTCAAAGTCCAGGCTTCCCATTCAGGGCCGAGATCGCTCTGGAGAAGAAGCTGTTCTTAAGACGGCTCGTTCTTGTCTTCATTGTCCTGTATCTCTGTCCCGACGGCAGGAGCTCGAAGAGACAGTGACCAGGATGCGATGGATGCACTTGGTGAAGAAGTTAAGTCCCCAAGGAACATTCACCCACCCAGCTCAGGGAGTGTCTGGTTCAGGGCTTTTTAATGAGGGTGAAAGCTCATGTAAGTAGCAACGCCTGCATCAAATCTCCCTAAAAAAACTCAGGATGAGAGCCTAATGCATGAATACGCATTTACTGAGAGCAATCTGATAGTGATTTAGATCCCTTGGCCATATATTGCAGTATCTGCATTTGCCTAACAATGAGATGCTTGCCTGCTCTGTTTACCTAACAATGAATATACCTGACTGGACCCTTCAAACCTGTTTGCTCACATCTGGCTTTCAACAACACACACAGTGTGTGTTTAATGCAAATCTTGCAATCTTCTGGGATCGGAGAGCGGTTGGCAAACTAGGGAGAAATATGGTGTCCTGATTTTGCTTCAGCCACCAGCAATGGAGGACAGCCTTGAACTCTGATCATGTTTCTTGGTCATCTGTGCCAGAACAGGATCTTGAATTAGAGGGGCCAGCAGGCCCTTCTCATGTTATAATAATGGCTCCCCACCCTGGCGTGAACCACGGTTCCCAGAAGCCCTCGCAAGACCCAAAGGAAGTTACAGACCAACTTTTTTGTTTGTGCAAAGCCAGCGCCATATACTACAACGTGCATTTAAATCACACCGATTCTCCCAAGGGATCCTGGGAATTAGTCTATTAAGGGTACTGCAAAGTGTAGCTCTGTGGGTGAGAAACTACTTTTCCCATGATTATTTGGGGGAAATCATGTGCTTTAAAAGGGTGGGGTTTTTTTGGTGTTGTTTACTTCTGAGTATACATCATGGGTGTAGCCAGGGGACAGCTCCCCCCCCCCAATCAAGTAAATAAATAAATAAAAATACTTAACTAAAAGAAGAAATTGTAGAAGGATTTTGACAGATTTTTCTGAGTGCTTGGGGCCAAAAGAAAGTAATTTAAAATCCTGGCTGGGCCCATGGTAGACATTTATAGGATTGCACTATGGTAGACGTGTATAGGATTACACGTTAACCCTTCAAGGTTCACAAGACTCTTCTTTCTTCCACAAACTTGCACCACCTCCTCTCTCTAGGACAGCCACAGGCAAACTCAGCCCTCCAGATGTTTTGGGACTACAACTCCCATCATCCCTAGCTCACAGGACCAGCTAACCATCTGGAGGGCCGAGTTTGCCTATGCCTGCTCTAGGAAAACATCAGGTTTGTTGTTATTGCCTTTGTTGTGAACTACAGTTCCCAGAAGCCCTTGCGAGCCCCAAAGAAGATACTAGCCACCTTCCCTTTGTGGGGAAACCAGCCAATTTTAAAACAAACAAACCAAAGCCCCAAATGCACAAGCGGGATGGAACCCAGAATAAGGACAGGGGTTGGGAAGAAAGAAAGAAGGGGGGGAAAGAAAGAAACTCCCGATGCATTGCAAAGAAAATACAGGACAGTGATCATAATTCCTAGTCTTGCAAACCATGCGCAAGCAGGATGGAAGCCAAAATAAGGATAGGGGTTGAGAAGAGCAATAAAAAAGGAAGAAAACCCACTGCAATCCTAATCCTAATGTGATAATAATATCCGGGCTTGCATCCACTCTTTGCTTTGCCAAAGAGGAGGGGAGAGAGAGAGAGCAGATTCCTAGAAAGGAGCCCCAGAGAGTTAGTCTGGCCTCTTCCTGCTGAATCTCCTCCCTCTGCAAACGGAGTCTTGCGAAGCCACTTTCCCCCCGTCGCCTTCTTTCGCCTCCGGGAGCGGCTGCAGATCTGGGGGGGGGGGTCCTCCGGAGTTGGGGGGAAGCAGGTCCCTTCCGGAGGGGAATCTGGGTAAGTTGCGCCCAAAGAGGAGGCGGAGAAAGGGCACGATCCTGAGTGGGTGGGGGAAGCAAGAGAGGGAGATCTGGCGGGGGATCGAGTCGCTCTCTTCGCTCCGGAGGGGGGGGGAGAGAGAGAGAGTTCGCTCCCTTCCACCTCTAGCCATAAGTCATAAGGAAGAGGAGCAAGATCCTGGGTTCAAATCCTTCGGAGCAGAGGCTCTTTGCAAGAAGGGAGGAGGAGTTGAATTGCATCTGTGCATGTTGAGCTCGTTTAGGGTGCACTCAGTTTGGGAGAGGCAGCCCCATTGAAGCCAGGAGGGCTTACTTCCGAGTAGACCCGGCCAGCATAGCCGCTTCATAGCCTGCTTTGTTTTCTAAGGAGCTCAAGTCGGTGTGTGTGTGTGTGTGGTTATTTCACCACCATTGTTTGATCCTCACTGCAACCCTGAGAGGTAGGTCGGGGTGGGAGAGGATTGAGTTGCTGAGACACAGCCAAAGGGTTTCGTGGCTTGAAATCGAATTGAAGGCTGCCCTGGTCTGACACTTTTAACTGGGCTGCTCTGTTAAAAAGAACTATCTAAAAAAAAGTATGTATCTATACACACATGTGCACATACACATATGCACACAGAAAAGTGGAACTGTCTCCCTCTGGAGGTGGTGAACTCTCCTATCTTGGAGGCTTTTAAGCAGAGGTTGGATGCTTCAGCCGAGATTCCTGCATTGTGGGGGGTTGGACTAGATGACCCTCGGATCCCTTTCCAACTCTTACCATTGTTCTATGATTCTATGTCTCTTAACGTGCCTTCGGGCTCCCAAGAAAGACTGCAGCCTTTAACCTTCCCCGTTCCTCGTCGATTGCTTATACAGTAATAAAAAAGTAATTAACAATTCCCCCCCCCGCAAAAAGTTAATTTTTAAAAAGCAAAGCCTACGTGTAAAAGCTAAAAATGTCACACGGTGTCTTGGAAGAGGCATTTCTCCTGCTCCCCTTCGCTTTTACAAAGCACGAATTTCATTAGGAGATTGTGTGTGAGTATACGTAAATGCATTTAATATAGGCAAGGCACTTTGCAGAAAGTAAATTAATGCAAGGCACTTTGCAAAAAGGCATGGTAAAGTTGTGATTCATTACTGGGCTCCCCAACATGACGCCGCAGTGCCCTGAGGCCCCTCCTCTGACTCCCACCAATGTTTCTTGCCCCTCCCAATTTGTTACTGAGGGTTTTGGGAAAGGTGGGTGGGTTATCTTTCTATTTGGATCAAAATAAAAAAATTCCTTCTAGTAGCACCTTAGAGACCAACTAAGTTTGTTATTGGTATGAGCTTTCGTGTGCATGCACACTTGTGTCACCTGCTTATTTTGTCTAGGTTTTATTTGTTCTTTGTTTTGATGTTGGTTTGCGCGCGTGTTGAGAGAGAATACAGAAATAGTACCTTGGGTTAAGAACTTTGCTTCAGGATGAGAACAGAAATTGTGCTCCGGCGGCGCGGCGGCAGCAGGAGGCCCCATTAGCTAAAGTGGTGCTTCAGGTTAAGAACAGTTTCAGGTTAAGAACAGACCTCTGGAACAAATTAAGTACTTAACCCGAGGTACCACTGTACTGCAATTTTCCCCATCTGTGAAATGGGCATTTTGTCGCACTCACAGTAGTTCCAGAATTGCCTGATGCACACAAGTTTATACATGTACCCCACACCTTCTCAAAACAAGGAAAGCACATTTTTGTTTTATTTAAAGAAGAAAACACAGTTTCTTGAAGAGAAGGAGAAACCATTAGTGGACTTTTTTAACGTGTGTGTGAAAAGACAATGAGTTCAGCGCTGTTCTGGTACTGACAGAAAAAGAAAATCTCTGGGTTCAGAATATGCTCAGAGGCACCCTGCTCTAACTGAGCGTCTTTCGCACCTGGTTCTGGTTGGTGGTGGGCCTGAGAAACATCAAGTCTGCCCCACCCTTGGCTTCAGCCCTACACAAACATGAATGATTCATATCACTGAATTGTGTCGAGTGACGTCCTGACAAAAAGAGCTTTTGGGGAGGCAAAACCTGTTTGCAACAAAATGCAAACGAAAAACTGTTTGAGAAATCAATCCGGCTACCCAAGTGCGGGGTACGAGAAACGTCAGCAGCAGAAGGGCAGTGAAATAATTAAATAAATTTGTGTTTAAAAATTGGGCATGGCATGGCAGTTGAATAGATCTGGGACGGACGGACGGATGGACACTTAGAGTTCAAAATTCCCACTTTGGCCATAAAGCTTGCTGGTTTCTATGGGCCAGTCACTATTTTTCTGCCTAACCTACTTTGCAGGGTTGTTGTTGAGGTCAGTGTTTGCTCTGAGGGTAGAGAAAGCCATGCACAATGGCTTATGTGGCATTTGCGTAGTTATGTGTTATTTTTTAATTTTTTTGCAGGGTGAGGGGTGTAAGATTGCTTGTAAGATCATGGCATCTGGGGGAAGTTTCTCCTTGCCAGGAGGTGCGGCTTGAGGTTGCCATAATGGCTACCAAAACTCCTTAAGGAAGAAAATGAGATGGGCAGCTTTCGTTACAATGCAAGGGGATGTGGTCTGACCTCACATCTGAGGCTGAGTTTTCCGAGGGATTTTCTTTTTCCGGAGAGATAATATGTGTTCTCTCCTAACCACTTCCTCCTCTGCTTTTAAAAATGCTCTGTTCTTTTTCTGTCGTTCTTGGTGTGCAGACGTGGCTGAGGATCTTGGGCTTCCTGGTCCAAATTTGGATGCCATCACCCCGCCCCCTTTTTCATAACATTTTTATTGGTTTTATGAAATTTTATACATTTTAACTTTAACCATTTCAAACATTAAAAGAAAAGGTTCTGTTGAACCTTCGGACCTCCTTCCCTCCCTCTGTGGGTTCCATATTCAAGATAAAATTCTCTGCATCTTTTTCCTTTATCCATCTATTCAATATCCCTGACTATGATTTTAACTGCTTACAATGGTCTTTTAAGTGAACTAAAAATTTACTCCAGTCTTTTAAGAATACTTGATCTTCCTGGTTTCTGATTTTCCCCATCAGTTTCCTTCCTTCCATCTCTGGGCTAGAAGCATTCTCGCTGCCGTCGTTGCATACACAAAAAGTCTTTTTTTAATCCTTTAGGCCAAACTCATACCATACATTTAAAGCACCTTGATACCACTTTAAACAGTCATGGCTTCCCCCCATTTTCTTTTTTTTTTTGGGGGGGGGACAATAGTTCGTTAAGCGGACAGTCCCCACCCACCCCAAGCTACAATTCCCACAGTGGATTCACCATGAATCTATCTTTTGGGAATTGGAGCTCTGCGAGGGGAATAGGGGGTCTCCTTTTTAAAAAAAAATATTTAATCATTTTTTCAATACAAACAACCACAAAAAACACATACAACAAAAACCACAATAACACTTATAATACAATGTAACAATTCAGATTTGAATACTGATATACCTATGACTACACCTTTTTAACAATATTTCCCCACCTCTCCTCCCCCTACTTCCCACCGCTGTCTGCCTTGTCGCTTCAGTGTTCCTTCCAGATTTCTTCATATTTATCCATTCTTAATTTGCGTCGACATGCAATTTGTATGTAGCTAGCCTGTCCATATTGTCAATCCATGTGCTCAATGGAATCTTTTAGCAACTCTTCCAATTCATGAAAACAAGTTTTTTTGTTTCTAATATGGCACGGTACGTCCATTTTTTTTTTGACCCCTTGTAATCTCCCACGTTTCTGGTATATAATTTAGAATTAAATGCAGTTTGGGAATAGGGGTCTCCTAAAAACTCTCAGCAGCCTGAACAAACCACAGCACCCAGTTGGTTGAGGGTGGTGGGACTGTGGCTAGCAAAAACTACAGTTCCCATGATTGTTCGGGGGGGGGGGGGGAGTCAATGACAGTTAAAGTGGTATAGGAGCGATTTAAATTTATGTTGTAAATGTGACCCTAGAAGTGGGCTGGGTAGTCTTAAAGTTTTGGGGGAATCTGCTTTATTTTTGTTTTACCAGTAACCCGACATTTCTAGTAAAGCCAGATGCAAAATGGCGGCTCAAGGGGTTGGAGCCAATGGCAGCTGCAGGCCACACACCCTGAGGCTGCATCTTGCACTCTGCTTTTGAAGCAGTACGGTGTCGCTAGAAACCGTCATGGCTTCCTCCAAAGAATCCTGGGAACTGTAGCTCGCTGAGGATTCTCAGTTGCTAGGAGACTCCCATTCCCCTCACAGAGCCACGATTTCCAGAGTAATCAGTCCCTATTCCCAAGGAAATTTGAGATTTGTAGCTCTCTGAGGTGAATAGAGGTCTTAAATAGATGAAATTTCCATTCTGTTACATCTAGGCCACTGTTAGAAATTAGCCAGGCGCCAGGCGCGTTTTCCACCTGGCACGGGTCCAGTTGTGACCACGTGGAGATCTCTAGATGCTAAGTTGGCTACTGACATCTCCATCTGGCTGGCCACTCCAGCTTTCTTAAGCGGGTCAGCAGAAGAGCTTATTTATTGCATTCATATCCCACCTTTTTCTCCAAAGAGTACATGGTTCACCCCCCTCCTCAGTTAATCCCAACAACGACCCTGTGAGGTAGGTTAAGAGGCTGTGACTGACTCCAAGGTCACCCAATGAGCTTCATAACAGAGTGGGGATTTGAACCCTGATCTCCCACATCCTGGTCCGACACTCTGACCACTACACCACCCTGGCTTCTAGAGTCCTTCTGCTGTGGGGCAGCTGTGGGGTAAAAAAATAGAGGGAAAGCAAAATGTCACTTAGAGCAGGATCTGGAATATTTTGAAGCTTGAATTTGTTTTATTCTGGATTGTTCTATTTGATGCTTCAAGGTGTCGTAAGCCACTTTTAGACTTTTCCTTTAAAATAGTGAAAAACTTCTGGGAAATGATATATAATGAGATGAAAATGATGTTGAAATATACATATATATCTGGGTTTCTAAAACTGATCTAGGTGCAGCCTGGACATGTCTGCAGGGCCTCTGGGATTGCTTCCCACTCAAAATCTGCTCTCTGTCTCCCTCAGGAAAAGAGCCACGTTTTGCGGAGGACCGCTGCTCCCTTTGTGCATACGTGGAACAACGGACGCTGCGCACCCCGGATAATCCGAGTCCGGGAACGTCGGGGCGAGGAAAGGAAGAGCTAGGTGCATTCGGGAGATTTGCCGCCTTCGGGAGCGAGGGAAATGTCCGCCGAGCAGGCCCCGCGGATCCTCCAGGAAAAGAGCATCCGGGAATTCCTCCAGAGGAAACCGGGGGAAGAGATCAAGCAGGAGTCTCGCGACGGCCTCCTTCAGCAGTGGGAAGCCCAGTGGCAGGAGTTCCTGAAGACGGTGGAGGCCTCTCAGCCGGGACCCCCGCAGCCGCCCGAGGAGCCCACCCCCTGGGACGACGCCAAGGCCTTCCTGGCCTCCTTCGAGCAAGTGGCCGAAGCCTGCCGCTGGCCGCGCGAGGAGTGGGTGACCCGGCTGCTGCCGGCCCTCAGCGGGGAAGCCAAGCACGCCTTTGGCAGGCTGGAGGGCCGGGACAGGAAGGATTATGGGAAGGTCAAGGCGGCCATCTTGCAAGGGGACGCCATCAGCCGGGAGAAGAACCGCCAGTACTTCCGGCACTTCCGGTACCAGGAGGCGGAGGGGCCGCGAGGGGTGTACAACCGGCTGCAGGAGCTCTGCCGGCGGTGGCTGAAGGTGGAGAGGCACTCCAAGGAGCAGATCCTGGAGCTGCTGATCCTGGAGCAGTTCCTGACCGTCCTGCCGCCGGAGATCCAGGGCTGGGTCAGGGAACGGGGGCCCGC